>NC_081323.1:69625189-69951439 GCF_026419965.1 Kogia breviceps
AGTCTCACTGTGGAGAACCACAGGTGAACAGTTAAGTCAATAATGATAAACCCATGCAGTGGATTGTTACACAGCTGTTGCAGCTAATTTGTAAATTCATGATGTGATGTTTGTGTCAAAAAATTTGAGTGATTTGTTCATTGCTTCTTGGAAGTGTAACTAGGAGAATCTTTTTGGAGGAGAACTCCAAATTTCTAAACTTTAAATGTGATCCAGTGATAACACTTCCAAGAAGTATGTCCTACTGAGCTCTTGCCCAAGTGCACAGAGATTTAGATACGAGGATGGTCCCTTTAGCACTGTTTATACGAGGGATTATTAGAGAGAATCTGAATAGCCATCAACTGAGGTCTGAGAAACAGCTTAAGGTACATTTATACCATTGTATATCCTACAACCATGCAAGGGAAACGAGGTCGACCCAGCCTGTCTGTACGTATGACATGGAAAGACTGGGTCCAGGATCCTGTGTTAAGTGGAGAAATGTAAGATGCAGAACAGAATACTGTCCCAGTGCTCTTAGATTCATGTGTGTGTTAACAAATGCATAGGAGGAAACCTGCAGAATATCTAAATCAACTGTCAGCTGAGGTTTTCAGAGGAATAGAGGTTAGAAAGGACTGCTGCTTTCTAATTCAGAACTCTGTAGTACTTGTACTTTTTTGTAATAAGCAGATCAAACATTTGGAATCAGGGAAAAAAGTCAAGATCACTAAATAAAGAACCAAGTCCCACTGACCCACTCTCCTGAAAGGCTGTAAGTTATATTTGCAGTGTGATTCCAATTTTATCTAAAAATGCACGTAAGGGATCTGGAAAAGAGCTAGTTCAAAGCATTGATGATAGTTGCTCTGGTGGACGGCATGTGGCAGATTTGAATTTTCTTTGTCTTCTGTATTTTCCAAGTGTTTTCATTAAGCACGAATTACCTCCAAATAGGAAGGAAAAAATTACAGGCTTCATTTTTAGACTTTGCAGAGAGTAGAAAGCCCCAGTAAGGAAGCCCTGGGCTGTGTGCATGCATGTGTGTGCTCCTCATCTCCTCTGAGCAGGCTCCCAGTGATGGAGCTTAGGCCGGAGGCATGTGCTGGGAGCTGTCCTGTTTGGACCCAAGTCTGTGGAAGAGCTCCTAAGAGCTGGTCCAGGAGGCTGAGGGATGCCACTGGCGGGTGGGGAGGTCTGGAATCTGCCAGGCCCAGACAGTGGCCAGCCCATGATCCAGACCCTCCCTGTGGCTCAGGCCGGTGGCCTGGAAGGGAGTTTTGGTCTCACTGATTCTGTAGAGGCTGTTGGGCAAAGGTTCAAGCTCTACAGGAAAAGATGGAGAGGGTATTGCTACCCAGTGTGAGAGTTGGAGTGTTTTGTTTGGAGGGGACAAGAAAGGAGTCCACCTTGGAATTATAAAAGCAGTAAAAGGAGCTGCTTTTTAAAAAATACTTATTTATCTGGCTGTGCGGATCTTCGTTGCGGCACTTGGGATCTTTGTTGCGGCACTTGGGATCTTTGTTGCGGCACATGAACTCTTAGTTGAGGCATGTGGGATCTAGTTCCCTGACCAGGGATCGAACCTGGGCCTCCTGCATTGGGAGTGTGGAGTCTTAGCCACTGGACCACCAGGGAAGTCCCAAATGAGCTTCTTAAAACAAAAAAATGGGGTCGTACTATGATGCTGTTGAGAATCAGCATGTTCTCTCCATAACGTGCCTTGGTCATCTTGCCCAGTTAGCACCCTTGAAGCCCTGTTCTTAATAGGGTTTGAATGTTTAGGGACATGTTTTCGGGCAGCACAACAATGGAAGGCACTGAGACACCGAATGGGTGGAGGGCAGGGATGCTGAACCCTGCAACGGGCAGAGCGGATCTGCACAAGGAATTGTCCCGCACCCCCAGGACCTTGGAACGTCTCAAGGGAATCTGTTCATAATTAACTGAGAACTTAGCACTTTGTTAATATAAAGGCAACATATCTTTTGCATGGTTTGATATCCTCTTGAGTTTAAGAAGGTTAAATTGTCTATGAATTTCATTTAGGGCAGTAAAATGGGGTGTATTTATGATTTATACAATATTTATGAAAAGGTGACATTGGGCCTGATAGGGTCCAGAATTCCCACCATAAGGCGGTTTAGCATTTTAAATGAATAGAATCAAAGTGTATTAACCACTCCCCACAGACGTTTGGGATGAATTCAGTTTTGCACAATCACAGTGATACCTCTTGTACACATATGTTTGCACACTTATGCTTGTATTTCTAGAGGATACATTCCTAGATGTAGAATTGCTGGGTCAAAATAAAGGAATGCATTTTTTCCATTTTAGTACATCGCCAGGTTGCCTTTAGAAGAGGTTTATACCCACTGACAGTACGTGCGAACACTTGTTTCCCCACATCCTGGTCAGACTCGTCATTACCAGCTGTTAAAATGTGTGCCAGTCTGAACAAGGCAGGATAGGGGAATATCATCTTATTTTCATTCTCAACTATTTGATAACAAGTGAAGCAGTATGTGTTTTCTATACATATCATGTTTCTTCTTCGGTTTTGTAGTTAAGACAGGTCACTTCTGGCGATGGGAAAGCTGGGCCCATGTGAGCTGGGCTTGTGTGAGGTCTTTTGGGAACTAGGTTCCTACAAGGATAATAGATGGGAGTGATTCTCTCTGACTGATGCTGTCTGCCTCCCCAGAGGTTGGAGACACTGGGAAATCACAGGGTGAGAGGAGCTGCCCTGCACTGTCCCAGAAGCCCCTGGTCTGGACCTAACACTCCCCTTTGCTTCTGCAGGAAGCTTGGAAGCATGCAATCAAGAAGGCCAAGCACATGCCTGACCCCTGGGCCGAGTTCCACCTGGAGGACATTGCCACGGAATGTGCCACGCGCCACAGGTCAGCACCTTGTCTACAGACGCTATATGACCCCAGACCACAGGGAGTCCTTGGGGTTTGGGTCCTCCTTCTGCTTAAAATCAGTGAGGCTTAAGTACCCTTGGAGATCAAGGAAAAGGGAATATAATAATAATATCAGCCAATATTTGAGTACTTACGCATGCTTAAGGCATTGTGCATGATCTCATTTAATCCTTGCAGTGTGTATTTAATCCTGTAAGGTGCGTATTCTACAGGCTAGGCTGAGCTATGCTGCAGATACAAATACCCCAAGGACTTAATGCAACAAAGGTGCATTTCTTGCTCATATGAAGTTGGGTGAGAGTTGAGTAACTCTTCAGGGCGGCTCAGGGATCCAGGCTAGTTTCGTCTTGTGGCTCCATCATCTCAACACATGACCCCACAATTACTATCAAAGGGAAAGAGAGCAGACCAATCTTTCAGTGCCTTGGCCCCAGGAAGAGTCACAAAACAGAGCTGGGAGGGTCTCGATTTCCTATTTGAAAAGGCAGAAGGAAGGAAGAGTGTTTTCAGGGGGTTTCAGGAAGAAAAATGAAAAACAACAAAACACTACCACCAACATAATAATAAGGAGGACTCTGATGATGATGATGAGGGTCCTTATCTACTGAATTTTCCATCTGCTAGGCACTGGTTAAGCACTCTATATGTATTTACTCATTAAAAAAAAGTCTGGAGTAGTTGTGTCAAGCATTCGGCACTCCTTTGAGAACCCGATGAAGCCATCTCAGAAGGTTGCACACATATGTCTAATTTTACTCGTATTTTTAGAAGACTCATGGATCTGCCCTGGGGCCTGTCCTATGTCCCCTGTCGACCTCTCCAGCTCTGACTCATCCAGGTCAACCCTGTGAGTTCCCTCAGTTGCCCCAGTGGAGAGAGAGGTTTGAACAGGGCCACCCAGGTAGTTAATAAGATAACTTTCTGACTCAGACCAGTGTCTTTGAATTAGTCAGGATTCTGTTTCAAATGCAAGTGACAGAAACCCAATTCGCAGTGGCTTAAGCATAGAAATGAATGGTGGACTTATCTTCGTGGGCTTCATGTGTGTCTAGTTCCAGATGCTCCAAGGACGCTTTTGCCTCTGACCCCAGGTGGACTGTCTTACATCAGTGGCACAGATGGCTCCTAGGAGCCCCACATTTCATCTCACTCAATGGGAAAGGATCTTTCTTTCTCAATTTTTTTTAAAACAAACGTTCCACGTTTGAATCTCATTGGCCTGGCTTTGGTTATAGGCCAGTTACTGAACCAGTCATTGTGCCAGGAGCTTTGCTCTCACTGGCCAGGTCTAGATCACATACCACAAGCCAGAAGGTGCTGGAGGATCAGCCTCACCCAGTCCATATGTTCTGAGAATGGAGGATGGTGGTTTTCCAAAGGAAGATTGGGGTGCTGCTACCAGAAGAAAGGGCAGCAGTTGCTAGGCAGGCAGAAACAGTGGAGCCCTGTCCACCTTTCTGAAATGTGTTCCTGCTCCCACCTTGTGAGAAGATGGCTTAGAGCCTAGCGTGCACCTTTCCCCATTTCGGAGGCTCACCTCCTAGTGGGCTCCGGGGTCTGTGCCAGCAGCCGAGGTCAACATCGTCGGGGCCCCAGAAGGCCAGGTTGTGGACTCTTTTCCTTCCTGCCTATAAACGCAGCGTGGTGGCTGGTCGGTGACATCTGGCCTCCAGGCTGAGGACACCAGGCCACTAGGGAGGCCCTTGGAAAAGCAGGACTCACATGCTGGGCTGGTTCTGTGTGTCCCTGAGCTCCTTGGGCACCAGGGACCAGGGGCCGTGCCGAATTGTGTTTATTTCTTAACCACAGTAGCTCATTTCACCTGCCCTGGCTGCCAGCAGAGGGAGGTCAGGCATTGATGGCCAGAATGTCCAGAGATTTCTAAATTGGAGGCTTCCACTTCTATTACTGGTTTTTAAAGAGCTCTCCTGCAAGCCAGCCCTTTACTGGGACAGATTTCCTGTTCACGTGGGTTGTACCCAGGCTGGTTAAGAGCAAGGTTCCGTTTGAAACCGACCTGGGCTTGAATCTTGGCTCTCAGGAAGGTTTTTTCACCTCTCTGAACCTTGGTTTCCCCATCTGGAAAGTGGGCACAATATTTGTACGGATCTCACAGGGCTGAGTGATGGTTGATGGAGGAGTTCTGTGTAAGCACTCAGCATGCAGTGAATGCTCAGTGAACTTAGAGCATCTCTGTCCTCTGTAAGGTTAGTGATTGTGAAGGACAGTTAAGATCCTTCCAGTGTTGTATGTCTCTGCCCTCCCCCAACTTCTGGGCGCCTCTGAGCTTTCAGTCTGTTTGGAAGTGAGGGAAGACTACTTCCTTTACCGTGGCCTCTACGTAGTAGTAATAACAGTGATGGCTGTTATTTATTGAGCACAGTACTTGCAATGGGCTGGTGCCAGCAGGTGTGTGGCTCTGACAAGCCTTCCTCCCCACCCTGGGCCTGGTGTGGGTTAACTGCCAGGCCCCTGCTTGTTTTACAGGCTCTGAGAAGGCTGTTCCCACGAGCTGGGAGGTTCTGGAGTCTGTCGCCCCTGAGGGAGGGCCAGGGAGGCATCTGCTAGAGCTAAGAACATCTCAGCCCTGGGGGAGGTTTGAGATTTTAGGGGTTTACGGAGCCAAGGAGCTTCCTACCAGGCAAACCTGTTAAGGCCCAGCCAGGCCTAGGGGCAGATTTGCTCTGGGAAAGAGGATCCCTGGGAAAAGAGAGATGAAAATGTTCTGGAACCCTCTCCATCCCTCTCTGCCTTGGGTGTGTATCCAGCAGCCCCTTTCCTGGTTGGACTCAGAGGCAGGACCCTCCCCCAGCCCTGCCTGCACCGGGACCTGGGCTGGGCCTCAAACTGGCAAGACCGAGGATGCTGCCACCTCCCATCCTGGGACACACCATTCATTATCTAGGCCACTTATAACAAGGATATTTACTTATTCAACTGTTCATCCAACATGGCATTTATTAAGCCTCCCCTGTACCAGGTCCTGTTCACTGGCCCCTCTTTGTGGAGTTATAGTCCAGTGGGGGAGCCAGATAGGCAGGGAGCAAGACCTCCCACTGCACAACAGTAAGCGCTGGGGGACACAGTGGAGAGGGAATAGCTGCCTTTGACGAAGGGGAAGGAGGCGAGGAGGCCGGTGTGGTGGGGACCTGGGAGGGAGGGGGAGTGTCCACAGACCCGGCCCAGGAGGTCGGCTGGGCCTGTGGGTAGAGAGCAGATTTGATACCGAGGGCAGTGGGCAGCCCAGAAAAGTCTTCTGCCTTTAGCTAGTGAGTGACAGGATCAGGTAATGGACGCTGCGCCCTGGGGTGGGTTCTGGTCTCTGCAGGTACAACGCCGTCACCGGGGAGTGGGTGGAGGATGAAGTTCTGATCAAGATGGCGTCTCAGGTGAGCAGAGCCTCGAGGCCAGTGTAGTCAGGGCTGAGTGGGGATTTCTCTTGAGCCAACGTCAGGGCCTGCTTCCTCTTCTCCACACCCACTTTATTTTATTTTTTAACTTTGGGGGATTCTTTATACTACTGTATATTTATTTTATTTTTTACAACAGCTCTATTGAGATATAATTCACACACCATACCCCATACCCATTTAAAGTGTACAGTTCAGTGGTTTTTAGTGTAGTCACAGAGTTATGCAACCATCACCACGGTCAGTCCCAGAACATTCTCACCATCTCTAGAAGAAACCCCGTACCTACCCATTAGCAGTCCGTCTCCAATTCCCTCATCTGCCCCAGCCATGGGCAACCACTAATGTATCTTCTGTCTCTGTAGATTTACCTATTCTGGGCATTTCATGTATTAGTCATCTATATCAAAAGATTCTTCTTGACACTCTTATTGAAAATCAGTGAACCATGAATGTGTATATCAGTTTTCAAAACTTGCAAGTCACCACCTATTACTTTTCATCTAACAAGGTGAACTCAGTGGGTTGCAAGAAAACGGAATCAACTAGAAAATAGAGAACTTCCTGCATAGTAAGGGGAAGGATCGATTTGCGAAACATTTTGTAGTGTATCACACACTCGGAAGAGTGTATAGCTTGATGAGTTTCACCACGTGAACACGTGTGTAACTAGCACCCAGATCAAGACACAGAATATCACCGGCACCCCCAGAAGCCCCTCCCAGCCCCAGTTACTACTCCTTTACCCCCAAGGGTAAGCACTACCCTGAATTCTATCACCCGAGATTGGTTTTGCCTATTTTTGTACTCCGTATAAATGGAACCACACGGTATGTGTATAGCTCAACATTTTGTCCATGAGGTTTGTACGTGTTTTTTCTAGAACTGTAGTTTGCTAATTCTCATTGCTGTATAATATTTAGTCAAGCAAATAGACCTGATTGATTGTTCTGTTATACTGTTGATGGACATTTGGGTGGTTTTGCTTTTTTTCTGTTACAGACAGGGCTACAAAAAACATCCTTTGACATGTACTGTCTCTACCCCCACCCCGTCACCCCCATAATATCTTCACCCCCTGGGGGATCTTCTGCTCAGCTAGGGCGGGGAGTAGGGGGGGGTCTCATCAGTCCTGCAGCCTCCAGGCTGAGGCCTCGGTGCTGCAGTAAAGGAAAGGGAGGGCCCAGGGATTTTCGGGTTGAGATGAGGTCCAGGGCATCGATTTGGTGGGTGACGTCCAAGGGGAAAATCTCCTCCTGGCTCAGGGTAGCCTCTGGGTGGGGTGTGGGGACTGATAACCTGCTGTGTGTGTGTCTTTCAGCCCTTCGGCCAGGGAGCGATGAGGGAGTGCTTCAGGACGTAAGTGACTCAGCCTGCCTCTCGGGGCCCTGCCCAGACTCCCTCAGGCTCCTGAGAGCAGGGACACTGTGACATTTCCAGTCAAGAAATGGAGACAGTGGCTTCTCTTCTTGTAGCCCAAGCTCCTCTCCATCTGGTCTCCCTTGGACCATACGTTGGGACCGGCTGTGGGGACGGGCTGGGGGACAATAGGAAGTATGTCCCTTAAGCCCCCTTCGCAGCTCTTTGAAGGATGCTGCGGGGTGGGGAAGCCCCTCCCACCTCTTGCATTTTGTTCCTGGCTCTAGGCAGCCAGGTCAGGCAGGGTCTTCCTGTCCTGAGGTCTAGGGCTGGGATCCAGAACACCCAGGTGGGCCCCCTGATGCCTCTCCCCTCAGGAAGAAGCTTTCCAACTTCCTGCACACTCAACAGTGGAAGGGGGCCTCCAACTATGTGGCAAAGCGCTACATCGAGTCCGTGGACAGGGACGTGTACTTTGAGGACGTGCGTCTACAGATGGAAGCCAAGCTCTGGGGAGAGGAGTATAATCGGCACAAGCCCCCTAAGCAGGTGTGTGGCACCCCTATCTGCCACCCTCCAACACCAGGACATATCTGGAGATGAGGGCGATGGAGGTGCCTGTCACAGGCTTCCTTCTTCACCGTCTTAGCAGCAGCTAATAACAACCATCGTGTATTGAGCCTGATATGTCAAGTATTCTACATGCCAAGAGTTATTTATTTCTGAAAACAGAGGTCTGAGGTTGTTTGAGGTTGGAATATTTTTATTCCATTTACAGATGGGATCTGTTAGTCAGGATTTTTGCTTGCAAATGACAGAAACCCACTCAAACGGGCTTAATCCAAAAAGGGAATTTATTGCCTCCGATAACTGAGAAATAGTGCTGGCTACAGGCATAGCTGGATCCAGGGCCAAATTGAAGTTGTTGGGAATCTTCCTCCAGCTCTAGCCTCAGTGTTCTGTGTTGGCATCACTCTCGGGCAGCTTTTCAACTTGTAGTGACATGTTAGTCCCAGTAGCTGCAGGCTCCCTTTCCGTTTCTCGGCAACGTTGATGGAATGACATGTTTTCCCACAAGTTTCAATGAAAGTCTCAAAACTGGGTTTCTTTTTTTTTTCTTTTTCTTTTTTTGGCCGTACCGCGCGGCACATGGGATCTTAGTTCCCCAACCAGGGATCAAACCCGCGTCCCCTTTGTTGGAAGCACGGAGTCTTAACCACTGGACTGTCAGGGAAGTCCCATGGGTTTCATTGGCTTGATTAGGTCAGGTGCCTATCACTGAGCCAACCATGATGGCCAGGGCGTGGGAATATGCAGATTAGGCAGACCTGAGCCTTGTACCCACCAGCAATATGGGTTCTTCCACTCAGACTAGGTGGACTGAGATTGGTGGCTCCCAAGGAAAAGCAGGAGAGGGAGTGGGGAATGGATTCTTTCCTTATCTGCCCCTGGGGAACCTAGGGCACAAAGGGGTTAAGTGTCTTTCCCAAATGGGCAGGGATGGAGCCAGGGCTCAAATCCAGGCTTTCCAAGCCCCTGTTCTTGGCTTCTTCACTTGAGACCCCAGTGTACTGGTGACCTGAAGCCAAGCAGAACTTCCTGTTGCCTGCAGGCATTTGAGGAAATAGCACCCCAGGCCTCTGCCCTGCTTAAATTCACAGCTCAGCTCTCCTACTCTTTGTGCACCTGCTAGCTATAAGGTACCATCTTTGGAGTGCCCAGGAGAGCCACACTTCCAGGTAGCCAGCAGAATTTATTGAGTGCCTACTGTTTGCAGAGCCCTTGATTAAGTGTCCTTGGTGTGGATACAAAAAGCCACATTCCCACCCTCGGGGGTTGTGACCTCCTTAGTAATTCAGTACACTCAGGCCTGGCCACCTTTTCCTTCCTCCCTAAACTTGTTTCTGCCTCAGGACCTTTGCACTGACTGTTCCTGCAAGGCTGCTGCATCACTGCATCTCCTCAGTCCTGCTCACAGTTCAGGTCTCAGCTCATGTCACCTCTTCAGCTAGGCTGTGCTAGACCATCCTAAATGAAGTAACCCACCGCTGCACCCTCTGTCATGTCACTTTGTTTGTTTTGGTTTCTTTTTTTCAGAGCAATTGGCACCGTCTGAAAGGGTCTTACTCATGTAGTTAATATTTTAGTTGCTTCTCTCCCCTGAGGGCAGGGATTTTATCTGTCTTGTTCAACTCTGTCCGAGTGCCTAGGTGCTCAGTGTATAATAACGTGGTTGAATTGATGAAGGGAGAGGAATGTGATTGTTTGAGGAGGACCTGGCTGTCCCCTTGAGGATGTATCCTTGCCACTGACCCTCACCCAGTTGCCTTCTGCTCACGCAGGTGGCCCTGCAGCAGGCTTCCTGGTAGGAATGGAGCCAGCTTTGGGGACAGGAACCCTCTGGGAACCAGCCACTCCTTCCCCGCTGGCTGGTTCTCAGAACCGAGGCCACATTTGGGGAGGTTCTCAGCTCTCAGCTCTGGGCCCCTTTGGCCTCTGCAGTTGTTATCTGCCTGTCTGGTGACTCAGCCAAGCAGTTTCCTGGGTGGTCATTTCCTTGGGAAACCCACACCTGGCTCCTGTTGTGGGTGGCGTCAAGGGAACAGGGTGCCGTGGGTATGATCTTGCGTAATAGATCACAAGTTAGAGTTTCAGGTTTTCCCTCCTCTAGTTTACAGACATACACAGGACTTACATGTTTTCTTCTGAGTACAAAGTTAAACATATACTTGGTGCAAAATTTAGCAAGGAATGTCTGAGTTCCCTGTAATTCCCCTTTGTAGGGAAAGAACCACTCTTACGGTTTGGTATGTATCACTCTAGAATTGTGTCTGCTGATAATAATGACATCAGCAAACTGGCTCTTTCCTGTGCCAACAGATTTCATCCTCTTACCCATTCCACAGGTGAGGAAACTCAGGCACAGATTGGTGAAATAACTTGTGCAAATTCACTGTATTAGCATAAGGCACAGGTCGCGTTGCTTAACAGACAGACCCACAGTTGTGTGCTAACTCGAAATGGTTTCCTTTTGTCTCATCTAACAATCCCGCTTTGGTGGGGTCTCGGGGTGGGCTGGTGCTTTGCCTTCTTAAGTCATCCAGAGGCCTGGTTCCTTCTGTCTTTTTGCTCTACCACCTGCCGGGAGTTGCCCTGGACTACATGGTCAGATCTGGCTCACTGGCAGATGTCCACCTTACAGCCTCAGGAAGGCCAGAGAAAGAGAGGGCAGGCTGGAGTTGCATCATCACTGCTGCTTGCTTCCTATTGGCCAGGCTTAGTCACATGGCCACACTTAGCATCCAGGGGAAGCCCAGTGATGCCATCCCTACTGAATGACTGTGCATCCTGTTAAAGCTCAGGGATGGGGGGTTATCTTAGTCCATTTGGGCTGCTGTAACAAAATACCACAGAATGGGTAACTCAAAAACCACAGAAATTTGTTAAGTCCGAGATCAAGATGCCAGCACGGTCATGTTCTGGTGAGGGCCCTCTTCCTCGTTCATAGCTGGCATCTTCTTGCTGTGTCCTCACATGGCAGACAGAGTGAGGGAGCTCTATGGGGTCTCTTTTATAAGGGCACTAATCCCATTCATGAGGGCTTCTCTCTCATGACCTTATCACCTCCCAAAGGCCCCACCTCCTAATACCATCACCTTTGAGGGTTGAGATTTCAACCTATGAAATTTGGGGGGATACATTCAGGCCATAGCAGGGGTTTTCATTCTCAAAGGAAAAGGGGAATGGATTCTGGGGACAGTCAACAGTTTCAGCCTTTCTGCTCCAGCCTCTTATCAGAGGAGGGTTCCGCCTGGGCCCTGTCTCTGACTCCCCTCCCCCCTCCCGCCACCTTCCCGCCAGGTGGACATCATGCAGATGTGCGTCATAGAGCTGAAGGAAAGGCTGGGCCGGCCTCTCTTCCACCTAGAGCACTACATCGAGGGCAAGTACATCAAGTACAACTCCAACTCAGGCTTCGTCCGCGATGACAACATGCGCCTGACACCTCAGGTGAGGCCCCTGCAGAGGCCCATGCCCCGTCTCAGCAGACCTCGGGTCCCTCCGAATTAAGCAGGGCTCCTTCCTTTGTCTTTGCCTCTGCACGGCTCCTCCCTGCAGATAAAGGGCCCCCAACATGGGCAGAGGTGGGGTGTTGAAACCTCTCAGAGCAGTGCCTGCCAGTGTTTGTGCAGCCCACAGCCTGGTCTCTTGTGGTCACCTTTTCTTTCATGTCACCCCACAGGCCTTCAGCCACTTCACTTTTGAGCGTTCCGGCCACCAGCTGATTGTGGTGGACGTCCAGGGTGTGGGTGACCTCTACACCGACCCACAGATCCACACCGAGAAGGGCACTGACTTTGGAGATGGCAACCTAGGTAGGCAGGGAAAGCCAGTGTGTCCACGGAGACCACATTCCCCACAAAATCTCCGGGCTCTTTGTTCACCCAAGAAAGCAGGCCGAGGTAATATATGGGGCGCCCCAAGACTGTGGAGATGGGAGCCTGGGGCCTCTGGCTCCTGCCAGTTTAGCATGCTTTACACCTGCCCCTGCCACATTTAGGGTGCTCAGAACCGCCCTGCCCCCGTCCCAAAGCAGAGCAATGCTCCAGACCCCCTGCTCTGCTGTGTCCACAGGTGTCCGCGGGATGGCTCTCTTCTTCCACTCTCATGCCTGCAACCGGATTTGCAAGAGCATGGGCCTCGCTCCTTTCGACCTCTCCCCAAGAGAGAGGGACGCGGTGACTCAGAACACCAAGCTACTGGTGGGTACCCAGCGTGAACCTGCTCAGACTGGCAGGGCCCTTCTGCTGCCAGGACCCGCAAACTGTATTTCCTGTGTGCTGGTGGCTCAGGCCCTGCGATGCTTAATTGAAGAGTACTGGGGCCAGAAGACTCTTAGCCCTATCTGTGTCCCTCGTCCCTCTTGAGCCAATGCACACAGCCCTCCTGAGTATCTCCACGAATAGAGGAACTGGGGTCTGCTTGATTTGGGCCCCCCCCCTTTGTTTTTTTTTTTTTTTTTTTTGGCGTTACGCGGGCCTCTCACTGTTGTGGCCTCTCCCACTGCGGAGCACAGGCTCCGGACGCGCAGGCTCAGCGGCCATGGCTCACGGGCCCAGCCGCTCCGCGGCATGTGGGATCTTCCCGGACCGGGGCACGAACCCGCGTCTCCTGCATCGGCAGGTGGACCCTCAACCGCTGCGCCACCAGGGAAGCCCATTGGGCCCATTTTTGCCCAGAGTGAGGGGACCAGGTGTGTACAGATAGCGAGTGGGGTGGGTGGAATGTGGTTTGTGTGATGTGTTGACAAATGGCTGGAGTAGACTTGGACCTGTCTCACTGAGTACCTCACCGTGTCCAGGATGTGCCCCCATCCCCACCCCCACTGCATGGACCAGATATAAGACAATATTGGCAAAGACCAGCTTGGGATTCTGGAGTGTATCCGCCAGCTCAGGGCTGTAAAGCATGGGCAGCGCTTCTGGGATTGCTGGCCCTCTGAGCTCCTGTTCCTTCTAAGAAGGATGCCCCTTCTTAGAGGCCACTGATTCGTTTTAGGTTTTCTGCCAGCCCCTTAATAGGCACAGTTGGGTGCTGTGGCTGAAAGGGCCTCAGGTTTCGAGCGAACAATCGGCAGCAAGAAGAGCCCCTCTTTCCCAGAGGGCGCCTGTGTGACGTGCATGTCCCTGTTAATTCTCCAGCAATCAGCCCAGACCATCTTGAGGGGGACAGAGGAAAAGTGCGGGAGCCCCCGGGTGAGGACCCTCTCGGGGAGCCGGCCCCCCCTGCTCCTTCGCCTCTCAGAGAACTCTGGAGATGAGAACATGAGTGACATAACCTTTGACTCTCTCCCTTCCTCGCCATCTTCTGCCACGCCGCACAGCCAGAAACTGGACCACCTTCGTGAGTGATGGTTTGGCCCCTGGGCATTGTGATCGGAGGGGACAAGCACAGGTAAAACAGGGCTAAACTGGCTTTCACTTATGTTAGAAAATCAGACATGCCAGCCGAAAAGATTGATGGCCCAGATGGTTTTACGGGTGAGTTCTTTTTAATAAGCTTTCAAGATGCAGTCATCCAAATGCTGTAAAAACAGCCTTTGTTGTAGAAAACAAGGTAACATTTTTCAGAGTGTTTTATGAAATTAGCAAAAACTTTTATACCAAAATTTGACAAAACACCGAAAAAGAAAACTATATCCCAACCTCAGGTATAAATATACAAGGCAGGGCTTCCCTGGTGTTGCAGTGGTTGGGAATCCGCCTGCCAATGCAGGGGACACGGCTTCGAGCCCTGGCCTGGGAAGATCCCACATGCTGTGGAGCAGCCAGGGCCGTGCGCCACAACTACTGAGCCTGTGCTCTAGAGCCCGCGAGCCCGCGCACAGCAGCGAGGACCCGATGCAGCCAAAAATAAATTTAAAAAATTTTTTAAAATAAATAAATATACAAGGCAAAAATTCTAAATAAAGTATTAACAAATAAAAACGAGTATCTTAGGGAATTCCCTGGCGATCCAGTGGTTAGGACTCCTCACTTCCACTGTAGGGGGCGTGGAGGGGGGGGGGAAGACTGGTACCTTAAAAGAATAGTCTGTCACAGCCAAATAGGGTTTTTGCAGGAATCTGAAAGTTGTTCAGTGTTCAGAAACCAATTAACATCATATGAACAGGTCAAAGGAGAAAAATGGGCATCATTATTTCCGAAGTTGAAGTGACAGAGTTTGCTCGTGATATGGATGCGGGGTCTGCAGGAAAGAGGGGAGGCAAGGCTGACCCCAAGGTTTTGACTTTTTTTTTTTTTTTTTTTTTTTTTTGCGGTATGCGGGCCTCTCACTGTTGTGGCCTCTCCCGTTGCGGAGCACAGGCTCCGGACGCACAGGCCCAGCGGCCACGGCTCACGGGCCCAGCCGCTCCGCGGCACGCGGGATCCCCCCGGACCAGGGCACGAACCCGTGTCTCCTGCATCGGCAGGCGGACTCTCAACCACTGCGCCACCAGGGAAGCCCTGACCCCAAGGTTTTGATCTGAAGAACTGGCAGGATGATGGGGCCATTTATTCAGCTGGAGGAGGCCCCAGGGAAGCAGGAGAGGAGGATTTTAATGTCAGATATTAAAGAAGCCTGTAAATTCACCACTGAAAGGCCTGGGGAATAGTCTGAAGCAAGAGTTGACAAACCTTTTCTTAAAAGGCCAGAGAGCAATAAGTATTTTAGACTTTGTAGGCCATGTGGTCTCTGCATTTGCAGCATAAACGCAGCCATTGACAATACTTAAAACAAATAGGTGCGGCTGTGTTCCAGTAAAACTCTATGGGCGCCGAATTTTAAATTTCATATAATTTTCACATATCACAAAATACTATTCTCCTTTTGACTTTTTTCAACCATTTAAAAATGTAAAAAGCATTCTTAAAAACCATGTGAGAATAGGAGACAAGCCAGATTTGGCTAGTGGCAGCTTAGGACAGGAGATAAAGACTGGGATGGTTGGTTTTTAAGCCATCTAAGGCTTCTCCCATTTGTAGCTACTCATTGGGCCCCAAATATACAAATGGCATGCCTTCCTTCACAACTGCACCTCACTGAGGTCTGACCATAGGTCAAGCACCTGATGCTTATCAATACATAACACAATTGTGTTTGCATTATGACAACCCCAAGGAGGCAAACCTGTTAAGCCGCTTGCTCAGGACCCCACAGCTGGCGAGTAGAGACTCTGGGTAAGTTCTCGAGGAAGAATTGTGTCCCCACCCAGGTGCTGACAACATACATTCTTCACCCATTTTTGTACTTTATAAATTTAAAATAAAAAAGGCTTGGCGGCAGCTGTAGGCTGTAGATGGGTCTTGTGAACTGTTCCAGCGATGGAGCTGGTGCCTTACTCCATTTTCTCCCTGCTCAGATTGGCCTGTGTTCAGCGACCTCGATAACATGGCACCCCGAGACCCCGACCCTCTGGACAACCACCGGGTGAGTAGAGGGGGGTGGAGGAGCAGGGTGGGGTGGAGTGGACTCCCTCCCCCCGGGAACTGAGGATGAGACCTCAGATTCAGAGGTGGGTAACCCAGGTCTGCTCCGGGCACTGGCAGGAAGATACAGGCGCATGGGGGGAATCCCAGCCACCTGCCCAGGACAGCATTTTGTCTGGGAAGAGCTGGGTCTATTCCAGTTCCTGGAGGTGGTTAAAGCAGAGAGAATCCAAATCAGCAATAATGCACCCTTCTGGTACATGCTGGGCTTGGCCCTGGGTTTGGTTTGGCCGCATGTTGTGTGGCCAAGCTATCTTGGGGGACAGGGGGCTACGTTGGGTCTCCGATGTGTAACTTACAGCACAAGTAGCTGTGATGCTCACAGCTTGGATAAGCAGAACAGGTTTCCTGCAGCCTCTGCGTGACTAGCAGTAAGAAGCTGTAGATGACGTATTTGCATTCAGACAAACATATATTATGGTGTGAAATTAAAAATTCATTAGAATGTTTTAAACAGACTTCACAGACACGTCACACTTGCACAGGCCACAGCATCTTAAGCTGCACTCTCAGCTCCAAAGGTTCAACTTCGCTCCTGACGGCCTTTCAGAGTTCTTGAGCGTGAACAAAAAATAGGAATAGCTGACACATATGGAATCATCACTATGGACAGACACTGTTTTAAGAGCTTGGTAGATAATTCTCATCTAATCCTCACAACAACTTATGAGATAAGTAGATAATAGTTTTTATTCCTTTTATTTTATTTTATTTTTTTAAGCATCTTTATTGGAGTATAACTGTTTTACAATAGTGTGTTAGTTTCTCCTTTACAACAAAGTGAATCAGTTATACATATACATATGTTCCCATATCTCTTCCCTCTTGCGTCACCCTATTCCTTTTAGAATAGGTTTTACGTTTTCCGCTAGAGCTAGGATGAATTTTAGAATTTCAGAGTAGGTTGAAGAGGAAAAGATTCAGAAAATTACAAGGTGAAAAGTCTCCCTCCCACCTGTCCCCTCAGCCACCTGCTTATCCCCAGCATTAGCAGCTACTTAGACAGCGCCCTCATTATCCCTGATCTAGAGACGGGGAAACTGAGGCACAGAAAGGTAAGCCACTTGCT
Source organism: Kogia breviceps (assembly GCF_026419965.1). Lineage (NCBI taxonomy): Eukaryota > Metazoa > Chordata > Mammalia > Artiodactyla > Physeteridae > Kogia > Kogia breviceps. Next base: position 69,641,970 of record NC_081323.1, read on the forward strand.
CACGGTCACTCAGTGATGGAGCCGGCGTTCAAAGCCAGGCCATCTGGCCTCGAACCCACCCTCTATACTGCTGCCCTTTGCTTTTATTCTCTACCGTTTCTCAGATGCGGACACTGAGGTTTGGAGAGGTTAGCTGCCTTGCCCAGGGTCTGACCTGGGGAGTGCGGAGCTGGGGTTTCAGTGAGGCTCTCTGTTGCCCGGCTTGGGAGGGGTTCCCAAGGGTGGGACAGGGGGCCCAAGGTCATGCAGAGAGTGGGTGCGAGGAGGGGGCTGCCTGGAGCTTTTAGGTATAGCCTGTGATCCAGTTTCAAAAAAAACCTTTCACTCAGCACACTGAACACTTCAGTTTGGTAGTCTGTAAATTATACCTCAATTAAAAAAAATTGAAATCGTTTAAAAAAAAAAAGAACAGCTATTTGGCTCACACAGAACAAAGACCTGGGGGAGGGCGGTAGGAAGCCTGTGGTGCTTCTAGAAACCAGGGCAGGGGCCTTTTTAGAATAGCGCAGCTCCTTTGGGTGGAGTGGATCCTGGCCAGACCAGAGGCCAAGGATTCCATTGTGTATGTTCCGTGGCGCCCATCTGTCTAGGAGACTGATCCAGGTTTTACGCTAATGGTAGTGATACCAAGCTTCTTTTAAAAATATATTGACTTAAGTAAAATAAAATGGTTTATTTAAAGAAAAATAATAAAAGAGGAGTATGAATTCATGAGGAGAGTGTTTTTTTGTTTGTTTGTTTTTTTGTGGTACGCGGGCTTCTCACTGTTGTGGCCTCTCCCGTTGTGGAGCACAGGCTCCGGACGCGCAGGCTCAGCGGCCATGGCTCACGGGCCCAGCCGCTCCGCGGCATGTGGGATCTTCCCGGACCGGGGCACGAACCCGTGTCCCCTGCATCGGCAGGCGGACTCTCAACCACTGCGCCACCAGGGAAGCCCATGAGGAGAGTTTTATCTGGAAGAGGAAGAGAATGGGATGTGGAGGGGACTCATAAGAGGTCTAAATTTCAACAGCAATGTTTTAATTCCTTTTAGAAATAAAAGATCTAAAGTAACTTAGGCCTAGTGTTAAGAGTTGACAAAACTTGGCAACAGGTGCACAGGAGTTCATTTTAGGATTCTCTGTTCTTATTTGTGTGTTTGAAATGTTTCTCAGTTTCTCAATGAAGGAGGAAAAAAATAAAAGTTTTAGCTGAACAGTGATGCAGGTGACATGCGGATATGGCCAGAACTCAACGTTGGTAGACAAATGACTGAAGTTTTAGAGATTCTAAATTATACCAGGTTCCTTTTCACAACAGAACTCAGATCTAGAAGAATAAAAAATATGCCCAGGTGATGTGTGCGGTTTTGGCAGAGGGCTTAGTTGTAGTAAATAATTGTTCCCAGTGCTGCATTTTTTTTTTAAACATCTTTATTGGAGTATAATTGCTTTACAATGGTGTGTTAGTTTCTGCTTTACAACAAAGTGAATCAGCTATACATATACATATATCCCCATATCTCCTCCCTCTTGCGTCTCCCTCCCACCCTCCCTATCCCACCCCTCTAGGTGGTCACAAAGCCCCGAGCTGATCTCCCTGTGCTATGCGGCTGCTTCCCACTAGCTATCTATTTTACATTTGGTAGTGTATATATGTCCGTGCCACTCTCTCACTTTGTCCCAGCGTACCCTCCCCCCGCCCCATGTCCTCAAGTCCACCCTCTAGTAGGTCTGCATCTCCAATGCTGCATTTTTATCCATGCATCGTATCCTTTCAATCAGGCTTTGTTTTTCGTCCTGTGAAATGGGTGAGTCACTCTTAACAATGGCACATATTACGATCCACACTCTGAGTGTGACATCTCATTTCATCCTCACAGCTGCTTGATGAAGGTAGCTATAGTGAATCCCCATAGCTAGGGAAACCGAAGCTCAGAGAGGCTGAGCAGCTATTCAGAGTCGTAGCTGGTGAGTTACGAAGCTCGGATTTGAGCCTAGGCAGTCTGGCTCCAGAGCCCGCATTCTTCGCCACTATTTTTTTTTACCGCTCCCTTGTCACCCAACCAGCAAGGGTAGGAGGAAGAGAATGTTGTGGGGTGATGGGACAAAGGAGAGAAAGCCCATGGCTGGGATTCCAGATATCACCACCACCGGGTACTCAGAGGACCACTGAGACCCTAGGGCCATCTTTTCTCCACAGGACTCCGAGAACAGTGGAGACAGCGGATACCCCAGTGAGAAGCGGGGTGAGCTGGATGACCCAGAGCCCCGAGAACATGTAAGGAACCCCAAGGAAGTGAGAACAGAGTCCCCCTGTTGCCTAGTTGTCCAGGAGGATAGAGAGCTGGGACGGAGGGGGGAATGTGGTTGGGTGGTAAGAGCATAAAGTAAATTAATAAATCATTTCAGTTAAAGATAAATGCAGGGCAGAAGATAAAACAGGGCAATGTGGACTAGTAAGTTTAGTAAAGAGACAAGCATGGGGGATTGGACACCGGGTTGAATATGGCGGACACATCTTACAGCGAAGCTGGACCTCTGGTTGCTAAGCAGAGAGGATGCTGAGCAGGGTGGGCCAGGATGGTGCTGGTAGGTTGGAGGGCCCAGCTCAAAGGCACGGGATGAACGATGCCTTACGGTATCTTTTCAGCAGCGTCCTGGTGAGGGTGGTCTTAGGCAGTATCAGCCATGTAGAGGTTTTGCCAAGTGCCAAAATGGAGCATAAGCATTACGGGCAGTCTTGCCGGGAGCCTCTGGTCTCGGCTTTGTTACTGCGAATCTATATAGAGACAGGTGATGGGAGCTTTGGCTAAGCGAAGCACTTGGCCCCGTTCCCTTGGTGCCTGTCTGCTGGGATCCTGTGCCTTTGAGTCGGTTCCGTCCACGCACATGGTGAGAACGAGAGGGAGGCTGCGGCCACCCCAGCACATCAGTCCTGCCTGTTACCCAGCATCCTCTCTGCTTGGCAGATGAAGGCGCCGGCTTCCCGGGGGGGGTGCCGAGCCAGTTCCCTGGGGAGGATCCCCTGGGAGGGCTGGACCAGTTCCCCAGGAGGAGGTTCTTGGGAGAAAGGCTGCTGTTTGGATCACTCTAATCTGTGTCTCCATCAGGGCCACTCAAACGGTAACCGGAGGTATGAGTCGGACGAAGACAGCCTGGGCAGCTGCGGACGGGTAATGTGCCCCCGGGAATCCTCGTCGTGGCTGCGTGCTTGCCTTTTTCAGACTCTGTTTCTGATTCTTCCCCCTCACGTCATGTCACTTCTGCCCGCCCAGGTGCTTCACATGTCTCCTAAAGGACGATTTTGCAAAGGAGCCAATCCCCTCGGCAAATACTTTTTGAGCTCCTGGGTGTGATGCTGCGGGATCAGCGGGGAGAATTAGAGAAGATCAGGATGGCCTGTCCTGGAGGCCACAGCTCACAACGCCTTCCAGTATACATTAATTTACCAGGGAACTCTAGGGAGTTCCCTGGTGGCCTAGTGGTTAGAATTCCGGGCTTTCATTGCCGTGGCCCGGGTTCAATCCCTGGTTGGGGAAGTGCGCACAAGCTGCGTGGTGCAGCCCCCCCAAAATTTAATGCTTGCAGCCACCCACTGAGACAGGCTAATGTTATTCATCCTTCTTTGATGTATGAGAGAAAGGGGGTCTTAAGCGACTCTCCCCAGGTTACCCGGCTAATAGTTGGACGAAGTATCTCAGGTGATTATCCTCAGGCCGGTGTGGGAAAGACCAGCCTCCGAAACGCTCTTCTCTAGCTGACTCGGAACCACATTTTGAACCTCTCACCCTCCAGCCTTTGCTAAGGCGAGTCTCTCTCCTGCCTGCAAGGTCCTTCCTCCCCTGTGGTCATATCTCCTCAGGCCTGTCTGCTCTCCCAGGCTGGACCCCAGGGGCACCTTCTCCAGGAGCCTTCCCTGATCCCCAGGGCAGGCTTGACTCTTGCTGCTTCCAGAACACAGATTATTTATCACGCAGTGTTTCCTAACCACAAGGTATTTCTCAGTCGGGTCAAGGCCACAGCGTGGTGTGGAGGCAGGGTCGTTCGATCCCAGCACCACTGGCATTCTGTGCTGCGTCATTCTTTTTTGTGGAGGACGCCCTGTGCATGGTAGGATGTTCAGTGTGTGTACACAGACATACACACACAGCAGCCTGGCTCTGTCCTGCGAGAACTTTGGACAGGGGTGTTTTTAGCTGGGAGACGTGCATTTGCTGCCAGGTCTGAAGTCAGGCTCTTCTGGTGCCTTGTGTGGGGAGCTGGCAGAGGAGCAGCTCAGGGTAGAAACTCCCCGACCTAAGTCAGATGGATAAGTGAGGAGACACTTCTTTGAACTGCTGCAGTGCAGTGTGCTAGCCTTTGTGTCCTGTTGCTACAACATTCCCTCAGTGCCCACAAGCTGGCATAATTCAAGTGACTGGAAATGGAGCCGGGTTTGTCCAAGAAAACTTGACACCGCACAGGTCTGCACCCCTTAACTTGCCAGGCCGACTTTCGCAGCTGGGAGGGTGCGTCCATCCCCAGCCCCTCGCTTCTCTGGCCTGTAAATGCCCGGTCCTCCCTTCAGGTCTGTGTGGAGAAGTGGAATCTCCTCAACTCCTCCCGTCTCCACCTGACGAGGCCTTCAGCCGTGGCCCTGGAAGTGCAGAGGCTCAATGCTCTGGACCTTGAGAAGAGAATTGGGAAGTCCATTTTGGGGAAGGTAGGGTGATGCCCTCTCTGCATTTACCCGGCACCTCCCCCAAGAAGCACTTCCTCCCCCAGGCTGGCTGGGAGGCCCTCGGCTGCGGCTGCGGCCTCCAGGCAGCCAGGCCCACCTGCCGTCTGTGTGGCAGGTCCATCTGGCCATGGTGCGCTACCATGAGGGCGGGCGCTTCTGCCAGAAGGACGAGGAGTGGGACCAGGAGTCGGCGATCTTCCACCTGGAGCACGCGGCCGACCTCGGCGAGCTGGAGGCCATCGTGGGCCTGGGACTCATGTACTCGCAGCTGCCCCACCACATCCTGGCGGACGTCTCTCTGAAGGTGAGGGGGGCGGGGGCTCAGTCAACCCATCACCCTTCCCTCCCTGGGTTTATGCCTCAGAAATTTCCCGAGCATCAGTTTGGGACCAGGCACTTCCAAGTTAGTTGACGCTGATAGAATTGGTCTCCGGCCTTGGGGACTGAGTGGAAGGTGACAGTCACGTTCCCAGGCAGTTGCGACGTGGTGCGGTGGGAGAAGCAGAAGATGCTACTGCAAATAACTGAGGGAGGGGCCGTAGCTGGGGTTTCTTGATTGGCGGTTCCAGCTCTGTCCCTAGTGGCTAGAACAGACCCGGCACACACTAGATCATCAGCATTCGTTTGTGGAACGAATGAATAAAGTGATCCCTAAGGCAGACCTGCAGGCCCAGTGGAGTCAGTCAGGCAGAGGGGACAGCGCGGGCCCAGGCCCTGGGGAGACAGGGTTGTGGGGTGAGAGGACAGGAGGCGATCCGTGCAGCCGGAGTGTGGAGCGTGAGGAGAAGGTGCAGGAGATGAGGCTGCAGAGGGGCCCGGGCAGGATGGGTGTGATGGGAATCCGTGAGGGTGTCTGCTCCCTCATCACTCCCCTGGTCTGTGGGCACAGGGGACAGGACCTGACGTGGCCTAGGGAGTGTGATCCTTTCCTTAGAGAAGTTGAGAGGCCCTTGGTGTGCACGTGCTGCCAGCGTAAATGTCTCCAGCTCTGTGTCACGTGGGCCAGGCTTGCAGCCGGACGAGGCTGGGCTTGGTGTGGGCACAGGGCACCAGCCCTCCTCTGTGAGCCTCGCCATGGCCCAGCAGGTTGGGGGTCTCAGACTGGAAGAGGGTGTGGGAAGGCACCCAAAAGTCCTTGATTTATTTAACTGTTAAAATAGTTAGTACATTCATGTGACTAAAAGTTTTTTTAATGTGAAAAGGTTTACAGTGAAAAATCTCCCTCCCACCTTTTCCTCCATCTTCTCATTCTCCTGATAACAGGTAACCATCATTATTAGTTTCTCACATGTAATTCCAAGAGGGTAGTCATTTCCTAGGGCTGCCATAACTCATAACCACAAACTGGGGGGCTTAAAACAACAGAAATTCATTCTCACGGTTCTAGAGGCCAGAAGTCCAAAATCAGTGTGTTGACAGGCCATGATTTTCTAGCTTCTAGTGACTGGAGGCCATCTTGGGGGTTCCTTGGTCTGTAGGTACATCACTCCAATCTCTGTTTCCATCTTCACATGACCTTTTCTCTCTGTGTGTGTGTGTGTGTGTGTGTGTGTGTGTGTGTGTGTATCTCTGTGCCTCTGTGTCTCTTTTCTTACGAAGACACCAGTCCTATGGAGTTTAGGGCCCACCCTACCCCAGCCTGCCCTCATCTTAACAAGTTACATCTGTCTGTTTGGAAAGACCCTATTTCTGCAGTGTCCTGCAGACTTTTTCCCTCAGTGCTGTAGAGACAGCTTCCTCATTCTTTCTGACAGCTGAGTAACATTCCATTGTACCAGGTACTTTATTTAACCTGTGCCCTGTTGATGGACACTTGGGTTGGTTCCATTCTTAGGATATCTCAAAAACTGCTGCAGTGACCAGACTTGGACATATTAAGTTGAACCATTTTTGTAGGTCATGAAGGTAGAATATTGTTAGTTTCATATGGTTCGGTCAAATACATCCTTTGGCATGCGCTCAGGGGTAACGTACAGCCATTTTTATTTCCTGTTTTAGATGGTGAAGGACGCGCTTGGTTGGGGGAGGGGATTTGACAGGAGGATGATTTGTTCCTCTTCCTCTCGTCTCCGTGCTCCCTGAGGCGTGGAGCATGAATATATCTGAGGAGTGGACTGACTGTATCTCATTTAGCCAGCGGTGTGCTGATAAGTGCTTAACAACTGGCTCTTGCGGGCGGGGAGGGAGTGTTTGCACATATATGTATGTACGTTTATTATACATCTACTTGTAAGTTTATTATACATTTACTGATGTGAGGGATGTGGAGCATACAGTTTACAAATCATAAAAATTCTCTGTTGTGAATTCTATATAGTCAATAGATCCTCACAGAATGCCTTCGCTAATTTTTGTGGAACTCATGTCTGTAGCCCACCTTTGGTTGCAATTGACGGAAGCGTGAAGTTCTGACATTAGATACTGGTTGATACTTTCACTTACTTTGGTAAGATGAAAATGAAATAAGAAAGTCCTTTGTCAGGGTTGGAACTTCATTTATTTGCTGCTGATACCAGCAACTTCTTTGCTGAATCAGACGATAGTTTTAAATACTGAAGAATGTTTCTCCAGTTTCTTGTGCTAGTCACAATGTAATGGCTGCAGACCCAGCACACTTTCAAATTAGTCTGCATCATTAATATGTTTTGCCATCTCGCGGTATAACTGCTTCTACCATGGCCAATGTGCAAGCACTAAGATGACATCACTGAGCACGGAGCTGCAGGAAACGCACGGCAGCACGCCATTATATAGCATTTCCATCACGAAGATTCCACAGACTGGTGGTTCTCGGCCAGTCATTTTGCCGCCTCCTTCTCCAGGGGACGCTTGGCAGTGTCTGGAGACGTCTTTGGTTGTCACAACTCTGGGAGTGCAAGTGGCATCTAGTGGGTAGAGGGCAGGGATGCTGCGAAACATCCTACAGTGCACAGGACGGTCCCTGCAACACAGAATTATGTCAGCTAAAATGCCAGTAGCACCAAGGTTGAGAAGCCCTGAAATAGATATAAATAACCTCAAGAGGACAGACAACAGTAAAACGTAGTAAAATAATTAGGAAGTGATGAGCTTTGGGTATTTGTTACCTTTCATCTAATTGTAAGTTTACATAATTTAATTTTTAATAATGGCTGTGTTTTACGACTGGCTTGCTTTCACATCGGTTCTCACAAGCCTGCAGAGCCGGCTCCAGCGTACCCACTGTGTTTGGCCTGTTCTCCCAGCATCTGGCACAGAGACGACACTCAGAAGGGTTTGAGGCCTGAATAAAGGAATGCCAGGGTCCAGGATGAGTGGTTAGGGGCCAGGACTGAGGAGACCACTCTCGCTGAGACTCCCTGGTAACTCTCCCTGTGCTCTCAGGCTGTTTACACGAGCTGCACCCGAGCACCTTTGTAAAGGGATGTAGAAGCTATTTCAGTTTTCTCATCTGCAGGTGTCCCAAAGGGCTTTCTCTCCAGGACAGAATCTGGCAGCAAAGAAAACCATGGCCACATGCCCTGAAAGGCTGCTGGCCCATCTCCCGCTTTCCCCAAAGCCCCCATTCTTAGGACCTTTTCCTGTTGTCTTGCTAAGACATTCGTTTATCCAGCACATGCTTTCTGAGTATCTCCTACACTCTGGGCACCATCCTAGGTTCTTATTCACAACAGCAAACTTTTCAGGCAGATAAGGTTGTAATACAGATAATAATTAACAAATGAAAATATTTCCAACAGAAGTAAAAATAACTGACCTTTATTGAGCACTGCCTGTGCCAAGCATTGTTCTTAAGTGCTGGGGGGAAATTGTGACAGGGAATGAGATCAGGAGGGACTGGATACGGGCTTCCCTGGTGGCGCAGGGGTTAAGGGTCTGCCTGCCAGTGCAGGGGACACGGGTTCGAGTCCTGGTCCTGGAAGATCCCACATGCCACAGAGCAGCTAAGCCCATGCGCCACAACTACTGAGCCTGCGCTCTAGAGCCCGTGAGCCACAACTGCTAAGCCCGTGCACCACAACTACTGAAGCCCACGTGCCTGGAGCCCATGCTCCGCAACAAGAGAAGCCACCACAATGAGAAGCCCGCACACCACAACGAAGACCCAACACAGCCAAAAATAAAAACAAATAAATTTTTTTTAAAAAGAGTGGATAGGCCTCTTCTTATTAGGACGCTGATTCCAGCTGCAAGAGAGGCTTGGAAATGTAGTTTTTAGCTGGTCAGCCATGTGCCAGCAAAAATATGGCAGAGGAGAATGGATATGGCAGACAACTGGTAGGCCCAGCTACACTTCTTGAATCCTGAAGGTTGAGAAGGGCCTCATAGGCTGATAGGAGGGCTTTGGATTTGTCTCCGAGTGAGATAGGAAGTCTTAGAGCAGCTTTGATAGAGTAACATGACCTGACCTGGGCTTAAAGCATCTCTCTGGATGGATATCGGAGAAGCAGGATGGAAGCAGGTGGGAATGTAGAGTAGTTCAGCCACTGTGGGAAACAGCTCCTCAAAAGGCTAAACGTAGAGTTATATGTGACCCAGCAATTCTACTCCTAGGTATATATATCCCCCAAAATAAAAACATACATCCACACAAAAACTATGCACACAGATGTTCATAGCAGCATTATTCATAATAGCCAAACAGTGGGAACACCCCACATGTCATCATCTGATGACTGATGAACAGATAAACAAATTGTGATATATTCATACAATGGAATGTTATTTGGCCATAAAAGAAAATGAAACACTGATAGAAGCTGTACGAATGAACCTTGAAAACTTTATCCCAGGGCTTCCCTGGTGGCACAGTGGTTAAGAATCCACCTGCCAATGCAGGGGACACGGGTTCGAGCCCTTGTCTGTGAAGATTCATTCCCACATGCCGCAGAGCAACTAAGCCTGTGCGCGACAACTACTGAGCCTGCGCTCTAGAGCCCGCGAGCCACAACTACTGAAGCCTGTGTGCCTACAGCCTGTGCTCTGCAACAAGAGAAGCCACTGCAATGAGAAGCCCACGAACCGCAACAAAGAGTAGGCCCCGCTTGCTGCAGCTAGAGGAAGCCCACGCGCAGCAGCAGCGAAGTCCCAATGCAGCCAAAGATAAATAAATTAAAAAAATAAATTTATTAAAAAAAAATTTACGCCAAGTGAAAAAAGCCAGTCACACTAAACCACATGTTTTTTGTTTTGTTTTGTTTTTTGGCTGAGCCAAGCATGATGCGAGATCCTAGCTCCCTGACCAGGGATCGGACCCGCGCCCCTTGCAAGGGAAGTGCAGATTCTTAACCCCTGGACCGCCAGGGAAGTCCATAGACCACATGTTATATGATTACACTTATATAAAATGTCCAGAGTAGGGAAATCTCTAGAAACAGAATGTAGATGAGTGGTTGCCTAGGGCTGGGTGGGATGGAACAATTGGGAGGTAATGGTTAGGGGGTATGTGTTTTGAATCCTTCTTGGTTTGATGAAAATATTCTGAAATTGATCATGGTGCTGGTTGCACAATCTGTGATTATGCTAAGAACTACTGAGTTGTACACTTTAAACGAGTGAGTTGTATGTTATGTGAATTATATCTCAGTAAAGGTGCTAAAAAATGTAAAAAGAATTGGAAGCAGGGAGCCCCTGCTGGAGGCGAGAGATGATGTGGTCTCTGGAGGAATCAGAGCAGATAGAGGAGGGCGAGCAGGAGTGAGCTAAGCTTCCATTTCTCCCTGCCTGATGGGAACCCCCAGGAGCTCTTTGCAGCGGGGGAAGCCCTGTTCTCTTTTTCACGATGTGCAGTTCTACAGCAGCCCCAGCCTGGAGCTCTCAAAACTTCAAGAAACAGGGAAAAGATTGATGAGTGAGATTCTGGCAGCCCCTCCTGTGTAAGCCTCATTTCCTTTTCTCTCTCCCGTCTTTGGTTTGTGTTAACAGGAGACAGAAGAGAATAAAACCAAAGGATTTGATTACTTACTGAAGGCAGCTGAAGCTGGCGACAGACAGTCCATGATCTTGGTGGCTCGAGCCTTTGACACTGGCCAGAACCTCAGCCCAGACAGGTACTGTGGCCATGGCTCAGGTGACACTGGTGGGAACCTGGGCTGCAAGTGGGAGCTTCCCCTCCGGTGTTAGGACAGACCTGGGTTCCAGATGTGGCTCCCCTGAGTACCAGCCAGGTGACCATGGGCAAGTAGTTTTACCTCCCTGGCCTCAGTTTCTTCACTGTGTAAAATGGAAACTATTATAGAACCTGCATCCTAGGGTGGTTGTGTGTCATTGTGTGAGGGTTAAATGAGACGCTGCCTGTAATCCTCACTGTGCCTGGCACATAAAGTGAGAGATAAATGGCATCTTAGCCATTTTATGTAAAGATTTGCCTGAGAACGGGTTTGAAAGGATATGTAGCATCAGGTCCAGAGCGGTTGTCCTTAGATGTTAGAATTAGGGGTGATTTTAATTGACTCTTCCTACTTTTGTTTTTATTCTTACTATTTTTCACTTCGGAGAGGGAGGGGAGGGAAGGAAGCAAGCTCCAGAGCGGAGTTCAAGCCTGGTGTGAGTTTTCCAGAGTGGTTAAAACTCCTGATGGTTACAGCCCTGCAGGTGTCAACAGCTTTTCGGTTATCCCTCTGGCAGAGATGCCAGGACTGGATCCTGCGGTGGGAAGAGAGGAGAATGGTGGCTTCATCTCGGCTCTTTGGCTTGACCAGTGGGAGGTCCCAGAAGTCCAGGAGCAGAGGACGGTTGGGGGAATTGAACTCTTAGTGGGACCCATTGCTCACCCTCCGTGGCTCCCAGTGGGTCTTGGCTTCCTCCTGTTGTCCTCGGGCGCAGGGAGAAGGGTGGGCGCATTCATTGTCTAAACCTCCAGGGTTGGGGCAGTTTGGCAGTTCCCTCCTCTGTGGGTCAAGTTTTCATGTCCCCCTCACTGGGTTTAGAAGGAAAGTCAGGGCTGTGGGTCTGTCATATCAAGCTCTCAGGGTCTAAAACGTCTGGCATACATGACATCCTGCCTGAATTACATGTCATGCAAACGTTTGTCAGCTATCCACTGTGTTGTGGCGGTAATACTCCCCTATATTTGGATGCACTTTCATATCTGTGATTTTATTTCACTGAGAACTAGAATTGGGTCTCCTGCATCTCTTCAGTCCCAGTGCTTCATGCAGGGCCTGGCTCAGTAGTTGTTTGAATGAATGAACCAACACATCTCTTTGACACAGACAGGGCAGGCATTTGGGGGCTTACTTTATGGATGAGTAAACTGTAGTTCTGAGAAGTGAAGGGGCTTGTCCATAGTCAAGTAGCCAGTAAGTAGTGGAGCCAAAACTTTGGTCTTTTCACCTCTCCTCCAGTACATTAACCTGCTTCTTAGGGGACTCAGAATTACACTGGCATGGAGGGGAGGTAAACAAAACAGACACGACACAATTGTGTCCTATCAAATGCCAACATCTGTGGTGCCCATTGAGTGCAGTGGGGAAGCACCATGGCATGGGTGTGGGGAGCTGGAGCTGGGCATTGAATATCTGTATCTGAGGCCCTGAAAAAAAATCTTTGCTGTATGTGTTTTCTCTTTATGTCCTCTGTCTACTTTCTCTTTTTAATTTGAGACAATAGGCTTTTTGTTTTTGATTTGTAAGAATTATATATATATCTATTCCCCCCCACCCCCGCACCGTGTGGCATGCAGGTTCTTAGTTCCCCAACCAGAGATTGAACCCATACCCCGCTGCAGTGGAAGCGTGAAGTCCTAACCACTGGGCCACCAGGGAATTCCCTGTAAAAAATTTTAATATATTAAGACTGTTGACTCTAGTATATGAGTTGGCTTTAAAAATTTTTTCTGAGATGGCTACCAAAAAAAAAAAAAAGATAGTGTTAAATTTAAAAAAATAAAAAATAAAGGCTTCCCTGGTGGTCCTTTGGTTAAGACTCCGCGCTTCCACTGCAGGGAGCGTGGGTTCGATCCTCGGTGTGGGAAGTTCCGCATGCCACAAGGCGTGGCCAAAAAAAAAAGAGAGATGGCTATCATAGATTTGGGGGGGCAGGGGATGGCACATGTGCCACATAATGACCATTGTTTATTGGGTCTGGGGACATGCTGGTTTTTAATATTTTGTAGTTAAATCTATCAAGATTTTCTTCTATAGCTTCTGCTATAGTCTTTTTCGTACTCTTCTTCCTCATTCCAACCAGCTCTAGCCTCTTCCATTCAGGGAGCATTAATTGAGGGTCAGCTATTTGCATTTTAAGGGGTTTTGACCCCCCTAGAAGTTACCATCTAATAGGACAAGGAAAAGTCATTGGAAATTCCAAGGCAGGGTAGACATGCTAACTGGTGGGTGCAGAGTTGGGTAGGGGAGCGAGTAGGCCCTTTTCCTCCTTTTACATTTAATGTGTTGGGGGAATTCTGCCTTGCCCTTCAAGACTGGGGAGTGTCAAAGCTGAAAGAAGTGACATTATCTAGAGTTTAGTGGCTTCCAATCCACTGTGAAAACCCTGTTTTTTTGGGTGTGTCACCAGTAGTTTTCAAATAACTTTCCTTTTTTATAAAATAAAATGGAGTCAAGGTTATCTCCTGACACCATCCTAGCCAGCCACTTCAACAGACACTTAGAGAGGCTGTGCTGTTTGCCAGGCCCTGGGAATGCAGTAGTGAATAGAACAGACAAGGTCCCTACCTTCTTGGGGCTTCTGTTCTAGTCAGGGAAACCATAATAAGCAAGTAAATAAGTAAACAGGAGAATTACAGATTGAGGTAATTATAAGAAATAGGGTGTTTGGGGACAGCATCTCTGAAGAAGTTAAGCTGAGGTTGGAGAGAGGAGGAGCCAGTTATGGGAAGAGTTGAAGGAAGACATTCTAAGCAGAGGGGAGCAGCAGGTACAAAAGCCAAGGAGCAGAGACAGGAGCCGGCGCGTCCGGGAGGAGAACGTGACCCAACGAGCCTGGCATATGGGAGGAGGTTGACAGGAGCTAAGACTGGAGGGTAGAGCCAGGTCCATATATATATAGCTGTTGCTCCTGGAACATTTCATGAGGCCCATAGACCTTCTTATCTGTGTCTCTCTTTGCTCCTTCCCGATGTACTCTAAATAGTTACTCACATGTTTGGTAATATGCATTAGTACACCCCAAGGAAAAGAGCCCACTGCTCTGTTTGCTCTTTATTTTCTATTGTTCAGATTCAGCTGGAACTTGAATTTAGCATACGCCCTTGATGGTTTGGCCATTCATGTGCTGCAGTAGGAGAAAGAGTTGAGGGTAGAGGGCAGAGCCAGAAGGGGGAAGTCAGCTATTCCGGGTAAACTCTGCATTTGCTGGAGTAGAGCCAGAGCTGGCCAGAAGAGGCAGAGCAAAAGATGGGGCTGAATGACTGCTGTGAGAAGGTTCTGGAGGCCTCGACAGAGAGTCCCCCACCCACCTTCTCTCCTGTGTGAGTCATAGGGCAAATTGGCTGGGATACCAGCCACTGCTAATGCAAAAATCACCCATACGGTGATTTTTAAAAAAAATTTTTGCCTTACTGTGCAGCTTTCAGGACCTTGGTTCCACGACCAGAGACTGAACCCGGGCCACGGCAGTGAAAGCACTGAGTCCTAATCACTGGACCACCAGGGAATTCCCATAGGGTGATTTTGTGCAAATGAGGAAAATGTTCCCCTTCTTCAAATGCTCTACTTCCATCTGTTGGAAAATTGTTGTACTATACCAATTTTTTTAGGGAAAACTGCTTGACCACTATTGTAATAAATATGTAAGTCTACAATGTAAATGACACCCTTTAGATGTGGTGGCATTGGGTACTGTGGGTCCTGAATCATAGGTGGTGGCCCCATAGGGATTCCTGACTTACCCTTCCTGCTGATGGACCTCCTCCTTCCTGCCTTGTTGCTATGGTAACTTCCCTCTTTTCCTCTGTATCTCTTGGCAAGGTCCCAAAGCTGGCCAGAGGCTCTACTCTGGTACAACACTGCCCTGGAGACAACTGACTGCGATGAAGGTGGGGAGTATGATGGGATGCACGATGAGCCCCGGTACCTGCTGCTGGCCAGGGAGGCAGAGATGCTGTTCACAGGCGGCTGCGGGCTGGAGAAGAACCCACAGAGAGCAGGTAGGGCCTGGCAGACCTGCCCCTGGGATGGGACAGTGGTAGACAGTGAGACATAATTCCTGTCTCTCTGGGAATTACAACAACATGCAAGACTGAGTCTCTTCTTTCAATTCTGGTTGGGAGAAAGATTTGTACTGGCCCTGTATTTTTGCCAGGCTGGATACCCATATGATGCTGGCTTAGAAGAGGGCTTTATGCAGTTGGTAGGCAGACGAACATTTTTATATTTTAATAGTCAAATATTAGGAGTTTGGGAGGTTTGTTTTTAATTCACAAATTGAGCTGACATTTTCATAACATAAAATTCAACATTTTAAAGTGTAAAGTTCCGTGGTTTTTAGTATATTCACAGTATTATGCCATCATCAGCACTACCTAATTCCAGAACATTTCCATCATGCCTGAATGAAACCTGGTACCTGTTAGCAGCAACTCCCTATTTCCCCCTCCCTCCATTCCTGGCAACCACTAACCTACTTTTCATTTTTATAGATTTACTTATTCTGGTCATTTCCTATAAATGGGATTGTATAATAGGTGACCTTTTGTGTCTTGGCTTCTTTCAAGGTTCATTCATGTTGTAGCATGTATCAGTACTTTATTCCTTTTTATTGCTGAGTAATATTCCATTGTATAGATACTACATTTTGTTTATACATTCATCAGTTGATTCACACTTTTATATATATATGAAATATATATATATGTGTATTTTTGGGGGGGCTGCATTGGATCTTTGTTGCTGCGTGTGGGCTTTCTCTAGTTGCGATGAGCGGGGGGCTACTCTTCCTTGCAGCGTGTGGGCTTCTCATTGCGGTGGCTTCTCTTGTTGCAGAGCACAGGCTCTAGGGATGCGGGCTTCAGTAGTTGCAGCATGCGGGCTCAGTAGTTGTGGTGTGCGGGCTCTAGGGTGCGTGGACTTCAGTAGTTGTGGCGTGCAGGCTCAGTAGTTGTGGCTTGCAGGCTCTAGAGTGCAGGCTCGGTAGTTGTGCATGGGCTTAGTTGCTCCACAGCACGTGGGATCTCCCCAGACCGGGGATCGAACCCGTGTCCCCTGCATTGGCAGGTGGATTCTTAACCACTGCACCACCAGGGAAGTTCCTATATATATATTTTTAAATAACATGATAGACATACTGAGCTCCTGATTTCACAGGTATAGGCTGAGGCTAAGTTTAAAAGTTTTTTTTTTAAGGTGGTGTAACAAAATCAAGCAAATAATACCGCAACTCTACAATCCTTTATTTGAAACTTCTAAATCCAAAAAGCTCTGAAAACCAAGTGTTTTTATATGTTTTGCACAAATTCATTTGGTGGCAAAACCTGTCCAGAACTGAAATGAGGTTGTTCATAATTTTTATTTCTTATAGTTTATCTTTTCTACTTTCAATTTGCCCTGTAAAAGCCCTCAGCCTGATTCTCATTGGCTCAGTTGGAATCACCTACCCATCCCTAAACCAATCACTGTGCTTATTGAGATGGCTTACTCTGATTGGCTGTGCCTAAATGTGGACCAGTCCCTGTGGCCTGGTGGGGAATGGGAAAGTGCTTTGATTGGCCAGGCTTGAATCACATGGCACCCAGAGCCCGACCAAGATTATGTGGAGGGAGAGGCAAGAAAGGGTAACCTCAGGGTGATCTTCTAGAGAGGGGGTCGGGGACACTGGGTGGCAAAAATAACAGGTGCTTTACATCTTTGTGCCCCACTTTACTTTCTTTCAGGCGACTTGTACACCAAGGCAGCCGAGGCAGCAATGGAAGCCATGAAGGGCCGGCTGGCCAACCAGTACTACGAGAAAGCCGAGGAGGCCTGGGCACAGGTGGAGGAATAGCTTGCTGGAAAAATCACTGCCAGCCAGTCGCAAGCTAAAGGGCTAGGAGTGGGGGAAAGAAAAAGACTTCTTTACTTATTTAGGATTGTTTTGGGGCCGGAGGAGGCAAATATTTTTAGTGTGTTGTAAATCAACTTTTGTATTTTATTGTTGACTCTTGAAAATGTCTTTGCTACCAGTGGAGACACTGCAGCTGTCCCCTAGGGCAGCATTTTGGGGGAGGGGGATTGAAAAAGCAGCCTAATGAACCAACATTTCTCTTTGAGGTTCTTCTTCTGTGTTTTGTTGTTGTTATTGTTGTTTTTTGTCATGAGATGTAAGAAAATGTATCTTTTCTCCCCTGGATGGAAAATACTAAGGCTTTGCTCATCGGCCTTTTCAGGCTGGGCTGAAATCTCAGGCCCACAGAGCCTGTGTTTCCTGAGTCAGGATGCGATGGGGTGCGGTAGAGCTGCACATTAACTATCCAGGGGGTGTGTAGTGTCATGACTTAGTGCAAAGCCTTCTTTCTCAGAGCATTTGGAAGTGTGGTGGCATTTTTTGGTGGATGTGAGCCTGTACATCACCCAGGCCCCCTTCTGCCGTGGGGAAAGACCTGCACACTGTTTTCTTTTTTGGGGGGAATCTTAGTTCCCCAACCAGGAATTGAACCCCGGCCCTCAGCAGTGAAAGTGCCGTGTCCTAACCACTGGCCCACCAGGGAATTCCCATGTTTTCTAATCTTTTAGTTTACTGTCCTTCCTGAAATGCAGCTTATTTTCTGGAATACAGCCAAATTCCATTCTGAAGCATGCTCTCTACAGTGGGCTTTACAAAACAGGTTTGATTTTTATGTGCACACTTTGACTACCTCTAACTCCTCCATCAGCTACTGTGCACCTTTTGGGGTGCACCTCAGAGCTTTTACACGTAAGGACAGTGGCTTGGAAAGTTGGAGCCTGCCCTCCAAGCAGACATGTACCCTGCATCTCAGTGGCAGCACCCACAATATACTGAAATACCCTTTGTACCATATTCCTCCGTATTTTCTTAGCACCTGGCGTTCTTATGAAGAATCTGCTCCCCAACCCCTGTCCTTGGCATTTTCTGCTTGAAGCTTGGTGATTTTCTTGTTATTTGCAGCAGAATGCTTTCAGCAGCAGTCCCTTGAGATTTGTCTAAGCTGTTGGAGAATGAAAGGGCAAGAAC
This sequence comes from Kogia breviceps, assembly GCF_026419965.1. Classification (NCBI taxonomy): domain Eukaryota; kingdom Metazoa; phylum Chordata; class Mammalia; order Artiodactyla; family Physeteridae; genus Kogia; species Kogia breviceps. Next base: position 69,659,778 of record NC_081323.1, read on the forward strand.
TATAAACACTCTTTAATTCCAGTGGTTTCCCCAGGGCCAGGCTATGGCTATCTGTATCTAATGAGCAGTTCTCTTTAGAAGGAATTCAGATTTAACACCAGTTTGATTTCAGTTGGTGTTTCAAATAGCAAAGAAAACAGACTGCTTGGATCAACCCCAGGTGCTAAAACAGCCTCTCTTCCTTTGTTTAAAAATGAAAACATAAAAAAAAAAGAGGGTAACATACAAACCATTCTTTTTTTTTTTTTTGGCCGCACCACTCGGCTTGTGGGAACTTAGTTTCCTGACCAGGGATTGAATCCGGTTCCTCCTGCAGTGGAAGGTTAGGGTCCTAAGCACTGGACCTCCAGGGAATTTCCATACAAACCATTCTTACCTGTTTACTAAGACAGGTCCTTTAGCATGTTAGTGTTAAGTACTGTGAAGTCATGACCGTGTGCATGCACTAGGTTCCAAAGTTCAGAGTGTGCCCTAAAGGAAAAATCAGGCAGAGTCAAAATTACCCTTGAAAAATCCTGTAGAGCACCTATAAATGACAGTATCCCTGTTTTTGTATTTGGACTCATCACAACCAGCTTCCTTTAGAAGTTGGAACTGATCACCCTTTTTCCGTTTGCACAGATCAAGTAGTTGGCTTGTCTTAAGTTGTTTGTGTATTTTAAACCAGTGCATGTAGTTAATTTGCATTTGTTAAATGTAAGTTAGAAGCAACTTTATTTTGAGTTATCTCTTCAAAGGTGTCAAGCCTCATAAAATTCATGCTTTTGGGGGCTTCCCTGGTGGCGCAGTGGTTGAGAATCCGCCTGCCGATGCAGGAGACACGGGTTCGTGCCCTGGTCCGGGAAGATCCCACATGCCGCGGATCAACTAAGCCCATGAGCCATGGCCGCTAGGCCTGCACGTCCGGAGCCTGTGCTCCGCAACGGTAGAGGCCACAACAGTGAGAGGCCCGCATACCGCAAAAAAAAAAAAAAAAAAAAAAAAAAAAAAAAAAAAATTCATGCTTTTGTTAGTTCAGCCAGCCTCCTTGCTCTTTGAGATTTTATTATGCAAATCATTTATGTTCCCTGACTACCTGTCTCATTTCTTTTTTTTTTTTTTTTTTTTTTTTTGTGGTACGCGGGCCTCTCACCGCTGCGGCCTCTCCCATCGCGGAGCACAGGCTCCGGACGCACAGGCCCAGCGGCCATGGCTCACGGACCCAGCCGCTCCGCGGCATGTGGGATCCTCCCGAACCGGGGCACAAACCGTGTCCCCTGCATCGGCAGGCGGACCCTCAACCACTGCGCCACCAGGGAAGCCCCTGTCTCATTTCTTAGTTATATGTCAGTGCGTTCCTCTAACGCAGGGATCCGCAACTTTTTTGTAAAGGGCCAGATAGTAAGTGTTTTAGGCTTTGCGGGCCATACGGTCTCTGTTGCAACTACTTAGCCCTGATGTTGTAGTGCAGAAACATTGGGGACCAGACACCTAAAGGAATGAGCATGGCTGGCGTTCCAATAAAACTTCATTGACAAAACAGCCTGCCTGGGCTACAGTTTGCCAACCCCTGCTCTAATCCTGACTTACGAGCTACTATATTAAACCCTGAGGGCAAGAGTCATCTCAATTTTTATTTTGGTCTCCAGTGCTTAAAGACAGTGCCTTAGCACAGAGTAGGCACTCAGTAAATTCATGAACAATGGAGAATCAGCCCTAGTCACAGCACTCACTCTTTGTGGCTCTGGTTCCTCCAACCGGTTAATGATTCCTTGTCTGGATTGGCTTGAACGGTCACCCCTGTAATTCCACCCACTCACATGGCCTTAATGTCAGGGCAGTCCCCTTCTGCAGGAGGCTGGGATAGCTAGGCAAATGCTTCTTTAAGTACCATTGAGAGCAAAATGATCTGCAAAATAATGAGATCCTTCTGAGCCAGCAGAACTTATTCCACTTTCAAAAGCTAGTTCTGTGCCTTCTAAAGCTGGTTAGGGCATCTTCTTTTTCCACAAATGCTAGGCATGCCAAAAAAAAAAAAAGCAGAAAGCAAAAAAACCCCAGCTGGGGAGACATCAGAGACTCTTTTCAGGTGCAAGAAACGGGAAGGTCCAGGAGATTAGCAGAGTTGGGGATGTAGTTTGCATCTTCAGTCACAGATGGAGAATCCAAGGTTCTGAAAGGTAGACTTTTTCCAAGTACCCTGCTGGTTAGAGGCTAAGCTGGAGCTAGGATTTGAGAGCTGCTTTTATTTAGAGGATCCTGGGAATAAAATTTAAAGTTAAACTGGAGTGTAATGTCTCTTTCAGTTTTGCTGTAGGTTTAAAAAGAAAAAAAAGCAGCCTTTATGGATGTAAGTAGGAAAAAATCCGTAATCCCTGTGCACCTGGATATCCTTATCCCCTCCTCCTCGCCTGAGGCCCTGTGGGAATTTATCATCAAATGCAACCTTGATGAACCAAGCCAGGTAAATTACTGTTGTTGCTGTTTTAGTGACTTCATTTCCTTTCGTCCCAGCACATTTGTCTGCAGTACTAGACATGTTTTCCAAATCAAAAATGTTTACACAAGTATATGCAGCTTGTGTGGGGGAAAGGAGATAAAATATGCATATTCTCTGCATTTGTGCCTGTTTCTCACTTTTCTAATCTCTGCGGTACCCCGTTAACCTAGACAAGGTGGACACTGGGTGGACCCAGAGAAGTGGCTTGCATTATAGATTTATTTTTGCATATATATTAAGTTCCATTTTGCCTTTCCAAATAAAGTGGTTTCTTTCTTTCTGGTCTCAAATTCAAATGTCTCCTGGTAACACATGAGTGAAGTAGCTGGGTGGAGGTGGGGTGAATTGGAGGGCTCAGCCCCACCTGAAAGAGGCAGCCCAGGTTCAGCTCCGAATGGTTGTCCCCATGGGGAGTGCGGGCCCAGTGTTGCCCCATTTTCCAATTTTTCAAGCTGCTGAAAATTGGATTTTTTTATGCAAGGTTTCTTGATTTTTAACATTTCTAATAAATTCTTATTTAAAAAACTTATAGATTTGGCACATACGTTTTCTGTTTGCTTTAAATATAGGATGTGTACCTCTCGTTTTTCTTGGTTTTTCTCATCTATAAAACAATCATCTTGGGCTTCCCTGGTGGCGCAGTGGTTGAGAGTCCACCTGCCGATGCAGGGGACGTGGGTTCGTGCCCCGGTCCGGGAGGATCCCACATGCCGCGGAGCGGCTGGGCCCGTGAGCCATGGCCGCTGAGCCTGTGCGTCCAGAGCCTGTGCTCCGCAACGGGAGAGGCCACAACAGTGAGAGGCCCGCATACTGAAAAAAATAAAAACAAACAAACAAACAAAACAAACCAATAATCTTTACCACTACATAGTTGTCATCAGTTTCAAAGAAAATGCATGTTAAAGATGCTTTGTGATCTAAAACTTAAGAAAACCTTTGTTACTGGTATGAGAATTTCTTTAAAAATTTTAAGAAATTTGAATAATATACCATAACTACATGGTATATTGAACACATATTTAGGTCCATTTGCTCCTAAGTCTCCACTAAAATGACAGGAAAGAGATTTTCTTAATGGCATAAGCCCATGAGGGTGAAAAGGAAGAGTTATCAACAGTAACAAAATTTTGGATGCTGGAAAGCAGATAGACTTTGATTGAGTTAGCAGACCCAAGAAGGCTGGATCCTAGGTCAGCAGTAGGAAAATCTAAGAACCCAGTTTTCATTATTGAAGACCACCCCCCCCCCCCAAAGGCTGAAGAATTGGCACAAGGAACCTCTGGAAGGGGAAGTGAAATGGGGCTAACAATGTAGATTCAGTTGAAAGACAAAGCATCAGACCTCTAGACCCACTCAGCTCCCCTGTGTAGCCAGCCAACTGCCCCTCCATCACCCTGCAGAAGCCTAGGACACCAGGCACAGTAGAGAGTGAGGCTACTCTAATGAAAGGAGGGTTGGTGGAAGTTTCTGTATTGGCTGTAGAGGGTCCACCAGCCTTCTTTCCCCCATGCTCCCAGACACTGGCAGATGACTTTGTCCCTCCTGGCGGAAGGCAGACAGTTAAATAAATTTCTTGGGAATCTGACTAGCCTAAGATAAAAGACTTAAGGTACTTCCCCCTAATGAAACAAGCTGGCCAGAGCACCTCACAAAAACAGCCTCACCCAACAAGTCCCACCCACACCTGCAGAAATTCCCAGATAACATATTAGAGCCCTGTTCTTAAACTTGAACAGCCACCCAAAGATCCATATGTAAGGAAGACATTTCATATAACAGACAAATAGAACCAAGAGCAGACAGCATCTTGGAGGAAACAATATGCCTGGAGAAGAAAACCTCAAGTAATAAAAAACTATCAATATCCTTAGATAAAATATTGTGTCCATGAAAAAAGGATCAAGATGCAATTCTAAGAATTCACACAGTTTTCACAGCACCACTTACTGAAGAGACTGTCTTTTCTCCAGTGTCTATTCTTAACTCCTTTATCAAAGATAAGGTGACCATATGTGCGTGGGTTCATCTCTGGGCTTTCTATCCTGTTCCATTGATTTATATTTCTGTTTTTGTGCCAGTACCATACTGTCTTGATTACTGTAGCTTTGTAGTATAGTCTGAAGTCATGGACCCTGATTCCTCCAGCTCTATTTTTCTTTCTCAAGATTGCTTTGGCTCTTCGGGGTCTTTTTGTGTTTCCATACAAATTGTAAAATTTTTTGTTCTAGTTCTGTGAAAAATGCCATTGGTAATTCGATAGGGATTGCATTGAACCTGTAGATTGCTTTGGGTGGTATTGTCATTTTCACAATGTTGATTCTTCCAATCCAAGAGCATGGTATATCTCTCCACCTGTCTGTATCGTCTTTAATTTCTTTCATGTGTGTCTTACAGTTTTCTGCATACAGGTCTTGCTAGAGTCTGTCATAACGAGTGAGGTAAGTCAGAAAGAGAAAACAAATACCGTATGCTAACGCACGTATATGGAATCTTTAAAAAAAGGGTTCTGATGAACCTAGAGGCAGGACAGGAATAAAGACACAGACACAGAGAATGGACTTGAGAACACGGGGAGGAGGAAGGGTAAGCTGGGACAAAGTGAGAGAGTGGCATGGACATATATACACTACCAAATGTAAAATAGCTAGTGGGAAGCAGCCACATAGCACAGGGAGATCAGCTTGGTGCTTTGTGTCCTCCTAGAGGGGTGGGTTAGGGAGGGTGGGAGGGAGACACAAGAGGGAAGGGATATGGGGATATATGTATACATATAGCTGATTCACTTTGTTATACAGCAGAAATTAACACACCATTGTAAAGCAATTATACTCCAATAAAGATGTTTTAAAAAAAAATTCACACAGCAAAGAGCTCTTGTAAATCGAATATACCCTTACAAAAATGAGTAACTTAATAGAAGGGTTGGAAAATGAAGTTGAGGAAATCTCCCAGGAAGCGGAACAAAAGAACAAAAAAGCTAAAGCATAGGAGAGGAAATTCTAGGAGGTAGAGGAGCATGCACTCTGGGCTGTAAAACTGTTCCACGATGGAACCATTATAATTGTTACCATTTTTGCTTTGTGGAGAAATTAACTAAGAACAGCCTAAGATTATTTATGTGTAATTTTTAATGGTCTTTCCTTGGCTTTTTAAAATTTAGGACCAGAATTCTATGATCCTAGTTTCAAAGTCAAAATTTTCATATAGCCTTTTACTAGAAATTAAGCGTGCATGTAGATATAGATATCATTTTTACTGAATTATATTTAGCATATAGATTAAAATGTAAAGAAGTGTAACTCAGTCCTACCAGTATGCAAATCATTTAGAAGTAAGCAAATGCTTTCATTGTAATACAATGAAGCTTGCAAAAAGGTTTGCTTTCTTTTTTTCCTACCTTGACATACTGATCAGTATTTAAGATCACCAAAAGGAGTTCATAAGTCTGGTTAGGAATGAGTTTGTTTTTTTTTCCTTTTATGAGCCATTTGAGGTATCCATTTGTTTTTCTTCCTACATATATTTCTTTCTGACTTCATGCACAATTTTAGTTTTTCCAATTATAAAGGAAATTAGTTCCAAGGAATTAGAGCTGTTAATACTAAGTAGTATCTATTGGAAAAAAATAAATGTAGTAGTCTTAATTAAAAGAAAAAAAATTTTTTATACGTCTAGGTGCCCAAATTAAAAAAGAGTTAGAGAAAGTAGAGGGGAAAGAATCTTTTTTTTTTTTTTTTTTTTTTTTTTTGCGCAGCATGCAGGGGTCTTAGTTCCCCTAACAGGGATCAAACCCATGCCTCCTGCAATGGAAGAGCAGAGTGTTAACCACTGGACCACCAGGGAAGTCCCCAAGAGAGTCTTTAAAAAATGTTGAGAACATTTCTTGGGACTGAAGGATGTGTGTCTCCAGAACAATTTGGCCCATTAAGTATCTAGCACAATTGATAAAATTAGACCTATGCCAAGATTCATCTTCATGAAATTTCAGAACATTGAGGACAAGGAAAAGATCCCGGAAACTTTCAGAGGGAAAGAACAAGTTTCATACAAATGACTGAGAATCAGAATAACATCAGACAACTCAACAGTAACACTGGAAGTTGGAAGCTGATGGCTTCTGAATTCTCGGGAAAATACACTTTAACCTAGAATCATATGCCCAAACTATTAATGAAGCATAAGGGTGAAATAAGGACAATTTCAGACATGTAAATTCTCAAGAAAGTAACCTCTCAAATACTGTTCCTCCAGAAGCCACTGGAAGAGTTGCTGTATCAAAAGAGGGCCAGTGTTGGGGGAATAACAAGAAATGTGTGAGGTCCAGCATAAGAGTGAGGCAAAGTCAGTGCCCAGGTGAGGGTGTAGGGCCATCTCAACATGGTGGCCTTACCATAAACCTAGAGTCTAGGGCCCCTGTCAGGATGCTGTGGGAGACATGTCTTCAAAAAGTTGAAGCGATAGAACACCTCATGTGTCTGTGTGGCAAGGATGGACAGTTTGAAGTTGAATTAGGGATGAATTCATAGAAAGTAGGTACATTGTTTTAAAGGTAATTATTAAGTAAAGAATAAGGTAAAAATATTTTCCAGAAAAGGAAAAAATAATCATAGTTGAGTACATAGCTAAGCTCAAACGTAGTGAGTAGCATTTACTAATTATTGTTCAAATGACATTATAAGACAACACTTTTAGGAGGGTTGAGGTGTTTGTGATGGCAGAGGTGGGCTGATTAAGGTTAAATTCTTATCTTCCTTAGCAGGAAGTCAATAGGAAATGCCTAAAGCTGAAAGAGAGAGAGAGAAGGAGGGAGAGAGAGAGAGAGAGAGAGGGAAAGGGGGAGAGAGGGAGGGAGGGAGAGAGGAAACAAAAAAAGCAGCAATATGTTGTTTAGACATGGAGAGAAACACAAGAAGAATCAGCTAAAAGCTGAAAGTGGTTGCCTGGAGTGGAAGGAGTAGGCATACTGTTTCTTTTGATAACAAGCCTTGTAGAATTGATATTATACACATGAAGAACTTTGATAAAATTATCAAAGTAAGCATTTTATTTATTATTACTTTGTATACACACGTTTATTTTTCAGCATTTAATTTTTCACTTGTGTATGTCTTAGGCTCCTCAGTGAGATGGTAAGATCAATAATGAGAAGGGCCATGTTTTCTACTACTTTGAGGCTTACATAGAATCAAGCAAACTGTCTTTTCTTTAGTAGATTTGATGTTTCCTTCATTGCAGCTTATCCCGATGCGAATGGTGTCATGGTCCAATGTTCCGTGAAGGTTTTCACATCATCCAATCCTGCAATATTTTTGGAGTAACACAGCTTCCTGTTATATTTTATGTCTGTTCCTCTTCCTGCCAGGCTCTTAGAAAATTGGTATAATCTCTCAGTTATCTTGACCGCCATCTCATAAAGCCTGATTCCATAGGCTAGTGCCAGCATTCACTAGGCTTTCAGTGATAGCCTGTGGTGGTTCTAGATGTCAACTTGGCTAAGCTGAACTGCATTTTCAAGAATTCCCTTCCCGGTATGTCCAGCTAGAGAAGAAACCGCAAGAGAAATTTGCTGGGGAAAAATTTGCAGGAGGCCCTGTTTCCTCTCTAGAGATTGGTAGCTTGCAGAGCTCAAAGTAAGAATTTTAAATGTTTACTAAGCTAAAAATACTAAATTAAATTTGCTAAGTTAAAAATTCATTATGGTAATTCATATATTGAGCATCTACTACTATGCTTTGTTGAATCTAAGACACCACTGATGTTAAGATGCATCATTATTTTCTGTATTAATAAGAAAAAAACCACTGAAAATAAACTATGCCATCAATCATAAGATGCAGGTCAATTTTAGAGATATCAAAATGTGAGAAAAAATGTCTTAGAAATAATGATATATGGCATGCCAGACATTGGGCTGGACATGCACAGTCACCTTCTAATCCTGCAACAAACCTCAGTATTATTGTGACCATTTTACAGATGAGAAAAATGAGGCTTAAAGGTATCCCATAGCGAAAGTACTTGATAAGCATGCTTTCATTCATCAAGAAGGAAAGGTGGAGGTTTGAAGCTCAAACACCATCATAGTTTCAACATAAATGATGCCAACTGTGGCTGCTGCTGCATTATTCCCATGATCTACCAGAACAGGACACAGGAGTGTGTTTGAACAGCTGAAACTTAAAGGTATTGAAGGAAGGGTGCCAGCAGTAGTGGAGCCTTCAGCTTAACTTGACACAACACAGGAAATCCCACTCAGGTCTGTCAATTTCTGTGGACTTTTAAGTGGTCAAGGTGTAAGATGATTGCATGTGGTCCACCAGGGAGAGTCCTAGTTCACTCCAGGGTCCCAGTTCTCCTTCTAATTAAGCATTTGTTCCTGACAGAAGTGGCCTGGTCACCTTGCTGAGGGTGTGTGCTCTGCAAAAGCAATGAAACCATCTCCTCTGCAAAAACAAGGTTCCTTTTGGGGAGGCCTAGGTGATCAGGGGGGTCCCTTGGCTGCAGGTTAACAGAAATTAATGCTAGCCAACATTAGTGAAGAAGCAGTTTTTTTGAGAAGGAGGTAGTTTATATACTGGAAGGTAAAAGAGAAATAATCAGGCCTCAGAAAGGGTGGTCCCAGGGCAAATGTGGGGATCTAGCAGAAGGTAAGAGTCTGGAAGTTTCCTTCCCAACCTCACTAGTGAGCTAAATCCTTGTATGTGGTATTCAAATTCAGATTTCCAGGATAAAGCCTCGGAATGGCCTAATTTGGATCTTGTGCCTGCTCACTTTGTACTTTGAGTGACAGTTCCTTGAAGACCACAGTGGGGTTGTGGTAGGGTGGGGAGGGATAAACTGGGAGACTGGGATTGACACATACACACTACTACACATAAAATAGATAACTAATAAGAACATACTGTATAGCACAGGGAACTCTACTCAATACTCTGTAATGACCTATATAGGAAAAGAATCTAAAAAAGATGGATATATGTATTCGTATAACTGATTCACTTTGCTGTACAGCAGAAGCTAACACAACATTGAAAACCAACTATACTCCAATAAAATTTTTTTTTAAAAAAAAGACGACAGGGAGGAGTGTTTCCTCAAAGGAAAATCAGCATTGGAACTAGAAAAGTGGGGGAAGGATTCTGGGAAGACAAAAACAACAGATTCCCACTCAGAGAGTATTCCCTTTGGGGAGGAAGAGGAAAAGGGCCCTGAAGATTAGAGGGAAGTGTTAAAGAAAACTTTTCAAATGGTTTTTTTGCAAGCCTATGCCAAAATTTTATTAGTCTTCCTGCCAGTGTAACTCCTCAGGGAGGCTAGTTCAAAGATCCACACTTGGTAGGGACATTTTTTAAAAATTACCTTTTATTACAGTATCACCTACATAGAGTAAACTGTACAATCTTAAGGGTAGAGCTTGCTGAATTTTAGAACATTTGCAGAACTCTAGAAAGCTCCCTCAGCCCCCCTCCCCATCCCCAACAAGGGTGACCATTCTTCTGACCTCTATTTTGGTAGAGACACTTTATATGACAAGAGAATGATTAAATCATCATTGTTAGATGAGAGAGAGAGAGAGAGAGAGAGAGAGAGAGAGAACGTTCTATTAAAGTTCACTACTCTCTTGACTGACAAACAGTCAGCTGGTTGATGGGTAGAAAACTAGTTTCCCAGTAAAAATCTTAATGCTAGTAAATTTCATAAGAAAAATGGTTAAGCATTTTATTAGGAATGTTAATTTCTTTCCAGAAGGAGATTCATTCATGCAGTGCGGTTTGGCCTCAGACGGGGTTTGGGATTGGGATGATTTTCCTTTTGCAGGGGCAAGGGAGTGAAGATTGGAGGGGATCCAGGACAGAGCCCCCATGTCTATCCCCACTGCCCACAGCTGAGGGGTTATGATCTAGAGACAGACACCCTTCACCTGACAGCCTCTAGATTGAGGGTGGGTGACAGGGGCAGTGTTTGATCTGTGGTGCTTGCCCTTTCTCCCTCCACCTCAAGGGACAGAGCAGACATGCCAAGGGACAGTCAGGGTTTCAGCCCTTCCCTCTCTCCTTTTTTTTTTTTTTTTTTGGTGGTACTCGGGCCTCGGGCTTCGGGGCTCTCCCGTTGCGGAACACAGGCTGCAGACGCGCAGGCTCCGCGGCCATGGTCGGCGGCATGTGGGATCATCCCGGACCGGGGCACGAACCCGCGTCCCATGAATCGGCAGGCGGACTCGCAACCACTGCGCCACCAGGGAGGCCCCCCTCTCTCCTTTTACATAAAGCTGCTGGGAACAAGTGAGTCCAGGAGTTCTGGTGCAACATTCTGCTTCTTCTGCTTATTAGTTTCACATCTGATTGTCATAAGACAGCTGTGTAATGGGACTGTAGGTGTACAAGAAATGCCCAAAAGGAGGCCCTGGGCTCTGTCTTCCAGGATCAGCCTGCATCCCTGTTAAGCATTCTGGTAGGGACAGACCTGAATTGCTGCAGAATGTTCTGGCAGAAATATCTTTAGCTCTGTTTGAGCCCTTACCACGCAAGGATAGTTCATTTGTTACAGCTACCAGGTAACCCTATCTTTAGCAGAAAAGAGGAATTTATTACAATGATAAAAGGAGGTCTCCAAGAATGTGAATTCCACTGGGCCCTGGGAAGAGTCTTGAGCTGGGAGCCACAAAACCATCAGAATTTCTCTATGACTTTCTGCTCTTCTTCTCATTTTATCATTATTTTTCTCTACTTCTCCAGTCCATCTCACAGAATATGGCCACCACAAATCCCACTTTCTCCCTAGTTCCAGTCAGTCAATCTCAGAGACTAACTCCAACACTTAACACAGTGAAAATAACAAACCAGGAACTCACCATGTCTCAGTTCAGATTCTCAAAAGAGAATCTGATTGGTCCAACCTCTGTCCTATGTTTACTATAGAGCCCACTGGCCATGGTTTGGGGAAGGTGGCTACCCAGAGGGTGGACCCACCCTCTGGGCTGGTCAGGCAATTCCTAGAAAAGTGGGATTAGGCAGAGATTTCAGCAATTATTCTCCACCATGGGAATATTTCTTTTTGGAAAACCCACCACGTAACTCACAAACACAGTGCCTCTTGGTACTGAAACACCATGAGTAGATCAATGCTTCTATTGATCTCAAGGACTATAGATCCCCCAACAATGCCTCACCTAGAGAGATGGCTGCTTCTGTATTTTTTAAAGATTTCTTTACAAGTAACAAACTCTCCCAGTACAATGAAGTCTTTGCATATCAATACTTATTTTAAAGGTAGCTGGAGAAAAAAAAATGGGTTAAGGAGGAACTGAAGAGGAGGAATATGGAATGCCCAAATATCAAGGTGTCTGCCAACTGGATATTAACCAGAAACTTGAATATAACAACTTAATATAAACAACTTAAATGTCCATATTCATAGTATGGAATAAATTAGATATAAATGTGTCACAATAAATCAAAAACATAATGTTGGAGGAGAAAAGCAAGTTGCAGAATGATATTGGTACAGTGTAGTAAGGTTTATGTAAATGAAAAGCAAAAAAAGAAGATCATACTATGTATTGTTCATGGGTCTATACACACACACACAAAAGGATAGATAGATAGATAGATAGATAGATAGATAGATAGATAGATATGAAAGTATAAGAATGAATTGGAAGGATACACATCAAATTCATAATAGTTATAGCCAAGGGAGGATGTTTGGGAAGGGGTTATATTTTCATTTGTAATAGTCCAATTCTTTTTGTTTGTAATTGTCTAATATTTTTTAATAGATTTTTAAAAGGACAACGTATTCACACTTTTAATAAAAAGCATATACATAGGAAAAGAATTGGAAGTGAAATGCCACTAATGTTAGGTAGTTGGAACATGGATGATTATTTTTTCTTTGTACTTTTTCTGTATTTTTAAACATCTATCTATCATCATGAATAGATATTTAAAAAACATGGGTGAAAAAACAGTTGCAGATAAATACTAACCGCATGATATTTATATTTATGTAAAAACCCACAACAATAAAAAGCCATTTATTTTCTATGGATATATCTATTATGAATATATCCATATATATCCATATAAATTCACAGTAGAAGATCCAGAAGGATATACAGTATGCTAAGTTGTATAACGGTTACCTCTGCAGACTTACGATAGATGCCAAAGGTAAAAGAACATTTGTATTGTATATGCAAAGTTTTCATATTTGCAACAATTCACATAGTATTTGTGTAACTAAAAATTAAAACACATAATTTTTTAGAGAAAACTGCCCACACCAGTTCCCGTGGTTTGGCTTCTGAAGCCCCTGGTGCGGGTTACTGCTGAAATCCATCATTTCTCCCATGTCAGTTAACTTGAGGTCTCCGAGTTAAACGTCCTACTCAGAATACAGATTCTTAAAGTGTTTTTCATTCTAAGACCTGTTCAGAAGTATGGGTCTAAATATTTGAGCAAATATTTTTCTTTTTAGTACCTGGCATGTTCTAAGATAGTTCTATAGGGATAAGGTAGCACATGTGAAACAAAAAAACTCCCACAGAAATGAACTGCAGTTGCATATAAATGTATTAAGTAGTTTCCTAGAAAGCCCTAATCACAGCTGGGTAGCGTGGCCGAGCGGTCTAAGGCGCTGGATTAAGGCTCCAGTCTCTTCGGGGGCGTGGGTTCGAATCCCACCGCTGCCAAAGGAGCTTTTTTTGTTGCTGCTGCTTCCGCGCCTGGTTCTATATTCATCTCTGTTCCGCGGCTGCAACAACGCCCCCTGCTGCCAGGCGCGGCTGCTTGCCCGCATGAATGGAGCGGCGGAGGGGGCGGGCCCGCGCGCGCCTGGGCGGGGCATTGTGGGTAAAAGGAAGCGCGAGGGCCCTCCCCGCTCGCTCCCCCCACGTGTCCGCCGAGTTTCTCCGCCAGCAACATGGCCGCTGCCTGAGAGGAGAGCCGGGCCGCCGCCGCCTGTGTAGCCCGCGGGTACCTGGGCAGTTGCCTCCGCCCGCGCGCGGGCCCGTCGGAGAGGTTAGTGGAGATGTGGCAGCGCCCGCCCAGGCTGGAGCCGGGCCGCACTCTCGAGGTGGGCCTGGGCGGGGCTGCCGCGTAGGCCGGGAGGCCCGCGCTACCCTGGGCCAAGGGGCTGGCGGCCTCCCGGGACTCGGGCGGGAAGGACGGGCAGCCTGGCCCAGTAGACCCGGACTGGCCGCGGGCTCCGACCTCGCCTCGGCCCGGCAGTCGTTGAGGCCGCGGCCGAGGCTGCCGGCGGTGACTCAGGGTCCAGCCACCTTGCCCCGCCCGGCTCAGACGGGCCTCCTACGGGAGCACCTGTCCGAAGGCAGCCGATGTCCTGCCGGCGTGGCGGCTCGTGGCAATGGCTGCATGGTGGGCGTGAGAAGGGGGCCTGACCACCCGCGAGGGAGGCGAAACCCATTGGACAGTGTGGCTCGTGGCTGGCGGCCCGCCCTGATGGGCAGGGGCAGGGTGCCCGGGCCCCCTCCTCGCCCCAGATTAGCTTCCGTCCGGCTAGGCCCGGAATTCTTCATTCATTTATTCCGGCCACCATTCAGGGCTAACTGGGAGCCAGCTGTGTGCGGCGGATAGGGCCCTGATCATTTGATCAGAGGAGGTGTCAGTAAGCACGTAAACCAGTAAATAAAAAAGGTCATTCTGTTGTGTTACGTTTAGAATTGTTGGGCTTGGGGGCAGAAAGAGGAGATCTTAGCAGTCGCCACAGTTTCTTCATCTGTGAAGTGGGGATAGTAGAATTACCTACCTCATAGGTTTGTGGTGAGGGCCCAGTAGGGTAAGACGGGAGAAGCCCCAGGTTGCAGAGTTAGTTTCGTGGCTGTTTCCTGCCCTTTTATATTGGAAGAAAACATTGGGCCACGTAGTAACAAACCTTCCCATATGGGTTATTTATACCTTAACTTTTAATCCTCACCACAGTACTTTTGCATTTTAGGGATGAAAATAGTGAGCAGTACTACGTGTAAATGACTCTGGGTGGGCCCCAGGTAGCAAACATCAGACCCAGGATTTGAACCTGCACAGTTCCACTCCAGAGTCCGAGCTCTTACCCACTACACCATCCTGTCTTCTATTAAGAAAGCGTTCAGCATAGTTGTTAAGAATGAGAATAAGGCTCTTTGCCATCAGCTAGACTCAGGTTTGTGTTCCAACTCCGCCATTCTCCAGCACTGTGACCTTGGGTAGGTTACTTAACTCTCTGAACTTTAGTTTCTTCCTTTCTTAATTGGGGATGGTACAGCTTAATTTATAGGGCAGTTGAGCAGATTAAATGACATTGAATATTAAGTCCTTAGAGAAGGGAGGGTCTGACTCAGTTGAGTTCATTCTTCCTGCCCCTAGGCCATCTCTCCTTTTAACCGGGGTGGAAACTGGGGTGACCCAAAGAGGGAGATGCCTTGTGTGAGGGGCACACATCCAATAAGAATCCAGACCTTGAGACTATTTGCCCCGGGACCCTTTCCTCTTAATTCACATTGTATATTGTCCTCACCTTGTCTCACTCCCTCCAGTAACTGGAGATTATTTGGAGTTGCCTCTACTTTTCTGATTGGCTGACAGGTTAGATTGCTGGGTGCAGCGCTGATGCACCCAGCTGTGGCTTTCAGGCACCTCCTCTGCTCTGGACCCCTCCTTAGATTCACCTGGTGTTCTTGTCCCCTTTGCGTTTGTTGAGCAGCCCCCTGGCAGGGGTTGTTTTCTGTGCTCAGTGCCGTGGAGCCACTGCCATGGAGTCTCTTGTGGCCACAGGACACCCTGTTGAGGCCAAGGTGGTCACTGCTGCTGGGGAAGCTTGCCTTGTGGCCTGAGAGGATAGGCCACATCTCTGTCCTCAAGTGTCCACAAGGCCCAAACCATGAGGCCACTAGTCTCTGGATGGGGCTGAGTTAGTCTCACTGGGTAAAAGGTCTGTTAACTGCCTGATTTCATGCACTCATTCGCTCAGTTATTCTTTGTACTATACTGAGTGTTTCCTCCATGCCAGGCATTGTTCTAGATATTGGGAGAATGGCATGAATTTTTAAAAAAGATAATAATCCCCATATCAACTTGATGAAGTAAATATAATCATCTCCATTTTATGGTTGAAGCACTAAGAGGCTTTCATGGAGCCTACATTCTAGTGCAGAAGACAGACACACATAAGCAAATAGATTAAGTAGTTCCAGATTGTGATAAGAACCATGAAGGAAATAAAATGAGGATGTGGTAGTGACTGGAAATGGGTGGGGGGCTCTTTAAGGTGGATAGTCCAGGAACCTGTCTGTTCCTGGAGAGGGTGGGGGTGGTGATACTAGTGCGAAGGAGCCAGCCTTGAAAAGACCTGGGGAAAATAGGTGGTGTGCAAAGGTCCTGAGACAGGCTGGGGCTTAGCTTGTTGTAGGCCCAGCAAGAACATATGGGATGCTGAGGCCATGGAAAGGAATTTGGATTTTATTCTATGTGGCAGTTGAAGGCTTTTGAGCAGGGGATTGATGTGATCTGTTTTCCTGCAAGGACAGCTCTGGGTGTTTCTGGGAGGATTGGAGGTAGGAAAGACTTGTTGAAGCAGTACTTTTCAAATTGCAGATCAAGATATATTAGTGGGATTTGAAATCAGCTTAGGGGGCTTGTAACCAGTTTTTTTAATTTTAATGAGTGAGGATAAAAAACATCACTGCATCAGATATAGTAGGGACAATTAATGGTTATGTGAAACCTTGTTTTAGTTAGGTAATTGTATGTATATTCTGGGTCATTTATATGAAATAGATTTCTTACTGTGGGTCTTAGGCTGAAAAATTTGAAAGCCCCTGAGTTGGATGATGTTGCCTGAGAGGATGAAGGGAGGTGATAATCCCTGCATTAACCAAATCATATATTCTACCTGGAGGGAGGAGCACCATCCTTCCTGAGCTCCTCCTTGACGGGGGAGAGGCCAGTAGAGAAAGAGCTGAGAAAGCCTGTCTTGGGATCCTCCCGGGCCATACCCTCTTAGTACCTACGTCGGTTCCCTGGTTCACCCAGAAGTCCCCAATCTCTCTGTCCACAGAGCCAGCTGGAGAGAAGGTAGGTACTTCGCATACATTTATGATCCTTGGCAGGTGAGGTGGGGTCTCGGGCTCTCCCATGCATTGCCCTCTGGCAGGGCGGTAACAGGCATTAGGGGTTTATGACTTCCATCTAGTCTTCTAATCCCGAACTGTTGAGGTAGCCTGCCTCCCTCTCCTCTCTTCCTCTGCTCAGAGTCTTACGGTAGCTCTCTATTAAATGGCGCTCCTGTGGTTTACTTATTCAGACAACACGTACGTATTGAGTGCCTGCTATGTGCTAGGCACTGAGGGCCAGCAAGGGATGAAATAGATGAAAATCTCTGCCTTCATGTAGTTTACCACTTATTGCCAGTGGGGGTGAGGATGGATAATAAATACAGAGCTATAAACTGTCACATGGTGATACATGCTATGGAGAAAACCAGAGCAGGGAAGGAGCTGGCGGGGCGGGGTGTTGTGATTTTGAGTTGGGTGGACAGGGAAAGTCTTAGCTATGAGGTAGAATCTGAGCAAAAACCTGAAAGAGGTGAAGGAGGGAGCCATGAGGTTATGGGGGCCGGTAGAGCAGTTACAAAAGCCCAGAGGTGAGGATCGGGGAGGGAAGGAGGCCTGTGGGAGATGAGGTCTGAAAGGAAAAGGGTCAGGGAGGGCATTGTCCAGGGCCTCACATGGGATGAAAAAGACTTTGGCTTTTATTTCTGAGTGAGATGGGAAGACTTTGAAGGTGGAGGAGTGATGTGATTGCTGGCTGTGGGGTGAGCAAAGACCGTAGGAGGCAAAGGTAGAAGCAGGGAGACCAGTTAGGAGGCTGCTGCTCTAAGGCGGGCAGGAGATGGAGGTGGCAGTGGGGGTGGGCACATTCCCGACATACTTAGAAGGCACAGCTGACAGGATTTGCTGGTGTGGGGTGAGAGGAAGAGAAGCACTGAGGATGATGCTATTGTTTTGGCCTGAGCATTCTCAGCGTCTGGAATGTATATCTGGAATAAGCGAGATGACTCCGCTTGGTGGCCAGGGCAGGGGGCTTAGATGCCATTGAATCCCATGGTGAAAATATTTATGTTCTTTTAAATATTAAACCATTCAAATGTTAGGTAGATAAGACAAAAATCGAGCTGGTCTTACCTAAAAGTAGAGGTCTGGGAACTGCTGAGATTGGAGAGTGCCCAGGTGCCTTTCTGACTGTGCCCATCCACTCCCTTTGGGAATATGAAGGGTCATCCCAGCTGAATTACAGTCAGCCCTCCACATTCATGGATTCAACTAACCTCAGAAACTAAATTTGCCCTGCGCCTGGCAACTATTTACATTGTATTAGGTATTATAATTAACCTAGAGATGATTTAAAGTATACCATGTGCTCTAATTTCATCCATTTACAGCTAGCTGTCCAGTTTTCCCACAACCACTTATTGAAGAGGCTGTCTTTTCTCCATTGTATGTTCTTTCCTCCTTTGTCATAAATTAGGTGACCATATGTGCGTGGGTTTATCTCTGGGCTTTCTATCCTGTACCATTGATCTATATTTCTGTTTTTGTGCCAGTACCATACTGTCTTGATTACTGTAGCTTTGTAGTATAGTTTAAATTCTGGGAGCCTGATTCCTCCATCTCTGTTTTTCTTTCTCAAGATTGCTTTGGCTATTCGGGAGTCTTGTGTTTCCATACAAATTGTAAAATTTTTTGTTCTAATTCTTTGAAGAATGCCATTGGTAATTTGATAGGGATTGCATTGAATCTGTAGATTGCTTTGGAATGGCCATCATCAAAAAATCTACAAACAATAAATGCTGGAGAGGGTATGGAGAAAAGGGAACCCTCTTGCACTGTTGGTGGGAATGTAAATTGATATAGCCACTGTGGAGAACAGTATGGAGGTTGGTTAAAAAACTAAAAATAGAACTACCATATGACCCAGCAATCGCACTACTGGGCATATACCCTGAGAAAACCGTAACTCAAAGGACACATGTATCCCAATGTGCATTGCAGCACTATTTACAATAGTCAGGACGTGGAAACAACCTAAACATCCAAAGACAGATGAATGGATACAGAAAATGTGGTACATATATACAATGGAATATTACTCAGCCATAAAAAGGAACGGAATTGGGTAATTTATAGAGATGTGGATGGACCTAGAGACTGTCATACAGAGTGAAGTAAGTCAGAAAGAGAAAAACAAATATTGTGTATTAATGCACATCTGTGGAATCTAGAAAAATGGTACAGATGAACCAGTTTGCAAGGCAGAAATAGAGACACAGATGTAGAGAACACAGATATGGACACCAAGGGTGTAAGGAGGAGTGGGATGAATTGGGAGATTGGGACTAACACGTATATGCTAATATATATAAAATAGATAACTAATGAGAACTTGATGTATAGCACAGGGAACTCCACTTCGCTGTAAGGTGGAAACTAACACAACATTGTAAAACAACTATACCCCAATTAAAAAAATACACGAAATTGGGTCATTTGTAGAGATGTGGATGGACCTAGAGAGTCTGTCATACAGAGTGAAGTAAGCCAGAAAGAGAAAAATATCGTATATTAACGCATATACGTGGAATCTAGAAAAATGGTACAGATGAACCTATTTGCAGGGCAGGAATAGAGACGGAGAGGTAGAGAACGGATGTGTGGATGTGGGGGACGGGGAAAGGGTGGATGGGACAAATTGGGAGATCAGGATTGACATATATACACTACCATGCATAAAATAGATAACTAGCAGGAGCGTGCTATAAATAAAGCACAAGAAGCTCAGCTCGGTGCTCTGTGATGACCTAGATGGGTGGGATGGGGGGGGGCTGGGAGGGAGGTCCAAGGTGGGGGGATACAGGTATACATACAGCTGATTCACTTCATTGTCCAGCAGAAACTAACTCAACATTGTAAAACAATTATACTCCAATAAAAAAAATTTTTATTGAAAAAAAGTATACGGTGTGCTTAGGTTATATACAAATACTGTGCCATCTTATATAAGGGACTTGAGCATCCAGATTTTGGTATCCTTGAGGGTCCTGGAACCAACCCCCCCCTTACCCACTGACCACCATGGCGACCTGCCGCCCTCCCTCCTTCAGGTATTTGAAGTGCTTCCTGTTACCTGGAGTCCCTCTTCCTCTGTGCTGTCCTGGCTTGTCCACATCCTTCTGTCCTTCAAGGCCCAGCCCAGATGCCCCTTCCCCCAGCAGGAAGGCCCTTCCTTCCTCTGAACTCCCCTACCTATAACTGCAACCTGAAGTTGGATGGCCTGGCATTGAGGTCCAGTGGGTCCCCTTGCTTCCTGTGTGGCTTTGGGTAAAACACATAAAAGCGTCTCTGAGTTCCAGTCTCCTCATTATAAAATGGGGACAATTACGAGAAGAGTACATATGTGAAAGAGGGTCATTTTTAGACATGCGCGCACACACACACACACACACAGAGAAAACCACAGAAAGGAGGTCATCTCCCTTGGGGTTGGGTTTAAAGTCAGCTTGAAAATCATATTAGAGATGGAGTCACCCTGGAATCCAAGTCTTGGGACTGTCTGCTCTTCCTGTTGTGCATCAGGCTCTCCTCTAAAGATTCCCCATGGCCCCCGATTACTTCTCAAGTGTTTTCATCATGGCTGTGGACCAGCCAGCCTCCTGCCTGGTGGTGAATTCTTTGTGAGTGGTCAGAAAACCCCTAAAATTGGTCATTTATTCTTTCCCATGGGTGTAGCTGACATGTGGTGACTTGGGTCCACCTGTTTGCACCGACTGCTTGGTGGTTTCTGCCTGCTTTTTTTTTGTTTTTTGGCCGATGGGGTGTATAATGGGCTGTCCATTTTTGACTATGATAGATGTAGAAATAAGACCAGTTTCTGTTTGCTTCAGGCTCCTCCCTCCCAGAGCAGGGCTGCTTGCAGAATGGGTACCTAGGTGTGTTGGTTGAATAACCGACTGACGGTCCAGGCCTCTTGCTCTCCTTGCAGATTGAGTCCAAGGACCGCGCGGCTGGCTCCCCCCTAGTATGGCCAATGAAGAGGATGACCCAGTCATACAGGAGGTAACTGCTGTTCCCCACCCTCTGCCAGGGCGGGGTCCCTTCCATCCATCCTCAGGCCAGCCTGGGACCTGTTGGCATCCTCTCTTCCTCATACCTGCCTGGCCGACCCCTCACTTGTTTCAGGTGTCTGATCCAACATCCCCTTGTCATAGAGGATTCCCTGACCCTCCTGCCTCACATGACACTCTCCTGCATACCCTCCCTAGCCCCTTACCTTGGCCATACCTTGCGTTTGGCCACAACACCTGTCAGCCCCTACACATAAGTTTCCTTCCACTGAAGTGTAAGCCTCATGAGGGCAGGGATTTTGTCCTGTTCACTGTGTCTGCAAAGCCAAGTCCAGTGCCTGGCAATTAATAGATACTCAGTGACTATTTGTTGAATAAATGAATGGGTTTGACAGCTCCCTCTTCTTCATGGGCTTATGCAGATTTGGTCATTCAGCAGTTGTTCACTGAATCCATGATGTGCTGGGGGCTGTGACAGCAGGGGGCCAGGCAGTGTTTTGCCCTTGGGAAGCTTAGGATCTGTGAGGCGAGACTGACAAGGAAGGGGTCTCAAGATGCAGATGGTGGTTCCAGAGTCAGCCCAGACCAAGGCATATCCTAGAGGCTCTGGGCCTTTGCACATGCTGTTTGCTTCACATATGCCTCCCCTGTGCCTGATGAGCCTTCACTCATCCTTAAGGCCTGGAGGTCGGAGAGAACATGGTTCATAGGAAGAGCTAGGAAGCAGGAAGGTAAACTGCATGTGGGGCAGGGGCGGTGAGGGTTGAGAAGAAAGAGCCAGGTCACACGACCTGAAGACAGGCCAGTCCAGGACAGGTGTTGGAGGGCACAGGGAGGAAGCCCTCCCCTGCCCCATCCTCATCAGATTTAATTGGGCCCTCTGGGATGCATCCTGATCTGGGCAGCCTCGGAATACATTTTTATTGGGTTATAGTGAACCTGGGCAGGGGGCTCTGGACATATCCAGGTTGGAGATTTGGTTCCCTTTATTTTTAGCATCAGCTGAGCTATTTCCTCTTCCCCAAATGGCCTCAGAGCCATTATCCCTGTAATTTGAGGAGCATGCTTGTTCCTGGGGCAGGTTGGGCATTGGGTTCTGTCTCCTGGTTAAGTCTTCTTCCCTTGTTCCCAGATCGACGTGTACTTGGCCAAAAGTCTGGCAGAGAAGCTCTATCTGTTTCAGGTAATTATAGGACATAAAGGTAAGGGGGAGAAAAAGCAAGTGTTGGTGGGTGGTGGAGACACAGTAAGTGGTAGGCCAGGAACAATTTGATTGGCACAGAGGGTGTTTGGTAAGACAGTCTCTTTGCTTTTATGGGCAGGTCAATAGTAATCTCTCATTTTGAAGATGGGAAAACCAAGGCAACCCTAAGAGGCAGAACAGTGTAGTGGATAAAGCTTGGGCCCTGGGGACAGTCTCCCGGCCTTGAGGCTTGGCTGTGAGTCCCTGGGCAAGTTCCTTAAAAAAAAAAACAAAAAAACCCCACAACTCTCTGTGCCTCAGTTTCTTTATTTGCAAAGTGGTGATAGTAATAATACCTGCCTGATAGGGTCAGGTGAGTCCATATTTAAGTGCTTAGAACACCACCTGCCTGATGTAGAGTTAGTGCCGCGAATGATCGCCACCGCGGTAACAGACTCAGGCAGCGGCTTTCTGGGGCAGCTGCAGTCAGCATTGGTGCGCCTCTGTCCCGCTAGCTGTGAGTCCCCCCAGTTGTTATCCCTGCCCCCTCCCCTCTCAGCTGGGCTGGTAGTTTAATCATAGTCACTCACAGGTGTTGACCCTAGACTGCCGACTGCCTGCAGGCACCATTCAAAGCACTTTACATATGTTAACTCATCTCCTCCCACAATACCCCTGTGGTGGTTACTATTGTAATTTTATAACAGCTTTGTTGGGATCTAGTTCACACCGGTGCAGCTTCCCTTCCCTGTTTAAGCGTAAATGCAGTGGGTTTTAGTCTGTCCACAGGGCTGTGCAGCCAGCGGCACAGTCTATCTTAGGAAGTGTTTGCTGCTGCTTTGCCCTCACTCCCTGCAGTCCTAGGCAACCGTTAACCTATTTTCTGTCCATGCATTTGCCTGTTCTGGACATTTCATATAAATGGAGTCGTGTAATATGTGGCCTTTTGTGTCTGGCTCTTTTGTTTAACGTGATGTTTTCAAGGCTTTTCCATGTTATAGCATGTATCAGTACCTCATTTCTTATGGATGAATATACTTCACTGTATGGACCTATATGCCACATTTTATTTCTCCATGCATCAGTTGATGGGTATTTGGGTTGTTGCCATGTTTTGGCTATTATGCATAACGCTTCTATGAACATTCCTGTCCAGGTGTTTGTGTGGAGAGTTTTTCATTGCTCTTGAGTATATACCTGGGAGTGGAATTGCTGGGTCCTATAGAAACTATGTTTAATATTTTGAGGAAATGACAGACTGTTTTGAACCCTTTACATTCCCAGCAGTAAGGCTGTTAAGAATTTTTGTCCCCACGTTGCATATAAGAAAAAGAGGCCCAGGGAGGCTAGTAACTTGCACAAGGGGCCTGAAACAGGGTGGCAGCACCTTCCAAGCGTGTGCTGGGAAGAGGCCTGCTGTTGGGCCCCTGGCATCTGCTTTTACAGGCTGTGGCACTGGGGGCTGTTGTCTGCACCTGCTTCCTTGACTGACTGCAGAGTGATGGAACGGATGGTGGTGACAGTGACCCATGTGTGTTCATGGTGTGCCAGGCCCTGTGCCGGGTGTCAGCTCCATTTGCCTCATTCCGTGCTCCTGATGGTCCTGGGAGGCGAGGAGCTTGCCTGAGTACACAAGGAGCAAGTGGCAGAGTTAGGACCGCCTGATTCTAGAACTGGCACCCTTCCCCACCACCCTTCCCAGCGATCAGGAGATCACAGACCTGCCCTGGACCTTGGCAGACCAGGGGCCTCCCGGGCTGTCGTGGGCTAGCCTGTCCCAGCTCAGGGCTCAGCCCAGACCAGCTGTGCTCCAGGCCGTTCCTAGACCTAAGGTCCAAGCTCCTGTCCCAAGCTTCTGTCCAGGAAGCAGGGAAGAGTCACTGTATTGGTATTTAAGTGAGCTTTTAGGAAACAGCCATTTCCTTGGGCTAGAATGCAGCTGATCCAAATGGCTTCCAAAGGAGGGTTACTTTATGCACTGCCACACCTCCACCAGGCTCATTCATAGGGATGGCCACAGCCTTTTGTGAGTGAGTCCAAACCATGACTCATCCATCCACCCAGTGGCATACGTAAAGCACGGGAGAAAGAAAGGAAGCGTGCGAAGCGTGCGTCGTCTGTGGGGAAGGATGTCTCTACATCCTTTGTTCAGAGAAAAGAAGCGATTTCAGAGCAGTACGCTCAGATGTGACATAACTTCACACCTGATGACACTAGGGCCCAGAGACAGCTCTCTGAGCAGGTCAGTGGCAGACCAGCTCCCTTCTCTGTCATCAACTTTTTATTATGGAAAAATCTACACATCAGCAAAAGGAGAGAGAATGGGATAGTGATTCCCATAGATCTGTCGACTGAAAAAAAAAAGCACAACGTAACAGTTGAGGATTATGTTTTATTCGGGCGTACTGAGGACTTAAGTCTGGGAGATAGCCTCTCAGGTAGCTCTGAGGAACGATACTGAAGAGGTAAGAGAGGAGTCAGGACTTATAGGAGTTTTTGCAAAACAACAACAAAACCCCAGGGAGTCAGAACATCAGAAGATTACTGTTTGTTAAAGAAAACCAGACTCTCTCAAGTTAATGAATTTAGGACTTTTCTATGTATGGTACGTGGCAAGAGTCTGGGCTAATTGAAATCATTCCTTTGTTATGCACCCTAACTCTCTAGGGCCAGTCTCCTGTTTTCTCCATCCTGAGTCCCCTTAGGGTGCACTGTAGGGGGAGTGGCTGCAACGGCAGAGGGTTGGAAGGCCGCAGCATCCTTTGCAGCAGGTGACATCCTTTGTCCACAGATCCATCGTCAGGCTTTAGCAGTGAGCAGTGTTCGCCAGTTTTGTTTTCCCTCTTTGCTTCCTGTGGTCTCATTTCCTTTGTCCTTCTCCACCTGGTTGGCCTGTAAACTAGCAGTTAGACTTCGGACACTTACTCTTGACTCCCATGGCAGTGCACTTGACTTCCTAGGGCCCATGGGGCCATGCATGCTGGGGCCTGTCTGATGCTTAGGCATGTCCCTTGGACATTTGAAAATTGCTCTTTGGAAGGAGACTAGGTGGAGCCGGTGAGAATGGGATGCAGGGATGCAGGCAGAGACCAGCGAGGGCCTCTGGTCTGAGGTGGGCGTGGAGGGTGGCTATTGATTCTTGGCCGGCACCTCTGAAGGTCAGCTCTCATTGGGGCCGGGCAGGGTGGACTGACGGCTCCCTTCCCTTCCCCAGTACCCTGTGCGTCCAGTCTCGATGACCTATGATGACATTCCGCACCTCTCAGCCAGGATCAAGCCCAAGCAGCAGAAGGTGGGGCTACCCTCTTGGATGGAGGTGGAGGGAGGGGCGGGGTGATAGGGTGGGAGCTGAAAGAATCCAGGAGACAGGCCTTTTGGGGGTGGAAGCCCAGAGGAGTGATTGGAGATTTAGGAAGAAAACCAGCAGCTTGCAGGGCCTTGAAAGCTGCAGGAGGAAAAACTTGCAGAAAGAAGGGGGTGGGCAGCTCCAGAGAGGCCAGGGAGGAGGGAGGCTTGAGATGAATTAGAACATGGGGTGGGGTGGACCGACGTTCACAGGACAGGGCAGCGCCTATGTGAAGAGGGCACGATATGGGGAATCTTGTGCCTCTCAGGGCTAGGGTGACAGGGAACAGGAGACATGCCTTTCCTCGGGCACCTGCAGCTCTAGGCCCTGTTGCCATGTAAAAAGCTGTACCAGTATTGCCAATTCTGCTGACTTTTCAAAAGAAGTTGGAAATAAGGAAAAAAGAGAAAAGCTCTTGTTTTTTAAATGTTGGCACCTAATTTAGATTTTGGAGAGTGAAATTGTGGGTGTGGGCAAGCAAAACTACATGAACCCCCTCCAAAAAAGAGCATTCTGGCTCTTCTGTTGGAATGTGGGTTTGTGGCTTTTGTGTGGAGTGAAGCTTAGGGGCCCTTGGAGAGGGATGGTGTCAGTCCTGCTTCTGGGCAGGGACTGGGGTTAGGGAGGTGGGCATGGTGGGTTTGAGGGGACCCCTGAGGGCTGTGCCTTGGGGTCCTCATAGCTGGTGGGGGTGTTTGGTGCCTCCAGGTGGAGCTTGAGATGGCCATCGACACACTGAATCCCAACTATTGCCGCAGCAAAGGGGAGCAGATTGCGCTGAACGTGGACGGGGCCTGCGCTGACGAGACCAGCACATACTCCTCGTGAGTTCCCCGAGGCCTCCGAGCTTCACCTTGTTCAGATACGAGCCTTCCAGAGCCCTCAGAGATACCTAGGCCTTGTGCTCTACAGTTAAGCTCCCCACCAGCGTCCGTCTTTGCATGGCTGGGCCTGGCGCAGACTCGTCCCCGTGGGAAACGTCTTCCCTCCCGAGATGGCACCTCTGACCAAGTTCTTCCTGGGCCGAGAGGCAAGCTGGCCCCTCGATGGAAGAGGGAGCTCCCACCCACTGCTTGTTTCTTGGGCTGCACATGAGGTTTCCTCATCCCCAGCTCCCCTCCTGCGGCACCTGTGGCCTGTCCTGTGGTCTTGGTCTCTGGCAGTTGGATTTCAGGTGTCTGGGGTAGAGGGGGCCCCGCCTACAGGCCCAGGCCTGGAGCTTCCTTCTCCTTGACGTCTGTCCTCCCTGTGCTTGTAGGAAGCTGATGGACAAGCAGACGTTCTGCTCTTCCCAGACCACCAGTAACACGTCTCGTTATGCTGCTGCGCTCTACAGGCAAGGTACCCGTGCTGGACATCCCTGGTTGCCATGGCTTGTGAGGGCTGAGTGGGTGGGAGGGAAGCAGAATGGGGGCTGGAACAGGAAGAGGACACCCCGAATGCTGGATACCCAGAGGCCAGATGGGTTGTAGAAATGTCAGATTGTCAGGGGAATGGAATTTGGCCACCTCAAGGGACTTTTAGCTTGACACTACCATACCCGATGGGGTGGAGGTCCAAGGTCATTGTCCTCCTGGGACACAGACACACACAGCATAACCTTTTGGATGGGGTAGAATTTTGTCTTAAATACAAGGTACTTAGCACCCAGTAATTCCATTCCTAGAAAGCATCTACGCAAGAGAAATGAAAACACGTCTCCACACAAAAACTTGTACGTAGGTGTTCATAGCAGCATTAGTCATGGTAGTGAAAAGTGGAAATGATCCAAATTCCTTCAGCTGATGCACGGATAACAAAATATGGTATAGCCATACATTAGAATATTATTTAGCCATAATAAGGAAAGAAGTACTGATAAGCACTCCAACATGGGTGAGCCTTGAAAACATTAGGCTAAATGAAAGGAGCCAGGCACAAAGGACCACACGTTACATGATTCCATTCATATGAAATGTCCAGAATAGGCAAACCCATAGAGGCAGAAAGTAGATTATTGGTTCCAGAGGCTGGGAGGAGAGTAGAGTGGGGAGTGACGGTTGCTGCTGCTGATGGGTACAGGGTTTCTTTCTGGGGTGATGAAGATGTTCTAAAGTTGACTGTGGGGCTGGTTTACTAGTTTGTGAATATGTTAAAATACATTGAATTGTATGCTTGAAGTGGGTAAATTATATGGTATGTGAATTATATCTCAGTAAAGCTATTAAGAAGTACAAGGTTTCTATAAGTATTTAGAGTTTATAAAGCAATAAATGAAATTTGAGCACTGAGGAAATAAACTGTGATAGACTAAAAGTAATGTCAAATAACTATACTCTTCTGTTTTGAACCCAAGTCTCAAGGATATAGTTCCTTAAAGCCACATTCCTTGTAGCCAGGCCTAGTCACGTACTTACTTCTCGTCTCAAGCATTCTGCTCCCTCTGGAGTCCCAGAGAGCTTCCACAGAGCCATAGTGTCTGTCTGATTTCTTTTCTTTCAAGGCTACATTGGCTTGATTGAAATTGATTACCTTTGCACTGCCTCCCAGTGCACAGGTCTGATTCACAAGAGAAAGTCACGATCTTTGCCAGAGACGGCGTAGACACTCCTCCACCGGGCTCCGCCAGGCCTCCTCTCCAGCCCCGTTTGCACTAGCCAACTTCTTAACAGGATGGGTGGGATTTTGACAGGAAGAGGTGGGAGAATGAGGAGGAGAAGAGATCTGGGTGTGTGTGGGGTTAAGGAGGCGCTGAGGGTGGTCTGGCAGAGGCCTGGCTGGGGAAGGAGCAGGGCGTGTTTGGTGTGGATGAGTGGCCCAGCGTGGCTGGAACAAGCTAGTGCGGGAGGGCAGCGGGGACCGGGCTTGGGAGGCCCTTGGATGCTGGAGGAGGAGGCTTTGCAGGCAAGCCTTAAGGAAGTGACGTTGGGTGGAAGAGTCTGCGTTCATGTCTTCATCTGGTTTGTGTGCTTCCTGTGTCCAGCACAGCCAGATCGGGCTGGGAATGGCTATCGGCCTGGTGGTCCCAAGGCTCTAGGACTGGGGCTAGAGCAGAGGTGGGAGGCGGTTTGGCAGTGAGCCAAGGCCTTTAGGGGAGTCTGGGGCCCTTGGTAGCTCCCTTGAGCCAAGCTGTGTGGGTCAGCCTCAGCTCCTAGAGTCAGGTCCAAGCCCTTCTTCCTCTGCCAGGTGAGCTCCACCTGACACCTTTACATGGCATCCTGCAGCTGCGGCCTAGCTTCTCCTACCTGGATAAGGCAGATGCCAAGCACCGTGAGAGGGAGGCAGCCAATGAGGGTGAGCTCTGGACCCCCAGCCCTGCTGTCTGTCTGTATATGTTAGCAGGATAGGTTGGTCATGGGAAGAAGTATTAAAGGGATGGATTACAGGATCCTTAGCAGTATCCCTGGCTGCTACCCACTGGATGCCAGTAGCACCCACCCCTACAAATTTGACAATCAAAAATATCTCTGAATTTCCAAATGTCTCCTGAGGGGCAAAATTGCCCCTAATTGAAAACCACTGACTTAATGCAGCTACCTCGGTCCAGAAGGAGAATTCACAGGCTCCGCTGCTTGAGACCTGCCTGGTGGGTGGGGTGGAGAGCCTCCAACAGAAGCTGCAAGCAAGGCTTTTTCTTTTGCAGCGGGAGACTCTTCACAGGACGAGGCAGAAGAAGATGTGAAGCAGATCACGGTGAGCTCTGGCCCCAAGAGAGAGTGCAGCCTGGGAGGCAGCAGGGCCAGCTTTGTAGCTCAGCTTCCTGGAAGCAGCAAGGGGTGGGAGGGTCTGCACAGAACGTGGGCTCTGGGGTGAAACATACAGAAACAGAGTCCATGCCTTAGAGCCTCCTTGCTGGGCTACCTGGAGGGATAATCTAACCTCTGCCCAGCCTGAACTGGGTGGCAGTGGGAAATGCCCCATATGTGAGGTTCTCTGGCCTCCTGGTGGGTGCTGGGGCAGCAGCCTGGAAACGCCCTGGGCCTGAGGTTGTGGACCCGCCCCGCCCCCCAACCAGGTGCGGTTCTCCCGGCCTGAGTCGGAGCAGGCCCGCCAGCGCCGCGTGCAGTCCTACGAGTTTCTGCAGAAGAAACATGCTGAGGAGCCCTGGGTCCACCTGCACTACTACGGCCTGAGGGTGAGCTGGGGTCCCTGGGCGGTGCTGACACTGGCCAGGGTGGGGTCCTGGGAGAAAAGCCCCAGTGCCTGGGAAGTGTTACCTGGTGGCCTCATTGTCTCACATCTAACTTCTTTCAGATTCAGTCATAGCCACTTGGTAGTGCCACAGAGAGAGAGGTTAAGCCCTGTGAGCAGTTTGCCCTCCTTTCCCACCTACTGTGTGCCCCAAGGGAGTGAGCCTGCCACGTCACTGGTGGGGGTTGTGGCCCCCCAGGCACTCCCTGAGTGTTAGCATCTTGCCGGGCTCAGTGAGCCTGTGTTTGGTTACGTACTTTTAAGTATCATGGGCCCTGAATGAAGGCTAGATGCTTCATCGGCTGCTCCGTGGAGAATCAGCCATCTGTCCCATGGCTGAGTTCACTGTGCACCTGCCAAGGGTGATTTTTACCGTACTTGACTTAGAGCGCAGTCCTCGAAACTGTGTGTTGGGTAAGGGAAGCAATTGAATATTAGCTCACAAAGACACCATAGACAAGGGCCCCCCAGCGTTTTTCTGGGGGAGGAGCAACCCCTGATTATTCTGAAACCTTCCTGAAAGAGATTTATGTTGACAGAGCCTTACACTTTGGGTCAGTCAGACTTTCAGAAGCTCTGCTATTTCCTAATGTGTAACCTTAGGCAAATTACTTAATCTCTCTGAGCCTCAGTTTCCTTATCTGTAAAATGGGAATAATAATAAGAGTACCTAATTTCATAGTTATTTGGGGGATGAGATGAGTTAGAGTATGTATACAGCCATTGGAACAGAGCCTGGCACATAGTAGATGCTCAGTGAATGTTAGTTGTTATTTTTATCCGCACCGCTTTCAGTGTTCCTGTATCAGACAGGGCACTGAGGCGCGGGTGCTGGGGCTGTGTAGTCATAAAGGCAGGAGGGTAGTTGGTTGAGCCACATCGCAGAGGCCTTGAGTGCCATGCTCAGGAGGTTGGATTGATCCTGTGGCTGGCCTCAGAGCAAGACAGTGGGTGGCTGGAGCAGGTGGTGATGCAGGGGTGGGAACTGGATCACAGAGGGAGGCCTGGAATGTTGGCTGAGGTTCCTCTCACACCCTCTCCGTCCCCAACAGGACAGCCGCTCTGAGCATGAGCGCCAGTACCTGCTGTGCCAGGGCTCCAGCGGGGTTGAGAACACAGAGCTTGTCAAGTCACCCAGGTGAGACTGGCCAGCCCAGGGCTGCTGAGGGCTTCTGAGCCCGACACTGGCCCCAGGAGGGTCCCTCTGTTGTGGGTCCTCCCTTGGTACTGTGGCCCCTTCTGTAACATGGGGGAGGGATGTGGAGGAGCCCATCATCCTCTGGAGAGGGCCAGGAGCGGGTGTGGGAGTTTGGGGGGGGGGCTTGGATACAGCCTGGTTGGGGGCTGGGTGGGGCAAGGACAGAGCCCTGGGAGCTGCTGACCCCGTTCTCTCCTGCCACAGTGAGTACCTCATGATGCTGATGCCTCCCAGCCAGGAGGAGGAGAAGTGAGTAGAGGGGCTGAACGCCTTCAACGCCCTTCCCCTTCCCACCCCCTAACGCGCCCCTGGCCTCCTAACCCTTTGCATTTGTTTTCAACAGAGACAAACCCGTGGCCCCCAGCAATGTCCTGTCCATGGCCCAGCTGCGCACCCTGCCCCTGGCTGATCAGATCAAGATCCTGATGAAGAATGGTGGGTGGGCAGCCCTGCCCTGCCCTCTGGGGGGCCCCAGCCCTGCCACCTTCTGGGGAAGTGGAGTTAGGACAGACTTAAGGACCAAAGGGCGAGACCAGAGGCCCCACTACCCAGAGCCCGCCCAGCTTTACAGCTCTGGCCTTGTCTGGAAGGCGCACTAGAGCTGGTGGCAGGCTACCTCAGATGGGCTGCGGGTCCCTCCCTGCCACCTTTGCCACTCCCCTGCTGTGTGAGCCTGGCCAGGCCACTGGCCTTCCTGAGCCTTAGATTGTTTATCTATAAAAACGGACTAAGATAGCTCATGGGGCCGAGGTGAGGGTTCAGAAGTGAGGCCTCTAAAGCGACTGTACAGAGCCTTGCATGTGAACGTGAGCTACGTTTATTTTCACAATGAAGCGCGTTCACTTGCACTACTTTGTGGCGCCCTCGCCAGGCTCCGCACCGTGGGGACGCTGAAGGCCAGAACCTTTAGAGTGGACGTGAGCCTTGAACCTCAGAGCGGAGTCCCAGGCCCTGGGCTTTTCTGAGGTGCCGGCACCAGGGGCTCCGGGGTCGGAGTGGAGAGGGGCGCGCCCGGGGGGAGCCAGGCCGCTGGCCTTGCTGCAGAAGACACGGGGCCTCCCCAGGCCCTGCCCCTTCTCACTTGGGCTGGGGGCTCGGGTGGGGGAGAGCAGAGCACGGTGATGAAGTGCATGAACTTTGGACCCAGATGGCCTGGGTTCAAGTCCTGGCCATGCCACTTACTAGCCAAGTGATCATGGGTGAATTTTGAAACCTTCCTGGGCTGTCTTCCTCATGAGGCACGCCTGGTCTTCCAGTGGGTGTTTCCTCCAGGGCTCGGTGAGAGGCGGGTGCCTGCCCAGAGTAAGCAGCCAGCGAATGCCAGCCATTACCGTTAGCACTGTCACGCTGGGATTGTTATGGGAGCCCAGGCCCCTCTTGCCTTGTCTGATGTCTCCTGTGCCCTCCTCAGTGAAGGTCATGCCTTTTGCCAACTTGATGAGCCTCCTGGGCCCCTCCATCGACTCTGTGGCTGTTCTGCGTGGCATCCAGAAGGTGGCGATGTTAGTCCAAGGAAACTGGGTGGTGAAGAGGTAAGTTCACCTTAAGGTTTTAGTCCCTTAGTTGGGAGCGCTTAACCCAGTTAAATTGAATGGAAGTACTGATGTTTGGGGTTTAAGTCTACCTTAGTGCTTTTTATTTGCCCAGCTTACAATGCATTTTATATTAATTTTTACCTTCTTTTTTTGTTATTCCATTTTCCCCACTAACTTGGAAGTTATCCTTTCTTGACTTAGTGATTACCCTGCAGATTTCACAGTTTAATATTAGTTGCCACTTTTTACCCTCATCCATGACGATTCAACGACCTTTAGAATACTTTATATTTATCTTCCTCTCAACTCGTGTGTCATTGTATTTGTATATTTTAATTGTTTTAAACCCCATAAGACATTATATTATCCAGTCAATATTTTTTAGATCTACTCACGCGTTTGCCTTTTTATTTTGCTCATCATTCCTTCTGCATTTCTGAGTTCCTAACTGTGATAATTTCCTTCTGCTAAAGTGAAGGTCTGCAGGTGATGAATTTCTTTGGTTTTTCTTTATCTGGAAATGTCTATTTCACCTTTGTTCTTGAAGGATATTTTTGTTTGTTTTTAATTTTATTGAAGTATGGCTGATTTACAATATTGTGTTATATTTTTTACTGAGTATAGAATTCTAGTTTGATTATTTTCTTTCCACACACCGACGTAATTGCATTGCAGTTTGACTTCCATTGTTTTTATTGTCTGTCTAATACATGTTCCTTTGTTTCCCTCTGGCTGCATTTAAGATTTTCTCTTGCTTTGGCTTCCCAGGGCTCGTTAAGATGGGCCTAAGTGGGAATTTCTTTTTATGTATCCTGTTGGGGTTCATGGGTCCTAAATCTGTGGCTTGCTGTCCTTCAGTAGTTTCTCTCCTCCTGTGATTCCTCCTCTAGACCCTGCCTCCTCCCTAGACTTTCAGTTTCTAGGGGTAGGGACTGTCTGTTTTGACTCTCCCTTTATCCTTGGTACTCAGTATAATGCCTGGCAAACGGCAGACCCTTGGTAAATACACTGTGTCTACATTTTACACACACTTGAATTATATTACTTCTAAATTGTATAATATAAAATACTTGAATACTCACTTTTTAGAAAGTGTGATGTAAAGTGAACAGTCTGTCAAAATGTAAATTGTTCCAAAATTTTAAAAAAGTTATTCATTGCAAAAAGTCCATCATTTCACAGTTGGTTGGCCAGGTAAACTGCAAAGTCATGTCACTGCCACGTGGTGATGGCCTTTCCCTGGGAAACGATGCCCAACATGCCTTGTGGGTCCTTGCGGCTATTGTCTTATGTGACACAAGTGTTTAATCACGAGGACCTTCGTGATGGCACATCACTTGTTAAATGGGACACTTATGTGTATTTATGCTGCGGATGGATGAAATCCAGGAGGGACCATCCCATTAGCTCCCTGAGGATGCTCGCCCAGAGGAGGCACGGAGACTTGCCAAATGTCTGGCAGCCTGGCAGCCACAGAGCTGGGGTTTGAGCTCCCCCAGCACCACGCATGCCCTGGTGCTGCTGCCCCATTCAGCTTATGGTCTTGCCTGTCCCTGTGACTTGAAGATAGGCCCTCCCGGGCCCTGTGTGTTCTGCCACACCCGTGGGTAGTGGTCCTTCCATGCCCTGTCCCTCTGTGTTCTGTGAGGAGGTGATACAGGATGCTCCCATCTGTAGAGTAAATGTGTCTGGACGGCTTGTTCTGTGTCCTGCACTGGGCTCTCATTCAGTGCTGTCCCTGTCCTCAGGAAAGTGGGCCGGGGGCATGGGGGTGGGGCAGGCACCGTTACACGCTGCCTGGGTGTCAGGCAGGATCAACAAGGGCTGGGAGTTCATGGCGGTGTGCACGGACCACACTGTGTACTTAGCGGGTACCTCCTCTCCATGGCAGAGATGGGGCCAGGGCCCTGTCCCGTAGAGCTTTACAGGAAGGGTGGACACAGAGCTCAACCTTGAAGGAAAGTAGTAGTTGGCTGCCAGGTGGGATTGAGGAGGCGAGTGGGGCGGGGAGAGCAAAGGCGCCCCGGGCATGGATGGCCGGGGACGTGTGTGTTTTCCTGGGCAACAGGGTCTGCATCTGGACTTGGGGTCAGGAGATGCTTTTAAGCCTTGGTGCCTGCTCATTTGCCCTTGAAGGTCCCTGAGCCTTGAGTGCTGGTCCCATTCTCTGCAAAGGCTCCAGCCTCACCCGTGCTTGGGGTCTGTCTGGATCCCAGTCCCTGACCCCTCCTGCCTCAGCTCACACTGCTTCCCCCTTCCCTTTCAGCCGGTGGTAAGGCCTTGTGTGTTGCTTTACAGGTGGGACTTGCTGTCTGCTAGAGTCTTGGGCTCACCTTGGCTGTCTCTGAGCCCCTGGCCCCTCCGACTGTGTCAGGGGCCTTGGGGCTGGGCCAGTGTGTGAGGGGGACG
Source organism: Kogia breviceps (assembly GCF_026419965.1). Taxonomy (NCBI): domain Eukaryota; kingdom Metazoa; phylum Chordata; class Mammalia; order Artiodactyla; family Physeteridae; genus Kogia; species Kogia breviceps. Next base: position 69,694,215 of record NC_081323.1, read on the forward strand.
TTGGGAAAGGGGTAGGAGGAAGAACTCTTGGAGCCAGGCTCCCAGGGAAAAGGGGAGGGTCTGAGGGGAGCGGTTGGGGCCCAGGCCAGCACTCACCCGTGTTGGAAAGAGGCCTGAGCTTCCACTCGGAGCCTGAGGGAGTGGGCAGCAGAGGGGCTGAGGACAGGGACTGACCTGCCACCCTGTCTCATTGGCAGTGACATCCTGTACCCCAAGGACTCTTCTAGCCCTCACAGCGGCGTGCCTGCTGAGGTGCTCTGCAGGGGCCGAGACTTTGTTGTAAGTGCCCAGGCTCTCTGGCCTCCCGGGTTGGGGCATCATGGGAGGAGGACTGGGGCAGCACAGAGTGTCCCGGACCTTCGCCCAGGCAGCGGGCAAAGGGCAGGTATGTGTGGCCAGGGTGGGGCCGGGGGGGAGTGGAGGGCCCTGGACTCTGTGCCTTTCTTCTCCTTCCTCTCAGACCCTGGAGTCTTCAGCTTCATAAGAACCTTTGAGTTCCTAGCCTGGAGGTTGCAAACTGGAGTCCTATAGGTAGATTCTGGCCAAGGAGCCATTTGACCTGAGTGGTGTTTTCAAAATGTTGACTTAGTTGTCTATTTTTACAAATCACAGTCACGATTCAGACTAGATTTGTCTTGTCATGAATAATTGGACAGTCTGGTACCACTGGACCCGCAGCCCCAAACAGCACCCTCTTTGAGTGGGGCTCACGCTCCCCAGTTCACAACTGCTTTCCTCGTGCGTGTTTCCCGCCCTGTTGCTGTGGGCTTTTTGCAGGTCCTGAGCTGGCTCATGCCTCCTCCCCGTCACCCTATCTGCCCCCCGGCCCTTATCCAGAGCTTAAGTCCCAGCCAAGGCATCCCTCCCAAAGGCCTGACCCCTGAGCTACTGGGACCTGCGCTGCCTCCCTTGACCTTGGCAGTGTGCTTTGAGTTTGCTGCAGTCTGTCTCCTTGGAGCTGTCCGTGGTGACCTCGGTGAGCTCACGCGCAGACCTGATCACACCAGGCAGCCCTTCAACCGTTTCAGAGAGTGCCTCCGTTTTTTCTTTTCCCAGCTGGGTGTCCCAGCTCCTGTGGGTACTTAGCGTCGAGATGCCTGTGTGGTTTCTTTTCGTCTCTGGGGGTCCGGGTGCAGTGGCATCGACTCCCGGGCTCGCCTTCCACACGTGTGCCACTCGCCCTCAGCTGCCTGTCAGCCCTCCTCTGTTCGCGCAGACACCGTCACATCTGGGGGTCTGGGAGAGGGTCTAGTCAAATCTGAGTTGTTGTAGGTGACATACGGGCAAGGTATCCCCCATCCCAGGGAGCTTCTGTGGTGTGGAGTGGGTCCAGCTGCCCTCCTGGAAGAGGTGGCCCAGGAGGTCCTTTACAGAGGAGATGGAGGCTCAGAGTTGAAGTGACTGCCCTCAGCCAGGACCCAGACCAGTCTGCCTGACACCCAGGCTGGCTCAGAGCCGCCACTTTGTGCCCTCATCCCAGGCTCCCAGGGCAACAGCAGGGGTTTGGGGGACAGTCCTAGTAGGATCCCTGCCTCCTGGAAACAAGCTTCTTTTTCCCCCTTAGATGTGGAAGTTCACGCAGAGCCGGTGGGTGGTAAGGAAAGAGGTGGCAGCGGTGACTAAAGTAAGTGAAGTTCTTCTCGACCCGAGGCCCAGTCCCACTACTGGAGGAATGGGGGCTGGGCGTGCCTCACCTTTGCCCCCCTCTCCTCAGCTCTGTGCGGAAGACGTGAAGGACTTTCTGGAGCACATGGCCGTAGTGAGGATCAACAAGGGCTGGGAGTTCATGCTGCCTTATGACGGGGAGTTCATCAAGAAGCATCCAGATGTGGTCCAGCGGCAGCACATGCTGTGGACGGGCATCCAGGCCAAGTAAGAGCTTGCTGGGCGGGATGAGGGGGAGCCAGGCAGAGGGGCACCAGGTTGTCCCCAGCCACCTGCTTCCAGCGGGGAGCACAGCCTGGCTGCATCTGGGGCGGGAATGCAAATCTGGGGCTGTGTGCACCCCTCCTCCACTCAGGTGGACCTTGCTGCTCGATCCCAGAATCCCCCTGGCACAGACACGCCTGCTGATCCGAGCCGACTCAAACTGACCCGCATCTTTTCTGAGGGTTCGGGAAGGAGGGGGGGGGAAAGCACTCAGGAGCAAGAACGGGGGCTTGTGTGGCCCAAGGCAGGCTGGCGGGAGACCAGCTGGGGAAGGGAGGGCGGGCCACCACTCCCCACCCTCGCCGCGGGGCTCCGAGCCACGGGGAGAGACCGTCGAAGCTCCAGGCGTGCGGCGTCTTCAGGGACTAGGATGTCCAGGGCTTAAGGAGGTGTTTCTGCTGGGAGGCAGGTGACGTGAGGGGACACGGTTTAAAGTTAAGAGGGTTCACTCTTCTTTTCAGATTAGAAAAAGTTTATAATCTTGTGAAGGAAACCATGCCAAAGAAGCCGGATGGACAATCAGGTGTGGAGAGGTGTCGGCTGGGTGGGCCACTAACCCTGACACTGGCTCCAGAAGGGCTACTTTTCTGGAACTTGTCAGGGCTTAGCCTGTGCGGGGGGGGGCGGATATGAGAGGGGGTGGCTCCTTGTTGGCTGCCCTTGTGTGCCCTCTTCCCTCAGCTGGAGGCTTGTCCAGTGGCAGAGCCTTGGCCTCAGGGACTGAGGCTTCGGGGTTCCAGGGCTGTGTCTGGGTTCCAGGCTGCTGAGATTTCTCGACCTCCGGGGTTGGCGGGGATGCTGGCGGCGGGGACTCGGCAGTAACCCATGCTGGCTCGGGCCTCTGAATGTGGGAGTCTGCTTTTCCTGGTTCTGTTTCTTCCTCACTGTTGGGGTAGCCACATTCCTTCTGGGTAAGGTTGGGGGCGAAAGGCAGGCTGGGCCACTTGCTTCTGTGCCAGCTGGCTTGCATTTTCCCTGTCCCCTTCCTCTGGTCAGCAGGATGTGTCCCCATCAGGATGGAAGGGAACATCTGTGGGGCAGAGGGGCCGTGGGCCTTCACCTCAGGCCCTTGCCTGCACAGTCCCTGCTGTCCTGAGCAGTCCTGTGTCTCTCCGCAGGGCCTGTCGGGCTGGTCTCTGGGGACCAGCGGGTCCAAGTCGCCAAAAGACAGGCCCAGCAGAACCACGCGCTGCTGGAGCGGGAGCTGCAGCGGAGGAAAGAGCAGCTGCGGGCGTCCTCGGCCCCGCCCGGTGTGCCGCCCGGTGTGGGTGTGGGTGTGCCGCCCGGTGTGCGGGTCAAGGAGGAGCCCATGAGTGAGGAGGGGGAGGAAGAGGAAGAGCAGGGAGCGGAGGAGGATGAGCGGCCCGTGCACACCTCGCCCAGCGGTGGCCTCCACAGCAGGCTGGCCAACGGGCTGCCTGCTGGGCGGGTGGCAGGCGGGGACAGCTTCAACGGGCACCCGCCCTCGGGCTCTGCTGGTACCCCCGTGGCCCGGGAGCTGAGGGCCTTCGTGGAGGCCACCTTTCAGAGACAGTTTGTGCTCACGCTGAGCGAACTCAAGCGCCTCTTCAACCTGCACTTGGCCAGCCTGCCCCCCGGCCACATGCTCTTCAGCGGCATCTCGGACCGCATGCTGCAGGACACGGTGCTGGCCGCCGGCTGCAAGCAGATACTGGTGCCTGTAAGTAGCGCCTGCTGGACGGGCAGCACACACCCCCTCGGAGGGCTCCTGGGTCGGCAGCATCTTTCCTGGATGAAAGTGGCTGTGGAGAGAAGCTGGTAGCAGAGTGGCCTGAGCCCTGCGGGCTTTGGGGAAGCAGCTGTTTGTAGGGTGCACGGGGCAGGGGCACTCGGGAGACTGCTGGCCTTGGTGTGAATCTCGGCTCCCACGTGGTTGCTGGGTGTGACCTTGGGCCGGTCAGCCTCTCGGCTCTGCACCCTCATCTCAAGTGGGTGAATGTTAGTTTTCGTGTCACGGGGCTTTGGTGAGGGCTGAGTGGGAGTCTGAAGGCCGTCACCTGTTGGCTTGGCACACAGCAGGGCCTTCCTTGGTCACGCCGGCTCCCCGTCCTGGGGTCTAGCCCCCTCCTGTGCCGGCACGTCCCTCATTCCTGTCAGCTTTGCCGTTTTTCAAGATGATTTGACTTGCAGTATCATTTGATCTTCTTGCAACCATAGATGAAGAAGCTCGAGTTTCAGAGTAGAATGAACTTGTTTAAAGGTCACATACCCGGGAAGTGATAGAGCTGGAAGCTGAACCTCTGTACAGTGGCTCCAAGTCTTAAATCCTTTCTGCTTCAGCTGAGATGAGCCGGCCCCCTCACCAGAGCCCCCAGCTGTGCCTGGGCTCCTGCCAGTGGGCCTCCCTGCCCTGGAGGCTGGCTGACTAGCGTGGCTCTGTGACCTTTCCATTAGCATTTCTGGTGCCAAGCCTGCAGGTGCAGGGCGGGCGCGGGCACGCCCCCGCCCCCGGCTTCTGGGCTGCTTGTCCGTCATTGGAAGGGGCCCTAGAGGGGAGGAAGTGCAAGAGCAGAGGGACCCTGGGAGACGACCTCCCTGCGCTGAGGGTGAAGCGTGCCAGGCTGTGGCCCCCGGGAGGCTGTGCTCGTCATTCTCTCTCCCAGGCTCTGTCCAGACCTGGCAGCACATGGGGTGAGGTGGGGCTGTGTCTGCCTCTTAACAAGGGAGCGCTGACGTCTGCAGTCTAAGGTCAGGGGCACCTGCAGCCTTGGGTGATCTGAGGCAAAGGCCCATCCCTGTGTAGGTGAGGAGCAGAAACTAGGACAAGAGGCCCTGGGTCCCGGGCTGGCCGGGGTGTCCCGGGGGATCTGGCCCGTGTGGCGAGGAGCCTCCTGGGTGAGCTCTCTACAGAAGGTACTGGGGTTTGGGGGCCCTGCCCTGTTTGGAGCCACCCTTGTCCACGTAGCAGACGGGTCCGGTTATCTGCAGACTCGCCTTTTGCTGACTGACCGAGCCAGGCAAGGGAGAGGCGCCTGCCTGATGTTAGCCAGGCCGTCTTGTGCTGTTGGAGTGGACAGAGGGCCAGGGGCATGGAGTGGGCCACCCTTGGGACCCGTGATCCTGTATCATAGTCATGTCCAAGGTGGAATGTTCCTAGACCTGTCCAGCCTTGTTTTTCTTTATACAAGGGAGCTGAGGCCCAGGGAGAGCAAGTACACTCGCAAAGACTTGAGTTTAACTCCTGGTTCTGCCACCTATTAGCTGTGTGACCACAGACATTGAGTGAACTCTCCGAACTGGGCTTTTCTCATGGAGAGTGGAGGCAGCAACACCTCGCTTCCTCTCTGGTAGCAAATGAGACTGTGTATTTAGAGCCCCACCTGGGACTTTACGTGGTAGGAACTGTTATTATTGCTTGTGTTGCGGTGCCACTCCACCGGGCGCCCCTTTCTCCGTCCCCCTTCTCCAGGAACCAGGAGCCCGGGCCACCCTTTCCTCGGCCCACCTTCGGACGCTGCTGATCTGCGAGGCACGGGCCGCTTGGGGTCGGGCAGGCCCTCTAGCCCGTCCGGGCCCGGCCCTTGTGGGAGGGATTGAAAGGAATCCCCAGGGTATTCCTAAGGAGTTACGGGCGTGGGAGTGCTTCTCAGGACACGTCGGAGGGTTGATATTTAGGGTGGGAGGACACTGGATGTTAAAGCAGAGAGGAGAGCTAATGCCAGGCTGATGGGAAAAACAGAAGCAGCCTCCTCCCTGCCTTGCTGGGCACGTCCGTGGGCCGGGCGCATCCGCTCCTCGCAGGAGCCTCTCCGCGCGCGGGGTGTGGCTGGTGAGGAGGAGGAAGCAGAGAGAGGCAGGTGTGCGGCTTCCCACAGCCCACGGCCCACAGCCCATGGCCCACAGCTGGTGAGCTGCAGGAGCTGGCACGAGCTGGCACTGGAACTCTGCTCCTGGAACTGGGCGGGTGCAGACTGACGGCCCCGAGGGAGGGAGGGTCCAGGCGGTGAGCACGAGATCGGCCAGCTCACACCTGGTCTTGGTTAGTTTCCCCCGCAGACGGCTGCTTCCCCGGATGAGCAGAAGGTGTTCGCCCTCTGGGAGTCTGGAGACATGAGTGACCAGGTGAGGTGACCTTTGCTGCCATCCTCCCCAGGAGCAGGTCGGTGTTCTAAAGAGGGTTAGACCTTTGGGGAGACCCCAAGTGTGGTCATGTCCACTTCAGATTTTCCAGCCGCTCCCAGTTTTCAATATTCTGGCTCTGTGTCTCTGTGTACTTCAGATATGCTGGATGCGCCAGTAGTGTGAGCCAAAACCAGTGGTTTCCAAGTGCCAGTCTGGACCATCAGCATCAAAATCGCCTTTTAAAAAATACAGATTCCCAGGGCTGACCCCAGAGACTCAGTTCAGTTCCATAGGAATGGGGTAGGGTCCTAGGTATTTTAAGTTTCTGCAAAGCTTTCTAGATGATTCTGATGCCCAGGCAGGCTTGTGAGCCTGTGATGGACCACATTTTTCAGGTGGCTGATGGCGGTAGGAATTAAAAGGATTCCTTATCAGATCTCAGGTGCTGCATCAGATCTCAGGTTAGAGAAATTGGTCGTTTTGCCTCTAGTCACACCCAGACAGGAAGGGTCACGGGTGTCCAGTGAACAGAATATGAATGCAGCCAGCAGCACCTGAGGTCCAGAAGTTTTCCTTAAATCATGAGCTTGCCTGAGTTTTAAAGATTAAGAGTTAATTGCTAAACTCCAATCGATCTGTCCTTTTCCAGGTCCTGTCCCTCAGGTTTGGGGAGAAAGGGGAGTGAGCAAAAGCCCCCACTGAGTTCTGTGTCCCCTTTTGCCTCTTAGAAGTATCTGACAGGCAGGCCGAGAATACCGAAGGGGCAGGGCCTTCTGTGATGGTGCTGTAGATGGGGAGAGCAAACTGGAACAGTCTCTGTGTGCTTTTGGCCAGAATAGGTGGCATCTGGGTTTCCTACTCCTGAAGTACTCCAATAATTAAAAGGAGAAAAGTATAAGTGCATGTTCTTAAAGATAAGTAAGACTGAAGCTATATGGGAAACTGTCTCCTGCCCTGCCCGACCTGATTCCCACTCCTCAGAGGCAGTCACTTTTTAACTACAAGATGCCACCAAAAGAGCTCCTCCATTTAAAAAAATTATTATATATATGCAAAATGTGCTTATACTGCTCTCTGATGTCTCAACTTGATGTTATCAATGGGCTTCTTGTTGTGGTGGATGAGGATTTAGTTCTCAGCTATGGGAGAATGTAGACAGGTGTGGGATGTGTTATGACAATTTTTTTGTTAAATCATATATCAATGCTTATAGCATCACGACTGGAAATTTGTTCATTGTAGAGCCAAATACCAGTAGTATCTACGATTACATTTCTTCTCTTTTTTTTTCACTTTTTTCCAGCTTTCTTGAAATATAATTGACATCATTTCTTCTTTATACTACTTCCTGTTTTCACTTACTGGTTTGCTGAACGCATAGATACCGACAGTAGTACCGTTCTTGAATCTGACTCCCCAGGTGCCTCTCCAGCGGGACCAGCTCCATGTCGTTTGCTGGCTTGCAATCTTTTGTCTTCCTTGTTGCTTAATTTTAGCTTCTAAGAGCACAAGGAGTTGTCTGCATTCTTCCATGTCTTAAAATGGCTTTCTTTTTGTCCTCAGGTTTTATTATTTGTCGGGGACTAGGATTTTGGAGGGCAAATCATTTTCCTCTGAATTTAAGATCATTTTCTGCTGTATTCAAGCTTTCAGAGTTGTGCACACAGACACTCTGTTCCTTGGTCTTTTTAGTCTGACCCACACCCTCTTCCCTTAAACCAAAGGACGGTTTTCCTCACTCCGCATACGGCACATCAGTGCAACTCCAGATGCACCCTGCTGTGGACAGTTGAGTCATTCTTACGAAGTTCTGTGGTAGAGTTGTAATTCCTGTGCCTGTTTTTTTCTGTTCTTCTGGAATTCTTAGGTCATATGTTGGACCTAGTGGATCAAATCTTTTTTCTCTCATTTAACTCCTTTTGTACTTTGCAGGGGGTGGGGATTTTGACTGTCCTCTATCCTTCCTATTTAGTTTTTCTTTGGGACCTAATGCTTCATGGCATCCTGTCTTGTTTGTGTGTCAGGACTTTAAGCCACTCACTTCTCATCCTGTTCTCTGTCTTCACGCAGTTTAGATGGTGGCTTCACCTGCTTGCTGAATCAGTTACCACTCCTGTTTTTTAATCACGAAAAAGCATGTCTCAGTCACTCATCCTCTGCCGATGCGTCACTGGGTTTTTGTTCTTGTGGGCATATACCCCTTTGCTTCTTCATTTTATTGGTGTCTTAAGAGGTGACAGATTGGCCAAACGTGTTTGTCTTTAACCAGAGGTCCTGAGCAAGGACTTTGAGCAAAGACTGCAGCGTGCAGTTAGGTCCATAGCCTTTGGGTTTCTTGTTTGGGGATGTTTCTCTTTTAGGTGATTGTTTCCCATAGTAACATGTTTTTGCTACTAAAGCATCGACAGGTTTTGCTTGAAATTTTTTCCAAAAATTACCGGGTACGCCGGAACATGATCCAGTCTCGGCTGACTCAAGAGTGTGGAGAAGATCTGAGTAAACAGGAGGTGGATAAAGTGCTAAAGGTACATCCATTTTGTGTATAATAATATCTGGAGGCTCCAGGCTTTTGCTGACCGTGAGCTTAAGAACCAGGGCGCCCACAACTGGCTCCTCCCTGTCTTAGATAGAGGCTGACTGTGTGTGGAAAGGGACCTAGTCTCGTGCCTTGCCTGCTGCTGTGTTGTTTATAAATCAGGCTTCCTCTGGACTCCTCCCCAGCCAGTCGGGTCTTCAGCAACAGATAATTGGCATCGGTGTGGTTTCTATATGCAAAAGGACTAACTTGAATAAGATGTAAGCTCCATCTGAAAAAAATATAGTCATCCTTTACAGTGACAGGGCTTAGATTAGAATCCTTACCCCACTCCTTTGAATCATGTACCACTTCCATGGTTTTTGCCGTGGCCACATACTAACTCTTGTGCTACTTGCTTTTAGTAGAACAATTTTTAAATAAAATTTAGTTTAAAAAGGAATATATCATTTGTCTAGTATATGAAAATACTTAATTCCTGTTAAGCATTACCTATAATGCCTTTCGAATTGACTCTGTGGTACAAATATCGTACTTGCGAAAGCATTGGAACACTGAAAGCTGATGACAAATTCCCTATATTCTAGTATTCTTGTATTCCAGGTCCATAGATGCTGATGCTATTTGTGAAGCACTTTTGTTCTGGTCAGCTTATTCAGTTTTTGTATTTTGTGTTTATAGAGCACATTCATTTATAGCCCCTCACTCTTAAGATAACCCCGAGGAGAGGAGGGGCTTGAGGCTCACGCACGGAGGAGGCTGGGCAGCGGCCGCAGTGCCGTGGTCAGACAGATTGTGATCTCCCCATTAATCATGAATCGAGTTTTGATATTCTGCGTAGAATGTAAGTAGCTCCTTTTCCTGTTAAAGTCTGCCCTTGACATGTTTCTCTATTCATAGGACTGCTGTGTAAGCTATGGTGGCATGTGGTACCTTAAAGGGACAGTACAGTCTTGACAATAGTTGCAAACCACTAACCCAGTGAACTCAAGCCCAAGGAAGGACGGCAGAGCCAGCAGAGGTGGAAGTAGAGTCTCGATTGCTTCAGGAGACTTGGAGCAAGAGGAACTGACCATCTCGTGGCCCGTGGCATTGCACTGTCCAGTGGACAGAGGGGATCATACTCAGCCAGTGGCAGGGTCAGCTTAAGTTAGACTGCTCCCAGAAGAGACCAGCTGGGACCTTCTCTGCAGTACAGTTTGAAATTCCTGATGTATTTTGTTTATTATTTGGTTTCATTCTCATAATAAAGAGAGTGTATACTGACATGGGCAGGATGATGAAAATCATGGTTTAATATTTTACTTTCAAACTTAATGCCAACAAGGTCTAAGTTGTGTTTACAAGAAAACCTCAAGGTTTTTAATATTTAAAATGCCTAGAAGCCAATATTAAGTCTTTAATTATCTATCTGCTAAGACTTCTGCCAATTTCATTAAACAAACCAAATCGAATTGTTTTACTGTTGGTTTCCTGTGGCCATTTTACCTTTTAAAACAACCTACTTTATGTAGCAGTCTCAACTGTTTACGTGAACCATAGCAAAAAATCAGAATCAAATCCATTTATCCTTAATGTTTGCATAAGGATGCAAGCAAAACCAGGTAAGTATGGAACAATGTATAAGTGAGGTCATCCCACTTTGATGTAAAGAATTTATATTTTGTGTATTTTTAAAATAAATGCTAACACTAATGTGGCATCATGGTGCTGTTGTCTTCAAATGGTTGCAAGAAGGCAATGCTCTCTGTGGTTTCAAAGCCTTGTATGTACACCAGAGGGAAGAGAGCCAGCAGCACTGCCCAGTAGTGCTGTGCAGTCACATATGTAATTGTAAAATTTTCTGGTAGACACATTAAGATAGTAAAGAAGCTGGTTAAATTTTAATGTATTTGATTTAGCCTAATATAGCTAAAACATCATGTAATAAAAAATATTAATATTTTCTTGGTACAAAGTTTTCAAGATCTGGTATCTTATAACTCTCACAATTGGACTAGCTACAGTTTAAGTACTTGGCACATGTGGCTCGTAGTGACTCCTGGACAGTGCAGCCCTTAGAGGATTATGAAAAAATAAGAGTAAGCTGGATTGGGCTAGATGTGAAATTTTGCTACAGTAAGACGTTTGCCATGGTCTATTTTGGGCAATAGAGCCACTACTATCTGAAGGTTTAGATGATGGTCTACGTGTATGTACCCCCCCCAAAAAAAAAAAAAAATTAAGAAAGAAAAGAGAAACATCTAATATTTGGTAATGTAGTTTAGCAGGCTGATTGTATATTATGTTCTTTTGGTTCTAATTGTTAACATATACGAGTCTGAAAAGAGTAAAAAAACTTCCAAAATGTGTCTGGAATGTGTCCAGCTATCATATAATATTCCCAAGGGGAGGCCCCTTGTGGCACAGCAGAGACTGAGCAGAGCAGAGCTGGCAGGGGTTGGGGGAGTCAGGCTCAGTAGGGAGTCAAAGCCTTAAACACTAATAAAGAGAGATGAGTTAAACACTGCATTCAAATTGCTAGGAAAATGATAAAGAACATAGGAAATGTTTAAAAACAAAATGAGGTGAAAAATGAATGTAGAGTGAGATATACCAATAGTTAGTTACCAGTGAAGGAAAATGGCACAAGCTTGTATAGATAGTGAGATGGGAAAAGTTAGAGCATTTAGATGATTTATAAGGAAAATATAAATTACTAAAAGTGGTTGGAAAGAAATTGCAACAGAGCAATTATTAGAGAAGAAAAGGGCCAGGGATTATCATAGTTGAATATATCAAATCTTTATGCGGTAACACAAGGGTTAAACTTCAGCATGTAATAGGCCCCCAAATTCTTATCCAAGGATTAATTAAAAAACCTGACAAAGATAGCATGATATGAATAAAATCCTAAGTAGTGGATTCCAATGGCATGTTAAAGAAGTCAGTCAACCATAAAATGTCTATACAAGGGTGATATCTGGGCATTTCCTCTAAGATCAGGAACAAGGCAAGGATGCCTACCATAATTACTTCTGTTTAACATAGTGTTGGAAGTCCTAGCTAGACCAATTAGGCAAGAAGAAGAAAAAAATTGGAAAAGAAGAAGTAAAATTATGTTTGCAGATGGTATGATCTTATATGTAGAAAACTAAAGATTTCACAAAAAGTCTGTTCCAATGAAGTCAGCAAAGTAGTAGGAAACAAAGTCAACACAAAAATCAGTTGCATTTCTACACACTAACAAGGAACAATCTAAAAAGGAAATTACAAAAACAATTCCATTTACAATGGCATCAAAAAAATAAAATATTTAGTGATTGACCAAGGAGGTAGAAGATTTGTATAATGAGAACTACAAAACATTGCTGGAAGAAATTAAAGAAGACAAACGGAAACACATGTTCATGGATTGGAAGAGTCAGTATTGTTAAAATGTCTACAGATTCAATGCAATCCCTATCAAAATCCCAATGATGTTTTTTGCAGGAATAGAAAAACCCATCCTAATATTCATATGGAATCTCAAGGGACACCACATAGTTAAAACAATCTTGAAAAAGAACAAAACTGGAGGACTCACACTTCCTGATTTCAAAACTCACTACAAAGCTACAGTGATCATAAAGGCAAATAGACCAATGGAATAGAGAGCCCTGAAATAAACCCTAATATATATTGTCAAATGGGAAAGGGCGGTCTTCAACAAACGGTGCTGGGAAAACTAGACATCCACATGCTAAAGAGTAAGTTTGGACCCTGACCTAACATCGTAGAAAAAGTTAACTCAAAATGGATCAAGGACCTTGATGGAAGATCTAAAACAAAACTTTTAGAAGAAGACAACTAAAGCATTACTACACCGGATTTGGCAATCGTTTCTTGCTATGACACCAAAGGCACAAGTGACAAAAAGACAAATTGGACTTGGTGAAAATTTTTAAATATGCATCAAAAGACTCAACAGAGTAAAAAGGCAACCCACAGAATGGGAGAAAATACTTAGAAATCATATCATCTAATGAGAGATTAATATCCAGATTATATAGAGAACTAAAACTCAACAAGATAACCCAATTCAAAAATGGGCAAAGGACTGGAGCAGACATTTATTCAAAGCCTGGTACAAGCCGGGGGTGCCCTGAGGTGGTCCTGGCAGGCCAGCCAGAGCACTAGGTGGTCTTCAATCTGTAGCCTCCACACTGAGACTGGGAGCAAGCAAGTGTGCCTGCTGTTCAAGAGCAGAATCCCGGCCACTTACAGCCGTCTGGTAAGACCCACCGGTTTTCAAGCCAGCTAACGGGGCTTATCTCAGTGTCGGACCCCAGGGCTGGGGTGCCTAATATGTGGCTTGAACACCTTGCTCCCCAGGGCGGATCCCTGAGCCTGCCCTGTGATATCCCCTCTTCTGGGTCACCCACTATGGGTGCAGGCCTGGACTACATCACTTCTCCCTATCAGACTTTGTGTGGTTCTTTTTTTTTTTTTTTTTTTTACAGCCTTGGTTGTAGAAGAGCCACACTGCTAGTCTTCAGGTGGCTCTCAACGAGAACTATATGTGGTTGTAGTTTTGATGTGTTTGTGGGGGGAGGTGAGCCCAGGGTCCTACTCCACAATCTTGATCCCACCTCCCAGAGTTATTGTTTAATGGGTATAGAGTTTCAGTTTTAAAGAGGAAGAGTCGTGGGGATGGATGGTGGTGGTGATGGTTGCACAACATGAATGTATTTAATACCTCTGAACTGTACACTTAAAAATGGTCCAGATGGTAATTGTGTATTTCTACCACAATAAAAACAAAACCAAAAAAGTTGAAGTTCAGATGGCTCAAACGACTGCCAAGCACAAAAAGAAAGTGTTTAAAGATTAATGTAACTACATAAAAGTATTGCTTGGCAAAATGCCAGCAACAAGGTAAAAATTAAGATAAATAGAATATTTGTAATTTCTAATTGCAAAAGTGAATTTCCTAAATACTAGAGCTCTTAAATAAGAAAAGTAGGAGGCAAAGGACAATACAAAAATGGCTTTTAACAGATTAAAAGCTATTCAACCTTATTAATAAAAGAAATAAAATAAATTTAAATAAATAAATAAAATAAATTAAAAGGAAACACCATTTTTCTTCTGTTACTTTGGCAAGGGTCATAAAGTTTATTAGCATGGCAACGGGCACATGAAAAGCTGCTCAACATTGGTAATTATCAGAGAAATGCAAATCAAAACTACAATGAGGTATCACCTCACACCAGTCAGAATGGCCGTAATTAAAAAGCCTATAAATAGGGCTTACCTGGTGGCGCAGTGGTTGAGAGTCCGCCTGCCGATTCAGGGGATGCAGGTTCGTGCCCTGGTCCGGGAGTATCCCACATGCCGCGGAGTGTCTGGGCCCGTGAGCCATGGCCGCTGAAACTGCGCGTCCGGAACCTGCGCTCCGCAACGGGAGAGGCCACCGCAGTGGGAGGCCCGCGTACCGCAAAAAAAAAAAAAAAAAAAAAAAAAACCTATAAATAAATGCTGGAGAGGGTGTGGAGAAAAGGGAACCCTCCTATACTGTTGGTGGGAAAGTAAAGTGGTGCAGTCACTATGGAGAACAGTATGGAGGTTCCTCAAAAAAACCAAAAATAGAGTTGCCATATGATCCAGCAGTCCCATTCCTGGGCACATATCTGGAGCAAACATTCAAAAAGATACATGTACCCCTATGTTCACAGCAGCACTATTTATGATAGCCAAGACGTGGGAACAACCTAAATGTCCATCAAGAAATGAATGGATAAAGATGGTGTGGTATATATATATATAGTAGACGACTACTCAGCCATAAAAGAATGAAATCGTGCCATTTGCAGCAACATGGATGGACCTAGAGATTGTTATACTAAATAAAGTAAGTCACAAAAAGATAAAAACCATTTGATATCACTTATATTGGAATTTAAAATATGACACAAATGAACTTATCTACGAAACAGATTCACAGACATAGAGAACAGACTTGTGGTTGCCAAGGAGGAAGTGGGTGGGGGAGAATGGATTGGGAGTTTGGGATTAGCAGATGCAAACTGTTATATACAGAATGGATAAACAACAAAGTCCTATTGTATAGCACAGGGAACTATATTCAATATCCTGTGATAAACCATAATGGAAAAGAATATGAAAAATAATATATAGGTACAACTGAATCACTTTGCTGTACACCAGAAGCTAACACAACATTGTAAATCAACTATACTTTAATAAAATGTTAAAAAAAATACATAGTTCAAAAAAAATACATGGTTCAGTAAAAATGAAAGACATGGTATACTCCTAGTTTAAAATATGGGGTGGGACTTCCCTGGTGGCACAGTGGTTAAGAATCCGCCTGCCAATGCAGGGGGACGTGGGTTCCATCCCTGGTCCAGGAAGATCCCACATGCTGTGAAGCAACTAAGCCCGTGTGCCACAACTACTGAGCCTGAGCTCTAGAGCCCGAGCCACAACTACTGAGCCTGCATGCCACAACTACTGAAGCCTGCATGCCTAGAGCCCATGCTCCACAACAAGACAAGCCACCGCAACGAGAAGCCTGTGCACCACAACAAAGAGTAGCCCCCGCTCCTGCTCGCCACAACTAGAGAAAAGCCCACGCGCAGCAACAAAGACCCAACGCAGCCAAAAAAAAACCAAAGGGATGATAATGAGCGCACTTGTAAAGATACACCAACAAACTGGTAACTAGTTGATTCTGGGGAGAAAGGTTGGGAGGTCAGGGAAGATGAGACAACTTACTTTACAAACTCTTTGTACTGTTTGAAAAAATAATGTTTTACCCATTAATCCAATTTTGCCATTGAGCAAAATTAGATTCAATGCTCATTTTAACATCTGAATACTGTAAAATGTCTTTCCTATGACTGAGTGATCAAATGTTTTGAGAATTACCTAGTCAAATGCTATGAATTCAGAACCAAGTCTGACATTTCTAAAATAGTGAAAATTATATACAGCATATACATTTGAAAATGTTTTTCAATCATATAGTAATTTTAATGAACATTTATCAGTATGAACAGAATTTGTGCTATTACACAATTCCAAGGAATGGGAAAAAATGGAAATGGAAAAATAAAATCACTCAGTTCTTCCCAGAGAGATTTGTTGGAAGAAGAAAAGTTGGTAATAACAGTGAAATGGCTTAAGCTTAAAATAACAAGCAATTTGATCCATTTCTTCATTTTCATAGGTAGTTTTATTTGGTTTTTAGAAAAATATACACAATAAATGGAACCTCAGTTCTCTTAAATAGTTTTAAATTAAAAGTATGCAAGTGAGAGGATGAGTGTTATTTCCACAGTGAGGACATCAACACTGTTTAATAAAGTGGCAGACAGGAATTTCTGCAGCAAGTCACAAATGTTTACAGGAATGGTAGGAAGTGAGGAGAGGCAGCCTGAGGCTGGCAGGCTGGCCAGCTCAGACAGCACAGTGTGGGTAAGGGTTTCATCTCGCCCCTTCAGTCTGAATTTAAGAAAAGAATGATTTGCCTATCCTAACCACTACAGCTTTGAGTAAAAACATTTTAATGTGGGGAAGAGGCCCTCCAGGGCTCTAACAAGCTAACTCGGCCAACCAGAGCCTGCCCTTTCAGTTTGGTATTCAGTTTGACTAAAATGTATTAGGATTACCTGTCAGTCACAGTTCAACTGGTAGCCCATGTAACAAACTCAAAGGCTTGGAGTATTTGTTAATGCCATGTATTTGGATTAGACCCCTGCTTTCTCCTGAACATTCTTCTTAATGAATTCACAGTATCCAACAGCGTTTGCGAAAGGTATTTTCCCTTGGCAGCCGTCTGACTTCTACATAGTTTTGAGAAGTTAAGCAAGGAGGCAGTAGGAATTGCCTTAGCTCTGTTTCAGCTCTGCCCTTTCCCCTATATTATATAGACTACGTATATATATACATACACTCAGTATATACTACAGTTACTCCAGGCCTACTTCTCCAGGAGTACATATTTTCCCTCCACGGGTCCTGGGGTTTTTCAAGGAATTGCAACCTAACTGTCACGCCAGCCAGAGGCTAGTCTGTCGTGGGATTTGCTGAGGAGCTTAAACGAAACTCGATTATACAACTGCCACCGGTAGCCACCTTCCTCCCTCACTGTATGCATTTGCTAAATAAGCAGAGCAATGAGGCAGACGTCAGGAGCAGTATCAGGCTTTGGGGTCTACACACACTTGTGTGAGAGGGAGAGAGGGGTGACAGGAAACAGGCCAATTAGTGGAGCTGGCGGTTCACTTAGGAATGAGAAGAGAGAGATCGGTATTTTGTTCTCTGTTCGTCTATTTCCTGTTTGGTTTTCTTGATGCAACTAAAGATCTCCTTAAAAAGCACTTTGTATTCTGGTGGCGTCGAGGTGGTGGGGGAACTGATGGGCTCTGGGGTGACCGAGGCCAGTTCCCAGCCAAGGGTGCCCGGCTCAGGCTGGGTATTCACTGCAGCCGGGTCCTTGGCCCTGGAGGTCTGCACAGCCTTGTGGGACAGGGAGTCCTCCTCTTGCTGGCACTTCTTCAGCAGCTCCTCGTACTTCACCTTGAGGGCACTGTACTGCGTGTCCACCTCGTGCAGGAGGGAGATGCCCCTCTGCTTCACGGCCTTGGCCCTCCGGATGCAGGTCTCCTCGTGGCCCTTCACAATGTCGCCGCCCGCCAGGCTGCTCAGCACCGTCTCGCTGCTGCTGCGCTTGAGGGGCTTTCTGTGCGCTTCGGCCACGGTCAGGAGCATCTCCTCCAGCAGGCTCTGGCTGGGCTCCTTGACAAGGACCAACAGAGAGTCTGGCACCAGCTTCTCAACCCCGTTCACAAAAGGGCGCTCCGACTGCAACATCTGCCGCATCTCCGCCACGTCGGCCTGCAGCTCCAGCGCGCGGGTTCGGTAGGCCTCGGCGGCGCCCAGCTGCTGCTCCAGCTGCCTGTTCTCCTTCAGCACCAGCCCGTACTCCTCCTCCACGGTCGCCCGCTTCTGCCGCTCCAGGCTCAGCTGGGCCTGCAGCGCTGTCACTGTTTTCTTCAGATGCTCGTTTTCTTCTTCATCTGGGCTTTGCTGACTTGGTAAGGCAGTGATCTTCTCGGCAAACACATGATCGTACACGAAGTGCCTGGGGAAAATGTTGAAAGAATCTGTTACACAGGTCGACCGAGAATGCAAAGAGGGAGACTGATGATTTTTTTTCAACTACCTGTTTTTGAGGAGCTGTGGTGTGACTGACGTTTTGCCTGTTGCACACTAGAGCAGTGGCTACAATGGACACGTGTGAGAAGACACAAGTTCTGTGACTAATTTTTTTTTTTAAACATTCAAAATACTACAGAACATCCATTCCCAAAGACCAGCTGTATGACTGATACCGTTCAAGGAAATCAGAACAGCCAGCGGTGCTCAGAATTGGCTGCAGATTAGAAATCACCTGGGCAGTCTTAAAAAATACTGAAGCCTGGGTCCCGCCCACATAGATTCTGACCTAGCTCGTCTGCCACCTGGACTTGAGTATTTTTTTTTTTTCTTTTTAAAAGCTCTTCATGTGATTCCTAATATACAGCTAAGACAGAACCACTGCTGCAGTGATTTTTAAACCACAAACACATATCAGAAACACCTGGGCAGCCTTTTCCTCACACCTAGAGATTCTGATTAGGCCTGAGGGAGCCGCTGGTCTGGCAGTGTGTGAAAAGCCACACAGGCGGCCTGGCGAACGGTCGGCGCTGAGGACCACCGGGTGCACGGGCTGCTCTCTCGCCTCTTCCGACTCCTAGGCAACTTGTAACTGTACTTATTCGGGTGACTGTTTGCTTATCTGCCTCTTCATGAGACTGAAACCTCCACGAGGGCAGGAACTTTGTCTGTTTTGCTCAGCACTCCTCACATCTGGCATTAGCACCTGCCTTACACAGGTGCTCAAGAAATAGTTCCTAAATAAAGATTCAGTCTCAGAACTCTATATTGTAAAGGCATCGCTGCAGGCAAAAAGACCTTCTGTTTGCCTGGATTTTTGTTTAACTGAATTTTCAATTTTTTTCTTCACTGGAATGTGAAATACAACCCCCAAATCTGTAGTCTATCAGAAGTACTGCACCTTATTTTAAATTAAGATTTAACACATTAAAAGCACTAAAATACACGAGACTTTCAAAAATAAGTGTTCACAGAATTACTAATACCCAAGAACTCAATCATTTGTACGTTTAAATTCAGTGGTTTAGTTCAAACCACCGGTGGTCTAATAGCCAAGTGGCATTTCCTAGAAGGGTACTTTTAATCTACTGGAATCCAGAATGTGTCAGTGACACGAGATGCTCTCCTGCTTGCAAATGCCATGGAAAGGCAGGCTCTTACTGGCGGAGGTCATACAGCTCTTTCAGAGACGAGAAGCTGGGTGCCGATTTCTCCCGGTCGTGCGTCCCCTGGCTCCTTCTCCCCTGGCCAGATGACTTCAACTCCTCCACTTGGCTCTGGAGGTGATCAATGTTGGTTTGTAGGCATTCAATTGTTTCGGTCAGGCTGCGAGGAACAGACAGAATCCAACTGCTGCTTGTCATATTAAATTAAGGGCATAAGCAGTGAGGAGAGATTAGCTGCCAGCCACTCAAACTGGGCTTCCATAATTGGAAAAGACTTCTATTTAATCTCTATTCTCCACGGAGAATTAAATTAAACCTTCCCGCATATTGACCCAAACCCACTACAGCCACGTTCTATTCTAGTTTATACTAAATGACTTCTCCTAGGGCTTCTTCAATGGATTCTAAAAACATTACCTCAGAATCTTCTGCTGTGAGGCCTTGCTGTCAGCAACGAGCTTTTGATTTGTTTCTTCCAGTTCCCTTGCTGTGACATCTAACTGCTCATAAACCTTTGCGTGCTGTTCGTTCATCTGCCGCAGAAGCTCCACCTGCTTGGTCAGATACTGGAAGAGATGATTGTGACCAGTTTACACGTTAAACACATAAGATACCTGCAGCATTCCAGCACCAACTGTATCCCTCAGTTCAGTTCTGACACTGAGTACCTGGAGCTATCAGCGCTCAGTCCCACAAAACTGCCCCCACTTCAGGTGCTGTTGGCAAGTCCCAGGGACCACCCGCACATTCAAACAACCAGCTGTAAATCTGGGGGTTCCCATGACCTCCCCTCAGGTTCCGTAATTCGCTAAAACAACTCACAGAGCTCAGGACAGGGATTTACTTACACTCACTGCTTTATTATAAAGAATACAACTAAGGAACGGCCAAAGGGAAGAGATGCGTAGGGCAGGGATGGGGGTGGAGAGCAGTGCGGGGCTTTCTTGCCTCTCCAGGTGCACCACCCTCCCAGCCCATCCATGTGTTCACCAACCCGGAAACCCAGCTTCACCGCACAGACATGATTCATTCAATCACCGGCCACTGGTGAATGAACTCAATCTCCAGTCCCTGATCCCTCTCCAGAGGTTGGGGATTGGGCTGAAAGTTCTAACCCTCTAAGCATGTGGTTGGTCCCTCTGGCAACCAGTCTCCATCCTATCATTGTGGAAATTCCAAGGGATTTAGGAGCGCTACACCAGGACATGGGGACAAGGTCAAATACATGATTTTCATTATACCACAATACCACAGGTTTATTTTACGAAAAGAAGAACTTTAAATCTCAATTAAACTACTTTCCTTAATAAGAACTGAGTACAAGCCATCCTTTATATGCTTAGTTTCCCTAAAGCTCACCAACATCTCATGTATCATAAGGCTCTTCTACCCTTACAAAGCACAAAACACACATAAAATTAATGTTTGACAGGAAAATCTAAGTGAGACACGATAATCCCACAAGAGAAAAAGCACGGAATACATGATCAATGTTTAAACAAAAATATGTTTTATAGACATAAGAAAAGCCTAAAGAGGAGGATTTTAGATGATATTTGCTTGAAAAAAATCTAATTTTTTTCCCTCTGGGTGAAGACATTCTGGACAAAGAACAGGGAAAAAAATATTGATTTAACTAGAAAAAGATATTTTAACATAATATTATTCAAAGATACTTTTAATTCTGTGAGAATGTTGTCACCATAATCCTCCTTATTTGTGAGAAACTTGACAGATTATTTATTTTGGTACTGCTAAGACTGCTTTCTAAATGGCCAAGGATAAAGGGGAATAGTCACAACCTTAATGCCTCAATGTTACGTTTCCTTGTTTCCCCTCCGACTCAACTCCACCTGAAGACGACGAAAGACAGTAGATATTCCAAATGAAATAGTCACACTATTTCTCTGGGGCACAACCAGAAAGAGGAAAAAGGTAGGTCTGATGCATTACCAATGACCACATGGTAACAGACCAGACATGACTTTAAAAATACTTTTCTTGAGGCTTCTCTTACATACCTATACAAGTATTTGCAAAGCTAACAGACTTCTTTCAAAGAAAGGGCTATATGACTTTCAATGGGCTCTTTAAATGGCAGTGGTGTGGCAGAGTTGAAAAAAGTATATGAGGCCTTTTTTCAAACTAGTTACATAGCTCGGTAGCAATGTGTTGAGAAAACACTTAATTCTCATACCTTCTCATCTGAAACTCTTGGCCAAGAGTGTGTTGGAAAATTCTTTAAATTTTAGGAAGACGACACACACTTTATAACATCCCAGTGAGGGTTGGGTAGCACCCTGTTATCAAGCATTGATATTCTCATCAAAAGTATGAATAAAGATTATAAACAGCCTCACATGAGCTCAGGTCAGGGTTTGCTGTCAAATAAATTTGTTGCCTACTTAAGGCAAAAAATCTTGTTTTTATAGAGCTTTTCGGGTTCAGAATTGAAAATAAACTGTGGATCCGTTAGTACCTACCTTGTAGGATCGAAAGTATTAAATGAGATGGAGTGAGCACACAGCATAGCCCCTGTAAAAGCCTGTGTTTATTCTTCACTCCCTCAATCCCCACCAGCTTCTCCTAGAAGTGTGCCTGTAATCCTGCCCTCTGGCTGGCAATGTCCTGGTAGATTCCTGTAACTGGCAGGGAATGTTTTCAATCTCTTCGGAATACTGGAGTAGAAGAAGGTTTAGAACATAGGAATGAATATAATAGCTGCAGAAATTTTGCAAGCTACTTTATGTCAAGTATAAGATCTCAAATATTCTTTGGGACTGATTCACAACAACCTAAAAAAAAGTCTAATGCACAGACCAGACCCTCATTATTAAGTTGCCACAGGAGCCATCCCTGCCTAGTGATTGGAATAGTCGCATCCTCCGTAGGACACATCTGCCCCACAGAGGGCAGGTGGGAGGCCAATTCCCATGCAAGTCTTGGTGGGCACAGGATCAGAGAAGAGAGATGGCCTGATGGGAGGCAGCAGCACAGAAGATAAGAGCACAGGCTGTGGGGTTGGAATTTGGTTTGAAGTCCTACTTTGCCATTGCTAACTGGGTGACCTCCCGTAAGTAACTTAGTTTTTCTAAGGTGAGATTTCCTCATCACCTACCTCACAAAGTTGCTGTGAGGTTAATATGAGGGAAGGGTTCAGCATGGTATCTCGCAAATGGTTAAAAGTGCTCGATAAGAGTAGCTATTTCATCCCTATCTACAGTTACGCGCTTTCAAACTTTACATGTGATAAAATTCAACTGGGGGATTTACTGAAGTATAGGAATCTGGGCCCCTTTCCCCTAAAATTCTGAGTCAATGAGACTGGGGTAGAGCCAGGATTCTGCATTTTTAGGAAAAACCCCAGGTGATGTTAGTACAAGTGGTCCAAGGATCACACTTATTAGAGAAATGTTGATCTTGGACATGGCAAATGCTGGAAGCCTCCCCTCCCCGAACCCAATGTCTCTTTCTCTTGGGTCCAGGAGACATAAACACATTCACTTGGATCGACAATGATTCTTAAGCTTAATGTATACCATTTCCCTTCTTAGGACTTAATTTAGTTGCAGTTATTCACAAAAATTAGTCTATATTTTAACTGTATCGCAACAGCATTCTTTATCATGTTGTATTTTGACATGTTCCTACCATCGTAATTCCCTGAAATTATATACTACTTATATAATTGAGTGCTCCTTCCTAAATTCTCAGTCCACCCAAATACTGATTCTCTACAGATGGCTAATCTTATCTACTGCATTTAAAAAACTTGTTAAAATGGATAATTTCAAACATATATAAACGCAGAAAAATGGTTTAATGAACCCTCATCTATCTATCATCCAGTTTCACAATTATCAATACACAGTCAATCTTGTTTCAGCTCTACTTTTCCACTCCCCTCATCCCCAATTAATTTAAAGCAAGACTTATTTTTTTGGTATGCGGGCCTCTCACTGTTGTGGCCGCTCCCGTTGCGGAGCACAGGCTCCGGACGCGCAGGCTCAGCGGTCATGGCTCACGGGCCCAGCAGCTCCGCGGCATGTGGGATCCTCCCGGACCGGGGCATGAACCCGCGTCCCCTGCATCGGCAGGCGGACTCTCAACCACTGCGCCACCAGGGAAGCCCCCAAGACATCTTAATTTAAGTATACATATTTATATATTTCTAAGCGATAAGACCTCATTTTAACCACAATTCCAATCACACTTAAAAAAAACCCCAACAATTCCTTAATATGTTTCAGTGTTAACATTTTCCCATCTCTTAAATGGTTTTTCCAGCTTCATATGTAGTCCTTATTTCACCCTCAGGGGGTACCTTTATCTTGAAATTGTGGAGTTGCCTCCCTTTAAGGCAAGCTCCCCCTTCCTAAAGGGGGAGCTTTATTTATTACCCAATCTCCCCTCTCCCAGGGGCCTCGCCTTTCCTGGCTGGCTCCATCTAATCCAGCAGCTCTTGACCTGAGGTCCACAGGTTGAATTGACAGGGTCCACGAACTTGGATGGGAGAAAAGTTACACCTTCATTTTCACTAACTTCTAACTGAAATTTAGCATTTTCTTCAATTATGAATGGAGGCAACAAACCACCAGTAGTATGAGGAGTACTTAGGACTTCATCACTTACAGGAATCACAGATGTTTCCATAGCACATGATAGTAGCTGCAGAAATCCTGACTTATCACTATTTGAAATGACAGTTTTTAGATTGCTTAGATCTTGGTATTTAATGAATTAATAAACACTGATAGTAATATATCACAAATTTATTTTTTCAATATTTTGATAGTCATTTCAATATAACCAATTCCCTCTGTAATTTTATGTATTTTAAGAGGTTCATCTTAGAGTCACGAGATAGCCAAAGGGATCCACAGCACAAAGATGGCCAAAAAACTCAAGATTATCCTTTAGGCCTCCATGCAAACATAAAGGCTTCAGAAACCTTTCTAGACCACCCTGTCTAAAACACCACCACTCCCAAGGCACTCTTATTAATTTCCCTCAAAACACTTCACACTTAATAATAAACAAATTGCTTACTTATTAATGTCATAGTCTTGCTAACCCTCCTTGAAGAAGGGAAGGCTCTTATACATCGAGTCCATTTAGCACAATTTGTGATACACAGCAGGGACTAAAAAAATATTGGCTAATGGCAATTTCTAGACCTCTCTTCACAACAGCTCGTCATGCTTGGTACCACAACTCAGACTGCTGGAATGTTGAGAGCCTTCTTTCAAAGAGTTTGAGAATGTCTTTGGCTATAGCCCTTTTAGGAAAAGGCCCTATTAGATACGAATTCTTTCCCCTCTTGCTCCATTTATGGACAATTTCTCTGTGTTTATTCCCATGGCACAGGTATGCCTCAGAAATCTGAAAGAGACATTTTTTACCAGTCTCTCTTACATGGGCCCCAAGATGTGTCCCTTTTAAAAGATATAATATTCAAATTAGAGTCGTGGCCGACATAAAGGAAATAAGTCAATATGTAAATAAGTACAAAGAGGCTGTTTAGAAAACTGCAGTAGGTCCCCCTCATTTAATATATAAAAAGCTGTAGGGGAGGGCTTCCCTGGTGGCGCAGCGGTTGAGAGTCCGCCTGCCGATGCAGGGGACACGGGTTCGTGCCCCGGTCCGGGAAGATCCCACATGCCGCGGAGCGGCTGGGCCCGTGAGCCTGCGCGTCCGGAGCCTGTGCTCCGCAACAAAAACAACAACAACAAAAACCGGTAGAGGGAAAAAAAAACCACAATGAAACCATTTAGGAAGAACTTGTGATACTTTGGTCTTAGAGGACTTGGCTTTAAGGACAATCTAAAGAATGGCAGGAAGCTTGTTTTCACGTGGTAGGAGTTTAATCTTATTATGATTAAATCAAAACTAATCAGAAAAGCCCTTCACTTCTCCAAGAATCTGTGATAGGTTACCTAACACAGGAATCTGACTAAATTGGTCAGCAACTTAAAAGAAAAATGTTTAGCTCTCTCAGCAAGTATTGACGTGAGGCCAGAGGATCAGAATCCATGCAGTCAGACACTGCTTTAAGGCTTGGCCTCTAAAACTTCAAATTAGTATTTAATCAAATTTTTTCTGATTCTACAAGGAAATGGGTTAGCTTATTTTCTACCCTACATTTACAGGTATGGCTATGCTTCTCATGTCCTGGTTTTCTCTATTCAGAATCTTTGATCATAGCCTCAAATGAACCTGTCTGGACTGCCAAGATCCTAAAATTCAAGTGCCAAAAAGAGATCGAGTACAAAAGTATTTGTCATATTAAACAGGGGTGGGTGATGAGGGGATATTTAAGCTAAACAGTGGAGGGAGGGGAACATGGGGGTAGCAAAAACACAGGCAAAAATGTCAACTTATAGGCAAGAGTGTCAAAGTTTAAGTTCCATGGGTTATCTCCCACTTGTCTTAGAATTTGTACAGAATGTCACCTCAACTAGGAGTAAAAGGTTCAGG
Source organism: Kogia breviceps (assembly GCF_026419965.1). Taxonomy (NCBI): domain Eukaryota; kingdom Metazoa; phylum Chordata; class Mammalia; order Artiodactyla; family Physeteridae; genus Kogia; species Kogia breviceps. The sequence continues at coordinate 69,719,610 of NC_081323.1, forward strand.
TTATGTGAAAAAGCTATAAATAGGCCACCTTTACAATTGAGGCAAACTTTTGAAAAAGGCCAGCAGGATTATATTAACAACTGTTTGCAACTGTAGAACCCTGACCTGGAATGCTGGAAAAGACAGACACAACCAAACTAAAAACTCATAAGGAATGGAATGGAAATTCAGCTTTTATGCAGTGTTGGGATTATTCTTATATTAAGGATTACAGCCCAAATCCTCTGAATTTAGTATCGAAATGACCTTCCACAATACTGAAGAAATATTTCCCATTACTTTTGAGAAACTTCTTTCCCCTGATTAAAATATTATATTCCCCCTGAAGGAAATTTAGGAAAAAATTTAAAAGTATGAATATGAAAATAAAAACCACCTATAATCTCACTTGAAGGAAATTTAGGAAAAAATTAAAAAGTATGAATATGAAAATAAAAACCACCTATAATCTCACTTTTAAAAGCTTTGCTTGTTCTTAAGATCTGTTTTCCAATAATTGAAAAGGATTTATTTTTTTCAGAATTAAGATTCTTTCATTACTAAAATTCTTAAAACACATAAATAAACTGTGCAACAATTTATACTGCCCAAAATATATACACACACATAATCTCATCACCTCAGAACAACTCTGTAACAACATCATGCTAGCACTCTTATCACCATTACACAGCAGAGCAAACAGGATCTGAGAGGTAATTTCACAGGCCTAAAGTCCAGCTATTTGCTATAGAATTAAGGGCTTAAGTCTGAACATTCTAACACTGAGGCCAGAGCTCCTTCCACCTCCTTTCAAAATCTCCAGAGGTGGAAACCCACAGTTTAGGAATTATTGGAAGTGCTTCGTAAACTGCTTACCTGTCCTCTGTTAAGATACTGATTTGAACAAGTATTCAGTGATTACCTACTATGTTCCAAAGACCATGAATAAACAGCAACAGCCTTCAATGTTGCAACGGAAAATGGGGAGGTGGCGGGGGGAGAGAAATAGAATAAAACAAATCAAGAAATAAGTGTAATATATAGTAGAATATCGATAAATGTCATAGGGGAAGCACAAAATGCTTTAAAATTTCCGAGGAAGACATGAGCTTTTGAAAGAAGGGACACCTCTAAGGCCAGACTTCTTTGACTCCTGTGGGGATAATGCAGGTTTCCAAGCAGAGAAGCAACAGAAACACAAGGCTGTGGGCTGCTCACACAACTGTAGAAAACTTTACGAGAATCTGATTGTGTCTGATGTGTCAGATCTCATTACTCTCCAAAGCTTCTCTCCACCCCCTCATTCAGGAGAGAAAAACTTGCTCTGGAATCTTGAAAAATTAGATGCTGAGTAAAAGCCACACAGGCTATAGGCATCTCTGAAGCCAATCATTACTTTCAATGTTTAGTTAATCGTTTTTTTTACATTAAAAACAGTGCCTAACAAAACACTAATTTTTATGAGGACTGTTTGAAACCCGTTAACAGTCTTTGAAAGCATACTTGTAGTTCTACTGAGAGAATATCCTTTCACAGTTTCCTAGTTGTCTATTTCCATAATGAGTCACAGTTTTGGGGATTTTTTTTTTAACATCTTTATTGGAATATAATTGCTTTACAATGGTGTGTTAGTTTCTGCTGTATAACAGTGAATCAGCTATACATATACATATATGCCCATATTCCCTCCCTCCCACCCTCCCTATCCCACCCCTCTAGGTGGTCACAAGGCACAGAGCTGATCTCCCTGTGCTATGCAGCTGCATCCCACTAGCTATCTATTTTACATTTGGTAGTGTAGATATGTCCATGCCACTCTCTCACTTTGTGCCAGCTTACCCTCCCCCCTCCCCGTGTCCTCAAGTCCATTCTCTATGTCTGTGTCTTTATTCCTGTCCTGCCCCTAGGTCCATCAGAACCATTTTTTTTAAGATTCCATATACATGCGTTAGCATATGGTATTTTTCTCCTTCTGACTTACTTCACTCTGTGTGACTGACTCCAGGTCCATCCACCTCACTACAAATAACTCAATTTCATTTCTTTTTATGGCTGAGTAATATTCCATTGTATATTATGTGCCACATTTTCTGTATCCATCCATCTGTTTTTTTTTTTTTTTTTTTTTTTTTTGCAGTACGCGGGCCTCTCACTGTTGTGGCCTCTCCCGTTGCGGAGCACAGGCTCTGGACGCGCAGGCCCAGCGGCCATGGCTCACGGGCCCAGCCGCTCCGCTGCATGTGGGATCTTCCCGGACCAAGGCACGAACCCGTGTCCCCTGCATCGGCAGGCGGATTCTCAACCACTGCGCCACCAGGGAAGCCCCATCCATCTGTTGATGGACACTTAGGTTGCTTCCATGTCCTGGCTATTGTAAATAGTGCTGCAATGAACATTTTGGTACATGACTCTTTTTGAATTATGGTTTTATCAGGGTATATGCCCAGTAGTGGGATTGCTGGGTTGTACAGTAGTCCTATTTTTAGTTTTTTAAGGAACCTCCATCCTGTTCTCCATAGTGGCTGTATCAATTTACATTCTCACCAACAGTGCAAGAGGGTTCCCTTTTCTCCACACCCTGTCCAGCATTTATTGTTTGTAGATTTTTTTTGATAATGCCCATTCTGACCAGTGTGAGGTGATACCTCAGTGTACTTTTGATTTGCATTTCTCTAATGATTAGTGATGCTGAGCATCCTTTCATGTGGCTGTTGGCAATCTGTATATCTTCTTTGGAGAAATGTCTATTTAGGTCTTCTGCCTATTTTTGGATTGGATTGTTGTTTTGATATTGAGCTGCATGAGCTGCTTGTATATTTTGGAGATTAATCCTTTGTCAGTTGCTTCGTTTGCAAATATTTTCTCCCATTCTGAGGGCTATCTTTCCATCTTGTTCATGGTTTCCTTTGCTGTGCAAAAACTTTTAAGTTTCATTAGTTCCCATTTGTTTATTTTTGTTTTTATTTCCATTTCTCTAGGAGGTGGGTCAAAAAGGATCTTGCTGTGATTTATGTCATAGAGTGTTCTCCCTATGTTTTCCTCTAAGAGTTTGATAGTGTCTGGCCTTACATTTAGGTCTTTAATCCATTTTGAGTTTATTTTTGTGTATGGTTTTAGGGAGTGCTCTAATTTCATTCTTTTATATGTAGCTGTCCCGTTTTCCCAGCACCACTTATTGAAGAGGCTGTCTTTTCTCCATTGTATATTCTTGCCTCCTTTATCAAAGATAAGGTGACCATATGTGCGTGGGTTCATCTCTGGGCTTTCTATACTGTTCCATTGATCTATATTTCTGTTTTTGTGCCAGTACCATACTGTCTTGATTACTGTAGCTATGTAGTATAGTCTGAAGTCAGGGAGCCTGATTCCTCCAGCTCCATTTTTCTTCCTCAAGATTGCTTTGGCTATTCAGGGTCTTCTGTGTTTCCATACAAATTGTGAAATTTTTTGTTCTAGTTCTGTGAAAAATGCCGTTGGTAATTTGATAGGGATTGCATTGAATCTGTAGATTGCTTTGGGTAGTATAGTCATTTTCACAATGTTGATTCTTCCAATCCAAGAACATGGTATATCTCTCCATCTGTTTGTATCATCTTTAATTTCTTTCATCAGTTTCTTATAGTTTTCTGCATACAGGTCTTTTGTCTCCTTAGGTAGGTTTATTCCTAGGTAATTTATTCTTTTTGTTGCAGTGGTAAATGGGAGTGTTTCCTTAATTTCTCTTTCAGATTTCTCATCATTAGTGTATAGGAATGCAAGAGATTTCTGTGCATTAATTTTGTATAGTTTTGGGGATTTTATCCTAGCATTTTCACCAGTTCTGCACATTCTTCATCTACTCTGAGTAGCTTGTTCCAGGACCATTTTCTGGCTGATTTAAAATTTCTCTGGGTTGGTAGGATAAGAGCTTACTTTTTGGTTTTCAACTATATTTTGCTAAATTTAAAAAATGATCATGTATTACTTTTCAAATCAGGAAAACTCCCAATAAACATTCTAAAAAGTCAGTTTAAAACTTGTACAAGTGATCCCATTTGTGTAAAGTTCAGAGACAGGCTAAACTAATCTAGGGTGTTAGAGTGCTGTTTAGGCGGGGTGGTGACTGGAAGAGCTGATAATGTTCTAATTTCTTATCTGGGTATTGGCTGCATGGGTATGTTTATGAAAATTCTCTCAACTATATAGTTAGCATTTGTGCCTTTTTCTGTATGTATATTAAAAAAAAAAGTTAAAGAGAAAAAAAAGACATAAGGTTTGAATTAAGGAAAGAGTCCTTATAAAGCTTAGGGGGCTCCGAAAGGATATAATGATAAGAGGCACTATACCTATTGCAAGGGTCATTTTTAGTACGGAATTAGGTTCTTCAGCTGCCTGGTTACTTTTACAAGAGTGTCAGGCTTTCCTTGTTGTAGATTACCGGAGGGAGACCTTGGAAGTCTGTTGTGATCTGCAAGTCTGCCTGGGCCTAGGTGTGAACCAAACAGGCAGTAAGGCTGGTCTGTGGGAGGCCTCTGGCTGGTAAGTGGGCTTAGCCAGAACTGCCATTTCATCTCCCTGTTTCATCCCATTCCTACTGACTTTCAGGAAGTGATTTATAAAAAGAAAGAAAGAAGAAAGCCAACTGCAATGGCAGAGAAGAAATCTAAGACAGCGTTTTTCTTAGTCAAAAACCAGCTTTGGATAAAGGGTACAATGTTGAAGGCTACAATGCTTGGATCTATGAACCAGTGGACCACGTGCTCTATTACAGAAACAAGAGATCCATGGAAATGTTTCTGGAAGTAATCCAGGCTAAATTTATTTAATTAGCTTTATACATATATTTAATTGTATATTTATTTAATCATTAAGGTCTGACCTGGATACTTCATTTCTATTATGCTTTTCAACACCTTATAAGAATTGGGGGTTGGGGAGAGGTGACTACAGGGGCCAAGGAATCACATCCGTGTAAAAGCTTGATCACAAACATTTTTTTAGGAAAAAAAAATCTTATAGAAGACTTTAGATAGTGGAGTGTTATTCGTAGATTTGGAGACTCTTCAAAGATCTTTGGATTTTTTTCAGAATGTCAATGATCTGTTTCAACTGTTTAATCATCTTCAATACCACAGAAAAGAAAATAAAGGTAGAAAGACAGGTAACTTAGATGATAAAGTAACTGTGTTTGTCATCTCCTATAGTAACGAATAGGCATCATTCTCTAATTATACAAATATTTGTACTTTTTTCATCTATATTTGGAAAATGTGCTAAAATAAGCATTATAGTATTCAGTTATAGTGATTTATAGGTGCTTTCATGGAAAACATCAATACAATGTATTAAGACTATGTTTTACCCAAATACAAATAAATGTACCTCACGGTATACAGTAATCTTCATATATATGCCCTAGGACCACTCTATGAAATTTTCCAATGAGTTGAGAAACGACGTCTATGAAGCAAAACAGGAATGAGGTCCTTGATCATGTATGACATTTGGCTAGTTTAATAGTTTTAAAATGCCTGGTTTTCCTGCATTTTTAGGTTTCTGCCCAATTCTATTCAGTTTTGGGTATGGCATGTTCTATGCTCTTCTAATATAGAAATATACCAAAAATGATAGCTGGTGACTTCAATATCATTATAAGATACACCTTCCTAGAATTATAAAGGTATATTTCAGTCACATCTTTGGCTAAATTCATAGATCCTGATGAAGGGGGGAGGGGAATCTACTGTATGCATCTTAATTATGGCTACTATGTAAAATTAAGGATACTGAAATAATAAATTTGTCTTAGTTCTGATGATAGGCTTATTTGTATTCAAAAACTGAAATCTGTGTAATTTTGATTGAAGTCAAGGACAATGTTATTCCACGTCTTTGCGTTTCTAGCATCTGGTTCAATATATAATCAGAGCTCAGGAAGTTCTGATCATGATGAATGGCTTCTGTGTTCTAAGGTCTTTTATATTTTTCTGCACATAGACATAAGAGTCCTGGTTCTACTGTACCAATTTGAGAAGGAGTTGTAATTTAAGTGCAATGCTTTTTGGGGGTGGGAGGGTAGTTTGGGGCATGAAGTGTTCTAATAGGACAACTGTTTGGTTAATATCCATAACTAGCATCCTTACAGTCACCTGGTCTACACATAACTGGGCTACTTTAATGGGACTATTTACAAGACAGCACCTCCGTTTTAAAGCCTTAATCTAGCATCTTTCGTATTACAAAATGAGGTACTACAATTTTAAAATTTTTCATCAAATTTAGGATGGTGTTTGGTTAGGGGGAGGGGATGTAGCCAAGGAGGGGTTATAGAGGGAGTCTCAACAATGTGGATGGTTTTCTTTCTTAATCTGTTTGGTGGGTACAAGGGTGTTCATTATATTAGTCTCTTGTACCTCTTCGCATATCTCAAATATTGCATCATTCATTTTAAAAATAAAAAAGTGAAAAATTCAGTATAATATTCACAGCTTTATTTTGCTTCACATACTTGTAAATACTGGACCATTTACTTCTAGTACACTTCACCAAGTGTGAAGAGAGAAATTTCTTTCATCATAGCAGACTTACATGTTGGGAATGCTTAAAGAAAGTAAAAGTCAACCTTCGCACACTTCCCAATGGTTCTTTATTCTAAAAAAAAGTGTATATTAGAAATTAAACGTTGCTTTTAGTTCCAAGTGTTATTTTAGTAGAATACGATTGGCGCCACAGCAGCGACAGGCCACACCTCAAAGGTAACTCTCCCACGGGGTAAATTACCTCAATTTCCTGTAACTGCTCCTGATTGGTTGTGTACATCTGCTGAAGAGAATCCTCCAGCTCTGTGTTCCGATCCAGTAATGTCTTCCCAAGCTCAGCAGCAAGTTGGAGATCTAGCACAACAAGTAAATCTTAGAATAGTGCAAATGATCTCACTTTAACATTTTACATAACCCAGTCCTTTATTTTAAGAATGAAACAAGACCCAACCCAACATATAAAGTTTAAGTCAGATCCCAGTGGAAGGTGGAATGGCACAGAAGGAAACCTGGATTCTACTTAAAATTCAGTTGTATTAGGGCCTTTTACCAGGTAATGTACTCTTGATGTACCTTTACTTGTAAGACATGAAGAATAGTGATATTCATTTCTTTAGGAATGATCATTCAGCACTGTGACATCTAAGATCATAATTATTTGCTAATGGACTGGACTTAATCATATCCTGATTGTCTACTTTTCTGGATGGACTGTTAAGCCAAAGTACAGGCAAACCTTTCAACAGTCTCTAAAGTTCCCAGGAATCTGGCTGCTGTGAATGCAACCGTCAAAGCAAAGTGTGTTGTTACAGATCCTGGCCTCCTAAGTGGACTAAAAATTAAGTCAAAAAAAGGAAAACTATTGATACATCAGTGATAAGAACATCGCTGCAGGTCTCTCTCATTTTTATCCGTTTCTCTTCATGTCCTTCTCCAAGATGAGCAAACCAGATAAGCAAAGCTGCAGTACACTTTGTGTGGTAACTCAGTCATAGCTCATACTTTCATTTAGCAAAGAACCATATTTCTATTTTAAACCTCATTTTCCAAAGCTCTCTCTTCTTAGGCATATACACACGTAGGACAGGATTTGTTTGTTATAAATCCCAGAAATAAAAATTTAGTGATACAAAAAAGGACAATAGTTCTAACATAGGTGACTGAAACACTTATCTGCATAGTAAATTTCTTTGAGAGGTCCTTTGATATAGTGGGAAATGTACTGAACTGAGTAGGAAGGTCTGGGGTCCAGTTTTGATATTTACCAGGTTAACACTATCAAAACAGTCCCTACATTTAGTATTTTGTGTAGAGAGATGACTGTCCAGTCAATATGATTCTGAAAATCAAATGAAATAATACATAAGTACTTTACAAATTAAGCTGCAATACACAGGCAAAGTTATTATCAGTATTCATTGATTCACAAATGAATGATTTTGTTGCTAGGCACCATGCTAAGATTTGGCTAGAATGGTGAATAAATGGCTGAATTTCCTACTTTCCTGACACTCCCAGATTAATGGGGGAAGGCAGACAGCAAGTAAATAAATAAACTTGCAAACTGTGATAAACACTGTTCATCCATACATGTATGCATAATTCAATAATAGCAGACACTGTTCTGGGGATACAGGAATAAACTCAGCTAAAAAATTCCCTGCCTTCATGGAGCTTATAATCTATTGGGAGAAACAGAATGAAAAAAATATATACTAGATAGCAAAAAGTGCTAAAAAAAACAAAAGGAAGGAAGGGGGCAGGAAGAGTATGGATGTGGGAGGTTGAAATTTAAGAACAGGTGACAAGGGCTTCCCTGGTGGCCCAGTGGTTAAGAATCCGCCTGCCAATGCAGGGGACACGGGTTCGATCTCTGGTCCGGGAAGATCCCACATGCTGCGGAGCAACTAAGCCCGTGTGCCACAACTACTGAGCCCGCGTGCCTAGAGCCCGTGCTCCACAACAAGAGAAGCCACCGCAGTAAGAAGCCCCGTGCACCACAACGAAGAGTAGCGCCCGCTCACCTCAACTAGAGAAAGCCCGCGTGCAGCAGTGAAGACCCAACGCAGCCCCAAATAAATTTATATATATAAAAAAAAGAACAGGCGACAAGGGTGACATAAGACTCAAGATGTGAAGGAACTGAATATGTGACCCACGTAGATCTACTTAGGGGACCGGCAGTCCAGGCAAAGGCAAACCTGGCAAGCATGACTGGGGCTAATAAGGAGGCCAACGAGGCTTGAGGGGTGTGGGGTGTGTGGGGTGTGTGTGTGTGTGTGTGTGTGTGTGTGTGTAGACGGAAAGGGACGAAGGAGGAGGGAGTGTGACAGGGACATTGCAATCATCTGGGTGAGAGAAGGCGGTGGCTTAGACTACAGTGGCAGAGATGCAGATGAATGGAGGTATAGGATTCTGGATATGTTTTGAATGTAGAGCTAAAAGGATACGTTAATCAATTGCATGTGGTATGCGAGAGAGAAAAAGGAAAAAAACCTCTGGGTGTGGTGATAATGTACAAAGGATCTACTTCAGAAAGGGAGGTCACAAGGAAAGTCTTTCTTAGATGTTTTAGCTAAAGCTTGAAGGAGGAGGATCTCACCATGTAAATGCCAGGCAGAGGTCCTAAGATGGGAAAGAACCTGGCACACTGCACAGCCCAACATAAAGCCAGTGTGATGGAAGCACGCTGCGGGAGAGTAGTATGCGAGTTGGAGGAGTAGGCAGGGATCAGATCACACAAAATTTTATTGGCCATGGGAAAGAAAGTTTAGATTTTATTCTAAGTATGATGGAAAGTCATTTCACTTAGTGTCGAAAAATATACTTATTATTACTCATTATGAAAACGGAACCTCACCACATATGATTTTAAAACAATTTTTAGAGGTTGACAAATAAGGTTTACCATTTATTCATTACACCAATATTAAAACTTAACCTAGAATAAGTGGTAAAAGAAAAGCAACAACTTTGTTACCTGGTACTGTCGGTCTGAGTGCATAATTAGCATTGTGCTTGGTTAGTTTTCCCTCCTTAGGAAAAAAACAAAGCCGCAAAACGCGCCAAACACCACTATTTTAAAACATTTTACACCAATTTAAAATAAAACCTTATACATTTGTTAGATAGGTGTTAAAATACATTCTCTTGTGATTTAAATATTAACAATGTCTATTAATGTACTTAAGACTTCAGATATCAAGTCTATGAAATAACATCTTGTATTCACAGACATAAAACCCTTTACAAACCATTCAAAGCATTTAAGAGACATTAATTTTTTATATCTTTTCGAGGTAGTTAGACGAGATTTTTAAACGAGAAGCACAAAGATGCTAAGCAACCTGACCAAATCCACATGGTGAGTCACAGCAAAAGATAAACCACTGTCAATTCTAACTTTCACCTTCATCACAATTCTCTATTATCCATATCCACACAATTTTAAGTCTATTGACAGAGATGTCCATATACTTCTTTGTTTAAGGTAGAGAGTACAAATCTTCCTAGTTGAGGTACTTAATCTTTTCACTTGTTTTCCTGGATGGCAATGAGAAACTAGAGTTAAGCTCTTTGGCTTTTACTGCCTGCACTGCCAGTGAAAGCATATACAATCCCAGGCAAGTTAATATCTTGTTTTCATTAAGTGAAAAAGGAACTAAGCACAGCTGAGACGTTCCAGAAATAATTATTTTGTACTCAGAGGGTAGGCAATGTGTATACATAGCCCCACATAGGAACCACCACGCTGAATTATTAAGGACAAAGCATATAAACATTACCTAGACATTACTTAAGTCTCTCCTGGCCTGCTGTAAAGGGGTAATTCCTCACTGCGAAGGACCCGAGACTCACCAAAGATATTCTTATCTAGTAATCAAAACCTGAGCCAAAACCGCTTCCAGAATAAAGACTTAACTTGAGACCACTTCAGCTATTTTCCTCAGTTAGGAAACTACCTATGCTACTTAAAGCAGCCAGGAACAGCTTTCCTTTTCCTGCTGCTGCAGAGAGTGATGCCAAGTATAGCACTCTTCCAGTAAATAGCAAACAGAGAAGAATTTGAGACTTGTCCTTATCGCAATCCTTATTTCTAGTTAAACAAAGCCCCAGCCTGGCTCAGTAACCTGAAGTCTCAGTCTCCTAAATATTTCATAGGATGTTTAGGACAGAATTCTGGCAAAACAAGTCTCAACTACAAGAAAGTGTCTGTGAAGTCACACTGTATAACAGGATATTACTTCATCTGTTAGTTTAAAGACAAGAGTCTTTTCTGGTCTTAAGAAAAAAAAAAAGTTTATTTCCTGTTGTGTATCATCTGGTTTCCATAACCAAAGGGAGCCAAAAGCTGGCAGTAAGCCCAAGAAGGTTTTCTAAAAAATTAGTGGGGGGAATGGGAGAATAAATGTCCTTTATTTTTAATTAACACATAAAAGAAAAGGAAACAATATAGTTTTGAAGCCTTATGCACCTGTTCATCTCACCTTACAATAAGGATTTTCATTAAGAGGTTGCCTTTTCTAAATCCTACTGAACTGGTGTAGGCAGCCACTAAAAATATCACAGATTTACTGCAGGCTTGAGAACCGCAACTTTTCAATACCTTCATGTTTAATATTCTTCCACTAATCAGTCTTTGCAAGTGATAATAATCTATTTTAACAGTGTAAACTGTTAGCTTTAAACAGATATTCTACTCAGCCCTATGCTCTAGGCAAAAAATTAGCCCTAGCAGTCAAGTGAGTTTTTAAAAAAGATCTTCCTTCCAGAATTCTGAAATCTTTAAATCCCACTGCTATTACATTTTTCTTATTTTACTTCAGTTTTTTAAAAGATACGAGGACGACATATTCCCTATGTAGTCTCTAGCAGTAATTCAATAACATTAAGGCTGAAAGCTTTTCTTATTACTAAACCAAATGCGTCATTTGATGATGCTTCTGTGCAACCCCTGTTGCCAATGTTACTATAATTGGGAAAGCAAAAAACCTGAATATAAACATCAAGAAAAATGATGGTGTCAGTTTTAATGACCATGATTCAGCAAATTAGCTGCTCACATGGAAAATGTACTCCTCTTAAAAAGAAGTAGAAATCTTAGGATTCCTTTAAACTAAGATTTCATTTGCTGAACCATATAGTAGAAACCCGAATCCTTATTCTAAGCTTGCACAGCTCACCTAATGACAATTATAATAGCAGCTGGTCTAAGAGAAAACCCAGTCTCTTAAGTCTTTTCACCTTGTTCTCAGGGGCACATTTCAGAGCTAGCACCATCATTACCTGCACAGGAGGCTCCTGCTGTCCCAGAAAGGATCTCCCCCCCAAGAGACCACTGTCAGTGTCCTCACTGTGCCAACTCAGCCCTCTGACAAAAGACAGTCTCTTCATCAAAGTGTTTTATAAAAGCAAAGGGTTTTCTCCTTCTGCCTGCACACAGCTTTAGGTGTTTTTAACAAGGTATGAATGGTAGTTCAGAGCCTTCCGAGGTTAGAAACTTACAGCAATTTTAATTTTTAAAAAGAATGCCCCAAGCAAACTTTGGTGCAGAGATTCAATCTACTTAAATAATGCTTCTATTGATAAAGGGAAAAAATCTGTAGTTCTATGACTTTGAGAACAGGATCTTAGTTGTTTTAGCAGCTCTCTCCAAACAAGGCTCTCTCAGTAAAATTAATAGTGAGGATGTTAAAAAATGAACAGACATATGTCTGCACTTGATAAAATCCCACTAGATCTGCTTATCAATCAAAGAGGACAGACCTGCTCCCAAACTGTACTCAGCTGCAAAATTATCTAGTGAGGGCTCGCCCTGTGCCAGGCACTACATGTAGTAGGCACACACCAGGAGGTGGCGTCTCCTCCAGTCAACAGGTTCCTAGACCGTCGTCAATGAGTAGGATCCCGCCTATCCTATTTTGCCGACAGACACTGTGGCCCCAGTGCCTGGATGAACAGCTGGCACAGAATAAATAAAATTGTTGAGAAATAAACAAACTAAAAAAATCCTTTAGAAGTTTAGGAGTTCTTTAACATATAATTTAATGAAACTGGGACAAAGATACCCTTCTATTCACACTGTAGCCCTCATGCTTTTACAGGCCATATTCACAGTTATGATTGTTGGAATTTCACATCTATTCCTACACTACACACTTAAACTAAGTTATGATACAAAGGGTTATGTCAAAGTCCATCGTGATAACAGATGTAAAAGTCTTTTGAAAAGCACAGAACAAATTCCAAATGCAAATTGGCATTAAGGAGGTTTGGACCTGTGCTCTTTAAGGTTTCATTAAACTTGACCACCTGATGACTTCATTTCGATCAGAGGTTAAAGAGTTCCACATCTAACCCCAATATGCTGCATTTGCTCCTCAGTAGATTGGAATATTACAATCAGTTGTTCCTAAAATCCTCCCGCAGGGGGAAAGTTCAGTGTGGACTAAGGCACCTGATGGAAGAGAGCCATGAAAACAATAATCCTGTGTGAGTGCCTCAGTTCAGTTCAACAAATGTTAAAATCGAGCTTCTATTATGTGCTAAGTATTGTGCTAGATTAAAAAAAAAAAGAGCCTATACAGATCTACACTTTCTAAATACAGTAAAGAAAACTATTTAGCTTTGATTATAGGACAAACTGCTTAATTTATTATAGGGAAATGTTGCAAGTGCACAATGGCTGCCTCATAAATCCTGGAGAAAGTTTCAAACTAGGCCATCAATCCTTAGGGGGAATTCTGAAAACAGGTTAAAATGTAAGACAAATTTGCCTTGTGGACGCTGTGAACATGACGGCAGATACTGCACTGCAGCCACTGAATAGCTTAAAGTAGATAAGTGTAATGGTGAACTGCTTTGGTTTAAGTGACAGGTCACGACATATTGATTTAAGAAATCACCTTCCCCCAAAAGAATTCCTTATGTTTCTTTTCCAAGTACGAGTCATTCAAGCCTACATTCTTTCTTCCCCCCAAATTCAGTGGTTAGCAGGGACAAACACCATGGCCATTTACTATTCAACTAAATGAGATGTTAATTTTTTGTGCAAGTTAGAGCTGAAAAAGTTGATTTACACAGAACAGCTGAAACAAGATGCCTGAAAAAAATTCCTGAGGATTATTCAGGATTCAGTATAGTGGTTGAGAAAGTTTACTCTGGAGTTTGGAGTGGAATCCTAGCTCCCCCAATAACAGTATCTACTTCCACCTCTGAAACTTTGTTGGATTAAACGAGCACCTGTGTGAAGGGCGCGTCAGTGTCTGGCATACAAACGCTGCTTCCCAACTGCAAGTTCCTGCTATTAATAGGCAAAAAGCTGGGTGGCACTGGCTCCAAACTGAGGGCCGCTCTAAGGTTTTCTCTGGAGACAAGAAATCCAAGACAGGAATGCCTGTTTTTAACTAAAAAGCTAGGGTGCAAAGTGAAGGAAGTGGCAGAGGTAGAAGTACCCTCAAGTCATCTCACTCGGCATCCGGTAAACTACTCTGCGTAAGCAGTTTTTTTTTTCGCCCCCAACAGTCTAACACCAACTGAAAACGGTGTAAACCAGATGGTGAAGAAGAGACAGGGTTTGGGCAGTGACTATGATGACTCCTCATTCTGAGTGTGGGGGTTCAAAAATACTTTGCTGTACAGCAGAAACTAACACAACATTGTAAATCAACTATACTCCAATAAAAATTAGTTTTAAAAAAATACTTGCTCCCACACTTAACTTCAGGGAAGTCATTTGGCCGCTTTAGCCTCCGCTTTCCCCATCTGGAAAATGGGGATAACGCGAATCACTCTCTCACGGAGTTACTGTGCCTATCAAATGTATGAAAGGGCTCGGCACGGTTACTGCCACACAGCACTGACACCCGGGGACTTAACACCTGCAGCAGCTCACACTCGCTGGGAGCCCCGGCTGTGGTTCCTCCCGGAGCGGGGCACGAGCCCGGTAAGGGGCCACCCCTCTCTGCTCCGAGGAACGCCGTGGAGATTAAATCAATTAATCCGGGGACAGCGCTTCAAACGGTGCCCGGCGCCCGGTTAGCACTGCACACACAGTAGTGGTGGTGATGATACTGATGATGCTGATGCTGATTACCGCGCAGAAGCCTGGGCCCCGGAAAGCGGAGTCCTCCCGGGTGGGACGGGCAGGCGCGACAGTCCCAACGCCAGGTGATAGCCAGACCCACCCCGCCCCTGGCATCGGTGGGCCCCAAGCAAAAGCAACTTTTTAACAGTTTCGCGGCCGGGAGGAGTAGCCTCGAGCCGGCAGCCGCCCAGACCAGGCCCCGCCTGGCGATCGCGCCCTCACCTTGCTGGAGGTCCTGGTGGTCGTACCACGGCTCATCCTCTTTCATCTCAAACTCCTCCACCAGGTTTTCCGCCAGCATCTCGGCCGGCTCTTCCGGGGGCAGCGGCCCCCGCCGCCGCCGGCCCTCCTCAGCCGCTGCCCCGGGCTCTCCGCCGGCCCCTCCGCACTCAGCCAGAGCCGCCCTCTGGCGGGACCCGCCGCCGCCGCCCAAGTTCCGCCGCGCCGCCCGACCACAGCCACCCGCAGCGCACGCCGCGGACCAGCTTTCCGACTCACCCCGCGCCGCCCAACGACCCCAACGGCCAGCGCCCTGGCGCGAGCGCCCCAGCCGTCGCTCCAAGCCGGCTCCTCAAGCCGCAGCCGGGCCCAACGTGGCACTTCGGCAGAACCCTCCCAGACCAGGGCTGCGATTCAAACCCCCGGCGGCGCCTCGACCAATCGTGAGCGGGCCGCCGGCCGAGCGGCGGCGACGTAGTCCAATCGCTTCTCAGCGCAGGCCCGCTGTTCGTCCGGGCTCAAGGGCAAGCAGCCAATGGCGACTCCGAAGGAAACAAGGGAGGCGGGAAAAGGCGAAGGGGTGCGGCCGAAGGCCCCGCCTCCTCCTCTGCTTTGAGTAGCTTCTGGGCGTGCCTTCGGGTTGCTGGGGTGTAGAGGTGGCGGCCTCCGCGGCCCCTGTGATGGGTGTCCGGCCGATGGATCGGCTGTGTGGGTGTGAGGGACAGGAGTCCGGCCTCCGAGCAGTGGGCGGTTGCGGGCGGGAGGCGCGAGGAGTGCCGGGACACCGAGGTCCGCTGCCCCGCCGGCCTCTACTGGTCTTTTGACTCCCAGATTTGCTCTGCTTAATGCGGGGAAATTGAGGGTCGGTCGGAAGTTTAGAGCAGTTAGCTCTTTTTTCCTTGATATCTGAGCCTCTAACCCGCTGAGAATTTGTACTCACTCCCCCTGAAATGGTGGGCCTCGGACCTACCTGAGTATCTGGGGGCAGGAAGGGGTGCAGCTGAAGCTAACTGCACAGTTAAGCACCTGAAAGTCATGACGTTACACCTGGAAAGAAGAGAATGCAGCCCGAGCACTTGATGGCCAGCAGGGCAGTGAACGCTATTCTCCACAGACAGTAACAAAATAAATACGGCTCATGGGTTGTGGCTCTTACCATCATTGTGCAGACAAAGCACAGAAATTCTAAAGTAGGGTGACAGACCAGAAGGTCAGTGTTCTCAGCCTTGATGTAATGGTCAAAGGTACAGCTGACAGAAGACAGCTTAGAGTAGAATGCAGCCAATAAACGTGGAAGAGGTAAGAAAAGAGGAATGGTAAACTCACAAATCCTTTTCTTCTGAATCCAGGTATACTAAAAGGTAAAATGTAACTGATCTACTTTTTATTGCTAGGTTAAGAAAGAAGCTAGGTCCCCTGTGTAGCCTGTACTGCCCTGGTTGTCAATATTCTGGTAGAGATATTATTAGTCCAGAGCCAAAAGAAACTAACCAAAACCAACTGTCTTAATTTACAAGTAAGTCACTACAGAGAAAGCTCTTTGGAAAGAGAGATGATTGGAAGGCAGCTGTGCTCACCACTATACCACCAACGTGAAAGAGAGATGATTGGATTTAGGATTTGCTGATGGTGATTTGTGGAAGCTGAAGGGCTGGAATCATGTCTCTGACCTTCAGCCACTAATCTGCAAGATTGAAAGTGCTTTTTCTCCACGGCAAAACTCCTTTTGACTCCGGGTCAAATGGGAAACTGTATTGAAATGCTCTTTAACATTCTTCAAAAAACAAACAGAAAACAACAACGAAAAAGAACAATCTGGAGAATTAAAGTTATTGATGATTTTAAATAGCAATCCCCCCCACCAAAACCACACATACCAGACTTTATGCCTTTTAGTATTAGTGTGTTCTTTTTAAGGACACTATTTGGGGAAACTTTTTTCCCCCTGCAAAAGCTCGAACAAAAATTGCACTGAAAAAGACAAGTTAGCTTCCAGCGCTGAAAACCCTGCTTTGGAGGGGTTTCCATCATTCTTTTAGAGTCTATGTAGTCATAGCTGAGGAGCAATCATAAGCAGCCTCTTCAGCAACATTATTATTTGGTTTAGTAATAGGTTAGTGAATAACAACCCAAGCTGATTCTAAAAGGAGGGGTTGGGGTTTCATTTAATAATTCACCAGTATTTTGTGCACCTGCCCACCCTAATCATGACACCATTTTGCTACTTTTAAACTCTTCTGTATAAAACATTTTGTGTTACAGAAGAACCAGTTTCAGAAATCCTTTATTCCTGGTTGTAAAGATACACTATTCTTGTTCTTTGGTGTTTTGTTGCTATAGTAAAATCAGGTAAGGAGAGTTTTTAGATAGTAGTGTTGGCTTTAAAAAGATTGTTAAGTGGTGATTTTCAGTTTTATACCTACTGAAATAAGTGTTTATTACGATGAAAATAATCTAAAGCAAAATATTGATAGTTCTTTTTGCGGATAGAAATAAGGAAGATTTTTACTTCCTCCTCTCAATATGTATAAACAGAAGTTTAGGCTATGGATTTTTTGTAATGTTATTAAAACCTTATATTCACTATATATGTATATATATGTCACATAAACCTTATGTTTCAGACAGGATGGGTGCTTAACTCAAAATCTTTTAAAAAAAATTTCAACTCAACTAAGCAAGCTTATGACTCTGCAAAATTCTGAGTTTATAAATACCTGCCTTCTGACTTAATGATAGATCAGTTCAGAGGGTGTGGCATGCTTCTTGTTTTAGCATGCCTGAAATAAAACTAAGAAAGAGTGCCTAGATTTTGGTGGGCTAAATTTGTATCTTGGTTTTTGGTTCTACTGACTCCCTTGTTTCCGGCTCTCTTAGTAACCCTGTGGCCTCAGCTTCAATCTTCATTCTCACTTATGCCAAAAAGTAACTCCCTAGAGTGCGGTTTTCAACAGTAGTTCCCAGCGTTTTCAAACCTGAGAATTACCTTTAAAGCCAAAAATGTTGGCTGACCTCCACATAATAGTACTTGTATTTTTCAAGAGTTTGAGAATGCATAATGATAACAGTTCAAGTATTTGTATTGTATCATTACAGCAGAATCTACAAAAATTTTAAGAAAGCTAGTACACAAATGGGCAAAATATGCTTTATTCTGTTTACAGACAATGCTTGGTCTGCATGTGGGTTTCATAACCCTTTCTGATAATTCTAGGGCTCTGCTTCCCATAGAATTAAAATCATTCTTGTATCTACCCGATGCAAAATGAAACTCAGGCACTTAGGTAATTTGATCATTTGAGCCAGATGCCCACCTCCCCCTTCTCACTTGCTCTCCCCTTCTCTAAGAAATTGGGTGATATAGACTGAGGTTCCTGCTTAATTCCCAAGAATTGTTTAAGCAGGTAACATCTCTCGAATTATCTGAATATTTTTGTTTTGTGCTTCAGTAAGATTTTGGAGACCTGCCCATTATAAAACAGGAAAATCATGGTGTTATCTTTTTTTTAAATTTTATTTATTTATTTTTGGCTGCATTGGGTCTTCGTTGCTGCTCGTGGGCTTTTTCTAGTTGTGGCGAGTGGGCGCTACACACATTGTGGTGCACGGGCTGCTTATTGCGGTGGCTTCTCTTGTTGCGGAGCACAGGCTCTAGGCACATAGGCTCAGTAGTTGTGGCTCGTGGGCTCCAGAGCGCAGGCTTAGTACTTGTGGCGCACGGGCTTAGTTGCTCTGTGGCATGTGGGATCTTCCCAGACCAGGACTTGAACCCATGTCCCCTGCATTGGCAGGCGGATTCTTAACCACTGCATCACCAGGGAAGCCCCCATGGTGTTATCTTAAAACTATAGTCAAGATTTTAAAAGCAAGATGAGTCTAGACCTACCTCTTGCTTGGTTAACCTTTTCCTGTTTTCCAGTTGTATAAATCAAGTCCCTGAAAGGGTAAGACAATAGGCCAGATTTAAGAGGAACATTTACATCAGAGCAAGGACCAAAATGTGTTCTTTCTATATCCATCTTAGCTATGTCCTTTGGGCCAAAGTTACATAGGATGTCAGGAGAAGATCAAAAATAAATCTCCCAGTGCAAGTCTGTACTACTGAATGGACAACTTTATGCTAAGATGAAGGGCTTGCTTCTATTCCTTCTCTCTGACACTTGCTAAAGGATGTCACTTCATTGTTTCTTTTCTGCTGTACCCTCCCAGGTAGGGAGGATAATACTGCCATAAACACATCTCCCTGACTACTAGTTAAACATGTCTAAACTCTTGAATATATTTCACTTTTATACGTTAGAAGAGATATTAAAAATATATTCAAGTAAAGCCACACTCTATGCAAACTAGGGTTCCTGGCAACGTCTCACAAATAGTTGAGTGAGTGGATAAGAAAGTAAAGTATTAAATCTCGTTGCATATTCACAGCTAGTGGTTTTGGACTTTTATTTAACTTAAATTAACTAGTGTCCAGTGGAATTTTGCCACCCATCAGTTATTGTATGCAAGCAGTGAATTTTAACCATTTCTTTTTGTCCTTAAACTAAAGGAAGAATTCCTCTGTGTGGAAAATGGCATTTTAAAATATCAAAACCATTGCTTGGGCATTTTCTAGGATAACATTAGGGACTGAAATGCTAAATTCTATCTTCAATTTCTAGTATGTAAAGGCTTTTTTACACTTGTACAAGATTTCAGAAGTGGCCTTTTACCAAGCACAGGTGAGATGGAGCCCTTGTTGTCCTTTCTCCTTAGGACAGAATTTCTCCTTCCTCATAGTTGTGACTTGCTGTAATTTTCCAAAGAGCTGATTCCTCATGAGCTGAAAGAGTTATCAAGAAGAGGTTATCCATGTCCAAGATCCTCTGTTTAAGGGCAAAGAGACTTTTGAAAGATTGTCACTTAAAACACAACAGCTTTAGAGTTTAAAGGGTAAGCTTTTGGTTATCTGGAGAATTCCCTTATGTGGAAAAATTAGAATTATTAAGATATTCTATGTTTTGAAATGACCCATGGTATTCACAAATTTTATTGTAACTCATTACCAATTAGATGGTCAGGATGGATAGAGTTCATGGTCTTAAAAACCCATATGGCTTATCATGTTACTTGTTTATTGCCAACAACGACATCCTTGATCTAATAAGTGTTTTTGCCATTTTGAGATGGCAAACACTAATATTTTAACCTTTCCTAATGAAATTATGTAAAACTGTGCCATGGTCTGTAAACAGGCCATCACTCTTTGCAGAGGCATGGCCGTGTGCTTTGTGGGGAGACACTGTAGCCTAATGATTGAAAGCACAGACTCTGGGGTCATCTGCCTTGGCTCAAACCCTGGCTCTGTCATTTATTAGCCAGGCAAGTTGCTTAACGTATCTGGCCCTCAGTTTCCTTGTAAAGCAGGGATAATAATAGTACCTGCTTCATAGGGTTGTTTTAAGGATTTAATGAAATAATTCATGTAAAAACTTGTTTGCCTAAACACAAAGTGAATGTACACTGTTTTTGAGAGGTAGTATTAGCTGTTATTATATTATTAATATTTCAGTATGTATACCCCCTACAGATACTGGAAGCAATGAGCTTTTTTTTTTTTTTTTCCAACTGATCAACTTTGGTTACTTCACACTAATTAAAAATTCAGTGGTCATTTTCATCAGTATAAACTATACTAAAATAATCCTGTGATGTTTTGTTTTTTTTTCTCCTAGATGATTTTAATGATTTGGAATGCTCTTAACGACCTGACTGGGTATTTTCACAACAACTGTTAGGCTGACTGCTGTTCCCATCATCATAGTTCTGTTTTGTGTGGTGGCCCTTTATATGCAATAGCCTTCCTGCTTCCTTGGCTCCCTTGGAAGTACTATCATGAAGGTGACTGGCTTAGTGGGCTTCACCTGGTGGTATCATTATGTGCTTTTGATAGCACGCTTACCTTTGTTCAGCAAGCCCAGTGTGTACTGTTTGCAGGAGTTTTCACTAGATATTTCACTAGTCGGCTAATTATTTAAATTATTTTCACTAATTTCACTAGTCGGCTTCAGCTTATTAAAATCAACCAAGTGGCATCACTGGTAGTATCTACCAGTATCCTTTTCTGTGGTCTCATCTCTGATAACATGGAAGTTTTGCTCAGTTTTCATGCCATCACTGTTGTCATGCTATCCTTGCTACTGCCAGCCTTTACACTAGCATGCGCCACGTGAGTCACTTAGAACCTCAAAGAAGCCCCGAGGAAAACCCTTTCTCAGAAACTGAATAGGATATCCCCTGGACCTCTGTCATCTCATTGATGAGACAAATCTTGATCCAGAAAAACTTTCGCCTTTTTCTGACTATGAATTTCTTCCAAGTCTTCCATTTAACCTTCTTCAGTAACTTCATCATGATCTTTGTTGATAATCTCATTCCTAAGGATGTTCTTCCTTCTTCCATAAGGAGCATCATGTATGGGGCAGGCTTTATCTGCCCACGGGTATGTGATGATTCTTCATGTATCTTCCTACAGGGATTAAAGATATAACTCTTACCTGGCTGAGGAGTTAAAAATCTGATTATATCAGTCGTTGGAAAAAATGATTCACATTTACTAAGAGACCCAAAGATTCAGAGTTCCCAGAAATTATACAAGATTCTGGAGAAATATAATGGAAACAAGAGATGCAAGGAAAAAAGGAAGGAGAACCCAAGAAAGCTGAGCAATGTAATATTTTAAACATTTAGCTTTTCAGTTTTGTTCTCCTGAGCTTCCTCATTTAAACCTCCGCACAACTATGTAGGAAAACACATGGCTTCCTGTGAGCATGTCATTTTGCTTTATCCTGACATTTAAGATTCCTGTGACTGTTACAAGGAAGAAGAGTTACTTGATCATGGATTCCTGAAGCCAGGGTTCAAAAACACTTGGCTAAAAGACTGGAGTCCTAGAATTCCAGAGCGTTAGTAAAATTCCATGGCCATGACCATTATGGTAGAGGGTGTATCCTCCAAAAACTATACCAGCCTGTTGTTTATTACACGATTTGGAGAGTTGATGAATAAAATTGCTTCCCTTAACCTAAATATATCCTCTAAAAATATGACAACCTAGCCTATGATATGGGTTTGTCCTGTTTTCACAATTAAAATCTGTTATCTATACTCTTCAGAGAATAAGTTACTCTAGATAGACAAGTTTTTACTGTTTACTAACTTTCCAAAAGATTTAAACCATGTGGGGTAGCAGTTCTGAAATGTTCTAAATGTTGCCACACTTTCTTAAGCAAAGTATGAGGGATAGAATTTGCCTTTCTTGCCATTAGCTCAAGGCCTTTATCATAGTTTGGTTACTGTATATACCATAATATTGATAACTCACATTTTCTGAGTGCTTACCGTGTGCGATGGACTATGCCAAGTACATTGTATACATTATCTCGTGTAATCCTGACAACTGCCTTTGAGAGAAAGACCCATGCTGCCTGATGAGAAAAGGGAGGCTCAGAGGCCTTTAGAGTAGTGCACTTTAAGATTCTCTCTCTAAAGGGTACTGTGTTTATGTGGTCTGTTTAGCAGAGTTTCCCAAATAGAGTAGCATTTCTGGCTTATCAGTATAGTCCCAGGTACTATGTGTACACAGTAAAATGATGCTCTCCCTTCATGGCAGTTTGAGGTTTTTCAAGCTGTTTGCTGACCCAGAATGGGGAGCTGTTTGAGTTCTTGTTTCTACTTGTTATTGTCAGCTTCTAGGCTATATATACATTCCCACTTTTAATCATGTACTTGCCTGTAGTATCTCCTCCAGGTAAAAAAAGTTTGTTAAACTCTTACATAAGTAAAAAAAAAAAAAAAAGTAGATATTCTTATTTTTTTGGCCACACCCTGTGGTATGTGTCATCTTAGTTCCCTGACCAGGGATCAAACCCGTTCCCACTGGAGTGGAAGCACAGAGTCCTAACCACTGGACTGCCAGGTAATTCCCAATAGATAGATGTTTTTAAGCAGTTTGATTGAGATGTAACTCACATACCATACAATTAATTCACCCATTTAAAGTATACAATTCAGTGGTTTTTAGTATATTCACAGATATGTGCAACCATCACCACAGTCAATTTTATTTTTGTTTATTTTTAAATTTTTTGGCTGTGCCACATGGCTTGCAGAATCTCAGTTCCCCAAACAGGGATGGAGACTGGGCCGAAGCAGTGAAAGCCTGGAATCCTAACCACTAGGCCACAAGGGAATTCCCACCACAGTCAATTTTAGAACATTTTATGATATCAAAAAAACAAAAAATGAGTTGAAATAAGGTAGTTTTTTGGTTACGGTTTTACTGAGGTATGATTGACTCTCAATAAACTACATATATTTAAACTGTATGACTTGGTGCATTTTGACCTATGTATGTACCATGAAACCATCACCACAATCAAAATAGTGGACATACTCATCGCTCTCCAAATTGTCCTTGTAATCCCTCCCTCTAATTCTTCCTTAGTTTGCATTTTCTAGATTTTTATATAAATGGAATAATACAATATGTACTATTTTTTGGTCTGGATTCTTCAGTCATGTTGCTGTGGTATCAATATTTCATTCCTTTTTATTGCCAAATAATATTCCATTGTGTGTACATACCACAGTTTGTTTACCTATTCATTTTTTAATGGACATTTGGTTGTTTCCAGTTTTTGGCTATTACAAATAAAGCTGCTGTGAAAATTTGTGTCTTTTTTTTTAGATAAATTTTAATTTAATTTTAATTTATTTTTTTATACAGCAGGTTCTTATTAGTCATCAATTTTATACACATCAGTGTATACATGTTAATCTTTGTATGGACATATGCTTTCCTTTCTCTTGGGTAAATCCCTAGGAGTAGAATGGCTGAACTGCATGGTAGGTATATGTTTAACTTTTTTTTTTTTTTTTTTTTTTTTTTTTTTGCGGTATGCGGGCCTCTCACTGTTGTGGCCTCTCCCGTTGCGGAGCACAGGCTCCGGACGCGCAGGCCTGGCGGCCATGGCTCACGGATTTAGTTGCTCCGCGGCATGTGGGATCCTCCCGGACCAGGGCACGAACCCGTGTCCCCTGCATCGGCAGGCGGACTCTCAACCACTGCGCCACCAGGGAAGCCCAATATGTTTAACTTTTAAAGACACTGCCAAACTGTTTTCCAAAGCGGTTGTACCATTTTACATTCCTCCGAATCATGTATAAGTTTTCCAGTTCCTCCACATTCTCATCAATATTATATCAGGCTTTTTAGTTTTGGCTATACTAGTAGGTGTGTAGCAGTATCTTATTGTTGTTTTGATTTGCATTTTCCTAATAACTGCTAATGATGTTGAGCATCTTTTAATGTGCTTACTTGCCATCCATATATCTTTTTGGTGAATTATTTGTTTAAATCTTTAATTATTTTTTAATTGAATTGTATATTGTTGAATTGTAAGAGTTCTTTATATAGTCAATATATTATGTATTCTCAGTAAAGGTGCTTTGTTGGATATATGTTCATCAATATTTTCTCCTAGTCTCTCTTGGCTATTAAATTTTAAGAGAAGTATGGCCAAAAGATTTCAACGATCCTTTTTCTCAAGCCTTCACACTAACATATGAATTTCTGTTGATCTCAATAAAAAAAAATCATTATAAAGTGGAAATCCAAAGTTGCCTTAAATTTTATTCTTAATTTCTAAAGAAGTGACACATATAAATTATTGGGGTAACAAAAATGACAGTTTGTTGGAATTTGTTGTTATTTATTTGGCTAAGTCATTTTAACACTCTACTTGTTGGTTTTGCTAACGAAGGCTAAGCACTGTATTTTCATTTTCTCAGGCTGTCTTCCCAGTGGCTTTCTTTTTGAGGAATTGAATAAATGAAAGGAGAAAAGAATGAGCAAGTGCTTTTTCTCTCTAATAACTGTTTTAATCGGTCTGTGACTCTTCCACATCCCACTCCCCTCCAAGAGGCAGAATAGTAAATGGGTTGGGAGCATGGAGTCTGCCAGGGAGAAGTCCGCCTCCCCACTTATTAGCTGTCTGACCCTGGGTAAGTTACTGAAGCTCTCTGTGTCTCAGTTTCCTTCTCTGTAAAATGAGAATAAAAATGGTACCTACGGGTTGGAATTATTATGAGGATTAAATGAATTAAGTCATACAAAGTACTTAAAATGGTTCCTGCCACAAAATAAACACTCTAGAAATGTTAGCTTTTATTATTAAATCTCAGTGCAGCAAATATTTATTAAACTTTCACTGTAAACACAGCATTGCCTTTATCTCTGTTTTGATTTAGGCTTCTTTGGCATCTGTTTGCCAACACTTGTTCTGGGACACATTATTCACAAGCTTCTACTCAATAAACACATGAATGGAGAGCCAAAACCCTCAGTTTGTAGAAGTCTTTACTTTAGTAAAAGAAAAAGTAGTCTCTTTTTTTGTCGTTATATTACTCATCATTGGCTCATATCTCTTTTTTTTAAGATAATGGTTTTTAATTTAATTTTATTTATTTATTTTTGGTTGCATTGGGTCTTTGTTGCTGCGCGCGGGCTTTCTCTAGCTGCCTCGAGCGGGGGCTACTCTTCGTTGCAGTGCACGGGCTTCTCAGTGCAGTGGCTTCTATTGTTGCGGAGCACCGGCTATAGGGACGCGGGCTTCAGTAGTTGTGGTGCACGGGCTTAGCAGTTGTGGCTTGCGGGCTCTAGAGCGCAGGCTCAGTAGTTGTGGCACACGGGCTTAGTTGCTCCGTGGCATGTGGGATCTTCCCAGACCAGGGAATCGAACCCATGTCCCCTGCATTGGCAGGCGGATCCTTAACCACTGTACCGCCAGGGAAGTCCCTGGCTCATATCTTTTTACATTGGACAGAAAAGTAATAAGGAACAATTATTAAGTACTTTATATGATGAGAGAGACAGAGACAGAGAGAGGGAGGGAGTGCTAGTGGGGGGAAATGCCTCTTAGGTAAAGTAACTTGTCTATGAATGAACAGCTGATAAAAGTGGCAAAGCTGGAATTCAAACCTAGGGACATCTGATTTCAAAATCTTTCTCTTGCCACTTTGCCACATATTTCTTACATTATTACCTTCTTATATTTTGTATAGTATTTATGTATTAGAGATGGAAAATAAGAAGCTTCATTTCAATATGTGGAACTGTGTAAATTTACAATATTATTATTAAATATAGGAATATAAGGGGGCTTGCTGGGATGTTTTACATACTTTACCTTATAGAACTCTAAGAAATGCCTTGGATCCCATCAATCACTGAGCCATTGTGTTTTTTTTGGTTTTTTGTTAAAATTTATTTATTTAGTTTTGGCTGTGTTGGGTCTTCGTTTCTGTGTGAGGGCTTTCTCTAGTTGTGGCAAGCGGGGGCTACTCTTCATCGCGGTGCGCGGGCCTGTCACTATCGCGGCCTCTAGTTGCGGAGCACAGGCTCCAGACGCGCAGGCTCAGTAGTTGTGGCTCGTGGGCCTAGTTGCTCTGCAGCATGTGGGATCTTCCCAGACTGGGGCTCGAACCTGTGTCCCCTGCATTGGCAGGCAGATTCTCAACCACTGCGCCACCAGGGAAGCCCTGAGCCATTGTTTTAATATTAAAAAAAAAAGCTCTCTTGTTCCTTGAAAGTACAGAATTAAACCCAAAAAATCAGTCAGGGGGAAAACCCCTTATGTTTATTAAAGAATATTGGTATTATATTTACATCATTAAACATTCTCTAATTGTAATGTATGCACATTTGGTTAGTGAAAACAGTTCAGGGCTAAATGATATACATTTTAAAACTGAAAACAAAGAGGATCTTCTAATCTTTGTTAATGTACATATGTATATTTAGCACTAACTTTTTGGTCTAGAACAATGAACTTTTTCATTGGTAGCAAGAAATACAGTAAAAAAATGTGATTGAGCTCTCAACATGAATCTAGTAGAATTATGAAAATATACAAGATTAGGCAGGAAACACAACCAGAAGAAATGTAGATAGAATCATAAACTATTGTTTATCTCTGGTGCTTGATTTTAGGATTAAAAAAGTACATTTCAGACATATTACAGCAAGAAGAATAGTAAGATATTCATTTAACTATTTACTACTGTGTGCTAGGTGAATTCTGGGCTTTAGTCCCAAATTTTAAAATCTGAATTTATTTTAGATTTGAGCTGGCCTCTTCACATTACAATAAAGCAATGCTTGTTGTTTCTAAGCGATGGTTCTTTCATAGCTGGTTTTAGTAGAACCTCCTCATGTTAGTGTGAAAATAAAAATGTATGAAACCATTTCTCACTTTGTTCATTTTATAGGAAATAACAGCTGTTTCCTTGTTATTTATAGAATATTGGTCAACTTTTATGGATATAAATGGATAATAACATTTCTAACCATGATAGATAGTATTAGTTGTGTGTTTCAACTGATGTTATAATTCAGAAGCAAATTTATCTTTGGCTGAGAACATGTATTTCGTTGTCAGGAAGAATAAGCATAATTCATGGAATTCCATCTTAACACGACGCCAATCTGCTTCCATTTCAGTGCCTTGTACTTATCAGCCAGTCCCGGCTGAGGAAGTTTGGTTACTATATATCTTATTTTCATTCTACCTAGAAGGAACTGCCTCCATTGTCATGTTACTTCTTGGACAGCAATACTATTATTCTTTGGCTCTTTATCTCACTTTTATCATGTAAGTAAATGCCAGTGCCAATCCCCAAATTACAGTAGGTCCTGCCATTTCCTTTCAAGCAGTGAAACATCTTTGATCTGAAATGTGTTTAGCGTTCATTTCTAGGCAGAGTCATTGTACCTTTCTGTCAAATTGAATGTGAACTCCTTCTTTTATGCAGATACTTCTAATGCTAAATTTTGTGGTAAAGTTAAGTGTCTCTTTGTAACCTATTAAAGCGCATCATTTAGAAAATGCTGCTGCCAAGTAATAATCTCGTTGCCAAAAGATGTTCTTTGCCTTTGCCATCTTGGGAAATGGCTCTACCATCTTTCCAGCTGCCCACGTCAGACACTGAGAAGTTGCCTTTGCCATCTCTTTCTTGTCTCCTACATCCAATAAGCTACCAATTATTAGTAGTTTTAGCTCCCTAATGTGTCCTGAATCCACCCCTTCTCTGTTTCCACTGCCATTCCTTTAGCTCAGGTCCTCATCATCTCTTAACTGGATTTCCATATAGCCTCCCACATGGTCCCCTTGCCTCTAGTCCCCAGTCCCTCCAACCCCTTCTTCCACATTGCTTCTAGAGTAACGTGTCATTCCATTGCTTAACAATCTTAAGTGGCTTCTCATTGCTTGCAGGATATAACGCAAATGATGACCTTTGAGGTCCTTTGTTATGCAGGCCTTGTTTACCTCTTTATCCTCATTTCTTGTTACTCCTCCACATAGAATGAACTCCCTGCCATAGAGTAACATTTTGCAGTGTCTGATTCAACACCTCCGTGTCTAACATGCAGCGTTCTGTTCCTGCAAAGCTTTCACTCTTTCTTATATGGCTCTCTCCTAGTGTTTCTTTTTTGTGTGTGTGTGTGTGTGGTACGCGGGCCTCTCACTGTTGTGGCCTCTACCGTTGCAGAGCACAGGCTCCGGACGCACAGGCTCAGCGGCCATGGCTCACGGGCCCAGCCGCTCCGCGGCATGTGGGATCTTCCCAGACCGGGGCACGAACCCGCGTCCCCTGCATCGGCAGGCGGACTCTCAACCACTGCACCACCAGGGAAGCCCCTCTCCTAGTGTTTCTTTAGGCTGCAGCTCAGGGATGTGTTTTCTGGAAAGCCTTCCTCTATTTCCTCATCTGGATTGGTTGTCCCTCCTACATGACCTCAATGCCCTGTGCTTATCTCTGCTGTAGCATTTATCCCCCTGTCTGTGATTGTCTGTGGCTCCCACTGGACTGAGCTTATTATGAATAAGGTCTAGATTCTTTTTACTGTGGCCCCATTATCTACTATAGTTCCTGCAAATAGTTGGTCCTTAGAAAATGTGTTTTGGGTGAATAAATACTACTCCAGGTCCCTGCTGGAACAATTTGAGAAAATTTTCATGGAGACTTACTTGCATTTTGAATACATTGGTAATGGAGAGTATACTAATTAACCCAAAGGACTGAATCGCTGTGACACTTCAAGATATTAGAATCCCACATAGATAGCTATTCTGTAAATCTACAGTGGTGGCCTTGGCTATATCATATTTAAAAGGACATCTTGATAGAGATTTTTAGAATAAAAAATTTTGTTTGCTATATTTTTACTTAAACCATCCCTCCAGTTTTATTCTTCTAACATAACTAAAATGTTATATGTCCTTTTATAGTTCTTAACTTTCCTATCTTGATATCAAGAGATTTCTGTATTGGATGTGATGTTGAACTAGAAGATTTCTAAAAGCTTCTCCAGTTAAAATATATTGGAATTTATATTATTAAATACTTACTACTTATATATAATATTTTACTTAGCTCATTATTTTTTCATGGGATAAAGATTGTGCAAAAAAAATATAAGAAGATAATCTACCTTCCCTTAGCTTATGGTAAAGAATTAGCAAACATAAGTTGTAGATTATAAATTTAAACTGAAAATAATTTAAAATATCTGCTATACTTGCCTTCTGTTATCAAAGATAATGTTTAAAATTATATGTTTATGTGAATGAGAGATAATGGATTCTCATTTCTTCTGTTCTATTGTGCAGTTTACAAAATATTTACGCTGTTTAAAATATAAACCAGAAAAACACCATGTCATTATTATCATGCTCATAAAGCTAGAAAGTTCATTTTAATTAAGGCAGTGATCAACTATAGGAAATAAAAGGGAAAAAAAGGAAAAATAAAGAGAAAAAATGTCTGATGAATTTCCATGGCATGGTTTTTTTTTTTTTTTTGCGGTATGCGGGCCTCTCACTGTTGTGGCTTCTCCCGTTGCGGAGCACAGGCTCCGGACGCGCAGGCCTAGCGGCCATGGCTCACGGGCTTAGTTGCTCCGCGGCATGTGGGATCTTCCCGGACCAGGGCACGAACCCGTGTCTCCTGCATCGGCAGGCGGATTCTCAACCACTGCGCCACCAGGGAAGCCCCCATGGCATGTTTTGTTCTTTAGAACCTATCCGTAATTTAAGCAGATTTAATGAGCAGTCATCTGGGAATGAGGAAAAAGCATAGTAAATTTTTGAGAATGTAGTTCTTTTATTTTTAAAAGAGAATTATATATTCATAGATATATTTTGGGAGGATAGAAGTGTGTGCCTGATATATCTTTACTTTTATAGTATATTATTTCATTTTTCCTTTTTGCAAACCGAAGGTCTACTTTTATTTGATGTTTGGTTTTTAAACAAATCTGTGCCTCCTAGTTATAGAATTTTCATTTGTGTATTTAAAATTGTTTCTAGGGTGATTGTGCAAGCTTCCTTTTGCTCATTTAATCTGCCACTAGCTGACATGGTCAATGCAGATTTACTGAAGTTCAATTGGCAGTAAGTAATATTTTTTCAAATATTAGCTATAAAAATATCACATGGAGGCAGGATGTATCAGAGTCTCCATATCTGAGTTACATTGCCATTACAAATCACATAACTGAAAGATAATCATAAGAGGCATCATTGGGAATCAGAGAGCAGAACATAATAGGATATTCATAATTGTTCACCCTGGGCAAGTTTTCTCTGCCTTTGAAAGGACATCATAATTTTTTATCCCTCAGCTTCACACAGCCAATGCTACAACAAGGTTAAATCTCAGAAACCAAAGTGAAACCTCAGATAGCTTTATGTTACAATATTGCAGTATGCATTATTACACTGGAAGGCAAAATGACCTTCGCCCTGTGACATCACAAGAATTAAAATTGAAAATCAAAGTCCATCTTATCCTCTTTTACTTGAAAAAGTGTAAGCTGACGATGAGAGGTTTTGTTCCTTGGTATGGTTATTATAAACGCTTTAGATCAGCTATAAAATTCACTTGATGGGCAAATATTTTGTGATATGTGCCCTATTTTATGGATTAGAGATGACTGTATTATTTTAAGACTGGCATAGTCTTTATTAGCTTTGTAGAAACTGCATGGCTTTTTTTTTTTAAATGCAACTTAAATTGAAGGAAGCTTTGCCAATCCAGCTTGGTGATTTCTTCCTTATATAATTTCTTTCCTGTTTCAGGGTTTGTTGCTAAGTCATATTTGGAGGGATGAGCAAGGTGGTGAGCTCCTTAAGGTTCAGGACCGTGTCCCTTGTGCCTAGAAAAATGACCGACTCAAATCACTTTTAAAAAAATAAATAAGTTAACAAGAAGAAACGTCAGTAAACATCTTATAACCCTCAAATTCTTTTTGAATGAGACTGGGTACAAATGAATAAAATGCCTCAAACAGTTGGAAAGGGAAGGGCACTGACATTTATCAAATGCCAATGTGTGTAAGCACTGTATGGCTTTTGCTCATTCAAGTCACACACCAGCCATGTGTGGTAGAATTATTGACTCAACAAATATTTATTTATTGCCTCCTATATGTCAGGCACTGTGGTCAATGCTGGGGATACAATACAGCGGGTCTTGTAACAGATCCTTTCTAAAACATACTCTCCTATGCACATGCTGTATGCTTCTGACTGAATGGCTACTATTGAAGACACATGTGCTTTTCTGCTCCCACAAGTTATATCCTTACCAAGAGCCAGTACTTTTTGTTTCAAATTGGTTAACGTCAGATGCAATTGTTATTATAATTACAACACTTAATTACACTTATATTTTATAAACTTAGGAAATATAAGTATGAAATGAAAGTTATTTCTATGGAAACTAAGTTGAATGCTTTAGAAAGACTTGATAAAGATTAAGTGTAAAAAAATTACTATCAAATCTGATGTGATGAAAACTGTAAATGTTTTGGGGAAAAGTCATAAAAATCTAAAGGTATTCTGTTCTTAGATTGCCTTGTGAACAACTTTAGGTTCTCTCTATAACTGATAGTAGAAACCATAGATTATGTCCTATGGATACTATACATGCCAGAAAGATGAAAACACTTTCATCAGTGGACCTGTACTTAAAGAAAAGATTGATGAATGAGTATAGTTAAGTTGAAATAGAATGGTCAATGTCTTGTCTTCTGAAAATGATTTTTTGGCTTCAGTCAACTGTCATCCTGATCATGTCAGATAAGAACTTAATGCAGGGAGCCAAAGCAGATGTAACCCTTGCCTTTATGGCACTGATGGTCTAGTGGAGGATACAGACAGCAGTTGTATTATTATATTATCATGCAATCATAATTATCCCCATTTTCAGGAAACTAAAACTCTTGAGGGGTTAACTTTCCCAAGGTAATGTAACCAGCAGATTGAAGAACTGGGAATGAATCTCAGGCTCTTACCATCAAAGCAATCTTCTACCAATTCTCTGGCCTCATCTTTTCCCTTCTTTCCTTTCCTTTTCTTTTTTCCTTCCCTTTCTTCACCTCCCCTTTTTCTTCTCTTCTTCCTTAGTTGCAAGGTTTCCATCATTAGTTGAAATATGACAAAATTTCAGATTACTCAGTCAATGCACTTGATTTATTTTATGTGATGTAACTAAATTATCAAAAAATGATATGGCAGGATTCCTGCAGAGAACATGTTAAAGTAATCCTTTATAAAATTTGTGCAGAAAGACTTAAGTATGAATCCCAGTTCTACTAGTTGCTAGCTGTGTGAATATGGACAAGTTAGTCTGTCCTCCCATCCCTAAAATAGGAGTGGTAATATCTTCCTCATGGGATAGTTGCAGAGCTTAAATGAAATAATACATACTGGTACTGGAGATATTGTGTGTTCAGTTCCAGACCACTGCAATAAAGCAAATATTGCAATAAAGCAAGTCACAGATTTCTTGGTTTTCCAGTGCATATAAAAGTTATGTTCATACAATAGTGTAGTATATCAAGTGTGCAATAGCATTATGTCTAAAAAATGTACATACATTAATTTAAAAATACTTTATTGCTAAAAATGAAATGTCCAAACAACTACAATAGTAACATCAAAGACCACTGATCACAGATCACCATAACAAATATACAGTAGGTCCCCTACAAATGAACCTTCAAGTTGTGAACTTTCAAAGATGCGAACGTGCATTCGCATGTCCAATCACATAAGTTTGTTCACGTGTCTGGCATACGTTATCATGTGCATACATCCGCTACAAGTGGTTGTGCTTTTGTGTACTTTACTGTACAGTACTCTATAGAGTACAGTAGTACAGTATCTTTATTTCAAGCCCAGGACGTCCAGAAGCAAGTGTAAAGGCAGCGGTATATAGCCGATTGTGTTAGTTGGGTGCCTAGACTAACTTTGTTGGATTTACGAACAAATTAGACTTACGAACACGCTCTTGGAACAGAACTCGTTTGTATGTAGGGTACTTACTGTAATAATAATGATAACATTTGATATATTGTAAGAATTACCAAAATGTGACACAGAGACACAAAGTGAGCAAATTCCATTGGAAAAATGGCGCCAATAGACTTGCTCGATGCATGTTTGTGGCAACCCTGCATTATCAGATGATGGTTAGCATTTTTTAAACTATTTCTATTATTGTCTATTTAGGCTCAAGGAGGACTTAATAGCCAAAAGGTCCTTGATACTTGTATACATATATATGTGTATACACGTACATATATACACACATGTAATTTCTGTGTGATGTAGACACATGCTACTTTTTTCTGTTCCAGGTCACCCCTTTCCTCAATGGTCTTTGGCCCAATCAATGCTTTATTTACCAAACCTGCTCAGTCTTTAGCTCCCATGATGATACTCTCTAGGCTAAACCAGTATGGATATGGAAACCCAAACAAAAGGTAGAGAAAAAAAAATGCTTTGAAATAATGTAATAGAAATATGAAAGCAAACTCAGCCTTTTACATTGCTTACTAGGCAGTATCTTAGACTTTAGGCATTATTAGTCATTAATTTATAGATCTTGAGTAAACTACAATAAAAAATATTCATGGCAAAGGAACTTCAACAGGAATATCTTTAAGGGTATTCTTCAAATTATGTATGCTACAAATGTCTGTGTAATTCACACTAAGCTACATACTGATTGCTTTTCTAAGTCATTCACTCATTTATTATTTCATTCTACAAATGTTTCTGAGGGCCTGCTATTATCTGCTAGGTTCAAAGGTTCTGAGCATACAAGATGGATAAGGAGACTCCAAAGCCCCACAGATTGTGAAGCACTGTGTAAGCCCCCACCAGCCTTTGGGCACTGTGGTAACGCAGGGAAGAGGTTCCAGCCTCTGTCTGCCTAAAGTCAGGGAGCCCGTTGCAAAAGAAGGGTTTCTTGAGCTGAATTTTGGAGGCTGAGTGGGATTTTTCTCTCTGAACACAGAGGAATGTCGTTCCAGGCAGAGAATACAGCATGGCAGATATCCAGAAGCATGAGAGAACTCTGACTAAGGTATTCATTTATTCACTCAACAAACGTTGTTGAGAGCCTACCACATCCTAGGCTCAGTGATAAGGCAATGAACAACAGGGAACAAAACCACAGAAGCCTCTGCCCTCACACGGCTTACATTCTAGTGGCAGGGAGGCAGGCAGACAAGAAATTAGCTAAGTAAAATACATAGTATGTTAGTTGGTGAGAAGTCCTCTGGAGAAAAATAAAACAAGAAGAACAGGAAGGCTTGGGGAAAGCTGCATTTTTAAAGAAGGTGATGGGAAGGCCTCACCGGCAAGGAGATGACATTTGAATAAAGACCTGAGGGAAGGTGGGAGGGAACCAGGGTGCTCTTTGGGACGAGTGTTCCTGGCAGAAAGCACAGTGAGTGCAGAAGCACTGAGTGCAGCATGCCTGGCACTAGGTCTGCCGAGGAGGCTGCCAGCATGACCGGAGACCAAATCCCATAGATCCTTGCAGCCCTCCTTTGCTACCTTGGTTTCACTATGAGGTAAATGGTGATGGTGAGGCAGCGGAGGATTTATTCATTTGTTTATTTGACATTACTTTTTAAAGCAGTCCTAGGGTCACAACAACACTGGGCAGAAAGTACACAGAGTTCCTGTAAATTCTCTGCCTTCCCACACGAACTGCTTCCTCCACGATCAGCAGCCCACACCAGAGTGGCACAAATGTTATAATCCATGAACCTGCATCCTCATCACCCAAGTCCATGGTTGACACTAGGGCTCGTGCTTGGTGTTACACATTGTGTGGGTTTTGACCAATGTATAATGACGTGTGTCTTCACTGCCCTAAAAATCCTCTGTGTTCTGCCTATCCATCCCTCCTTCCCACCGACCCTGACAACTACTGATTTTTTTTTTTTTACTGTCTCCATAGTGTTGCCTTTTCCAGAAAGTCATATAGTTGGAATCGTACCTTTTCAGATTGGCTTCTTTCGCTTAGTAATATGCCTTTAAGATCCCTCCATTTCTTTTCATGGCTTGATAGCTCATTTCTTTGTGGCACTGAATAATATTCCATTGTCTGGATGTGCTACAGTTTGTTTATTCATTCACCTACTGAAGGACATCTGGTTGCTTCCAAGTTTTGACAGTTATGAATAAAGCTGCTACAAACATCATGTGCAGGTTTTTGTGGGAACATTAAGTTTTCAACCCCTTTGGGTAAACACCAAGGAACACAATTGCTGGATCATATTATAAAAGTATGTTTCATTTTCTGAGAAACTGCCAACCTGTCTTCCAAAGTGACTATACCATTTTGAAATCTCACCGGAAAAGAAATGGGAGTTCTTGTTTCTCCACATCGTCATCAGCATTTGGTGTTGTCATTGTTCTGGATTTTGGCCATTCCAATAGGTGTACAGTGGTATCTTGTTTTAATTTGGAATTCCCTAATGGTATATGATCTGGAACCCCTTTTCATATGCTTATGTGCCGTCTGTATGTCTTTGGTGAGGTGTCTCTTCAGGTCTTTTGCCCATATTTAAATCAGGTCCTTAGTTTTCTTATTCTTGAGTTTTAAGATTTCTTTGTGTATTTTGGATATCAGTCCTTTGTTAGATATACTTTTTGCAAATATTTTCTCCCAGTTGGTGATTTGTCATTCTCTTGACAGTGCCTTTGGCAGAGCAGAAGTTTAAAATTTTAATGTAGTCTAGCTTATCAATGATTTCTTTCATGTATTGTGCCTTTCATGTTATATCTAAAAAGTCACTGACACCTAGATTTTCTCCTAGTCTATATTCTAGGAATTTTATAGTTTTGCATATTACATTTAGTTCTGTGATCCATTCTGAGTTAATTTTTGCAAAGGGTACAATGTCTGTGTCTAGATTCATTTTTTGGCATGTAGATGTCTAGTTGTTCTAACATCATTTGTTGAAAAGACATTTTATTGCCTTTGCTCCTTGGTCGAAGATCAGTTGACTGTATTTATGTGGGACTATTTCTGGCCTCTCCATTGTGCTCCATTGATCTAATTGTCTATTCTTTTGCTAAAATCATAGTGTACTTTTTCTCTTCCAGTTTTTTTAAAAAAAATATTTATTTATTTATTTGGCTGCGCCGGGTCTTAGTTGAGCATGCAGGATCTTCGTTGCGGCACGTGGGATCTTTTAGTTGTGGCACGTGTGCTCTTAGTTGCATCATACGAACTCTTAGTTGCGGCATGTAAGATCTAGTTCCCTGACCAGGGATCTAACCTGGGCCCCCTGCATTGGGAGCGCAGTCTTAGCCACTGGACCACGAGGAAAGTCCCTCTCTTCCAGTTTTATTGTGATATAATTGACAAAGAGCGCTGTATAAGTTTAA
Source organism: Kogia breviceps (assembly GCF_026419965.1). Taxonomy (NCBI): domain Eukaryota; kingdom Metazoa; phylum Chordata; class Mammalia; order Artiodactyla; family Physeteridae; genus Kogia; species Kogia breviceps. The sequence goes on from NC_081323.1 coordinate 69,756,212, forward strand.
GGTGCAGAGCATAATGAGTTGACTTACATACCACATGAAATGATTATCACAGTAAGTTTCATGAACATCCATCATCTCATATAGATACAACACAGTGTCTTATTACTGTAGCTTTATAGTAAGTCTCGATGTCAGGTAATATCAGTCCATTGACTTTGGTTTTTTTCAGTGTTGTATTGGCTGTTTTTGATCTTTTTCCTTTCCATGTAAAATTTAGGATCTGTTTTTTGATAATAGCCTTCTGGGATTTTGTTAGGGCTTGTGTTGAATCTATAGATCAAGTTAGGAAGAACTAAAATCTTGAAATATTGAGTCTTCCTATCCATGAACTTGGAATCTCTCCATTTATTTAGTTCATCTTTGATTTCTTTCATATTTTGTTAGATTTATGCCTAACTCTTTCATTTTGGGGGGTCCTAATGTAAATGGTATAATACGTTTAGTTTCAAGTTCCATTGCTGATATATAGGAAAGCAATTAATTTTTGTATATTAACCTTGTATCCTGTAACCTTGCTATAAATGCTTGTTAGTTCTAGGAATTGTTTTGTTGCTTTTCTGTCGTTGGTTCTTTTGGATTTTCTACATAGACAAGAATTTATTTTTTAAAGTTTTTCTCACAACTCCCTGCATATTTCTATTATAAATATTTTCAAATATACAAAAAATTTGGATAAGTTATAGAGTGAAGACATATATTCACCACCTATATTCAACTATTTATATCTTACTATATTGGTTTTAGCACATATTGATCAAGGTATCCATCCCTCTATCTATATATCAAGTCATTTTGTTTTTCCTCACAACTTCTTTTTATTATGAAAAAATTTAAACACAAAAGATATTGAAAAAAAATACAGAGAAAATCCATGCACCCATTTCTTAGATTTAACAGTTTTAACATTGCGCCATATTAGCTTTATCTGTATTTATGTGTATGTATGTATTTTGTCCTCTGAACCATTTTAAGGTTAAGATGCAGATATAGTAGCACGTCATACATCTTACAGCTTATGTACACCTAATAGTTTAGCTTACATCTCCTAGAAATAAAAGCATTCTGACTGAAGAGTTCTGAGCACAGTAATGACATGATTTGACTTATCTTTTAACTGCATCCCTCTGGCTGCTGTGAGAGAATAAATGAATGAGGGGAGTTAAGACACGGGAAACTTGTAGTTTAGTAACATATTGTATATTGTGCTTGATGGTAGCTGGAGGGAGGTGAAGCTGGAAAGGTCAGGGGCTGATGCTGCATTTAAATTTTCTTAATCCTGTACATCAGGGTGTCCCAAATGTGATGACTTTTAAACTTTTGTTATATGAGTTCTCTCTGTACTATTATTTACTTAATATTTTTCTTTAAATTTATTTTAAATCACAAACTTAAAAAAATCTGGTCATAAGCAAAAGTATCCATGATATATATGTATAACTGAATCACTTTGCTGTACACCTGAAACTAACACTACATTGTAAATCAACTATACTTCAATAAAAGTTAAATTGGGACTTCCTTGGTGGTCCAGTGGTAAGACTTCGTACTTCCACTGCAGAAGGCATGGGTTTGACCCCTGGTCAGGGAACTAAGATCTCTGCATGCTGCCCAGCGCAGCCAAAAAAAGAAATAAAATAAAATAAAATAAAATAATTTTAAAAGTAGGGCTTCCCTGTTGGTGCAGTGGTTAAGCATCCGCCTGCCAATGCAGGGGACACGGGTTCGAGCCCTGGTCTGGGAAGCTCCCACATGCCGCGGAGCAACTAAACCTGTGCACCACAACTACTGAGCCCGCATGCCACAACTACTGAAGCCCGGCCAACAAGAGAAGCCACCGCAATGAGAAGCCCGTGCACCGCAATGAAGAATAGCCCCCGCTCACCGCAACTAGAGAAAGCTGGTGCACAGCAATGAAGACACAATGCAGCCAAAAATAAATACATTTTTTTAAAACTAAAAAATAATAAAAAGTATACATGAAAACATTCATTTGGTGGGTTCCACTTTTTCTAACACAATTAAAATAGTTAACCATTAAAATACAAGAACTATTGTGTATCATCTGAAAATCATCATATGTACTACCAGGAGTACAGACGCTGTACTTTGGGTAAGACTACTGTAGGTAAAGGAAGTCATTGAAGATTTTTTTTTAATTGGAGTATAATTGCTTTAAAATGTTGTGTTAGTTTCTGCTGTACGATGAAGTGAATCAGCGATATATATACCTATATCCCCTCCCTCTTGGACCTCCCTCCCACCCACCCCCATCTCACCCATCTAGGTCATCACAGAGCACTGAGCTAAGCTTCCTATGCTTTATAGCATGTTCCCACTAGCTATCTGTTTTATGCATGGTAGTGTATATATGGCAATTCTAATCTCCCAATTTGTCCCACCCTCCCCTTCCCCCGTCTGTGTCCAAGTGTTCATTCTCTATGTCTACATCTCTATTCCTGCCCTGCAAATAGGTACATCTGTACCATTTTTCTAGATTCCACATATATGCATTAATATACGATATTTCTTTTTCTCTTTCTGGCTTACTTCACTCTGTATGACAGACTCTAGGTCCAACCACATCTCTACAAATGACCCAATTTTGTTCCTTTTTATGGCTGAGTAATATTCCATTGTATATATGTACATATACCACATCTTCTTTATCCATTCATCTGTCATTGGACATTTACATTGTTTCCATGTCCTGGCTATTGTAAATAGTGCTGCAGTGAACATCAGGGTACATGTGTCCTTTTGAATTATGGTTTTCTCAGGGTATATGTCCAGTAGTGGGATTGCTGCATCAGACAGTGGTTCTATTCTTAGTTTTTTAAGGAACCTCCATACTGTTCTCCACAGTGGCTGTGTCAGTTTACATTCCCACCAACAGTGCAAGAGGGTTCCCTTTTCTCCACACTCTCTCCAGCATTTATTGTTTGTAGATTTTTTTGGTGATGGCCATTCTGACTGTTGTGAGGTGATACCTCATTGTACTTTTGATTTGCATTTCTCTAATAATTAGTGATATTGAGCAGCTTTTCATGTGCCCCTTGGCCATCTGTATGTCTTCTTTGGAGAAATGTCTGTTTAGGTCTTCTGCCCATTTTTTGGTTGGGTTGTTTGTTTCTTGATATTGAGTTCCATGAGCTGTTTGTATATTCTGGAGATTAATCCTTTGTCTATTGCTTTGTTTGCAAATATTTTCTCCCATTCTGAGGATTGTGTCTTTTCATCTTGTTTATGGTTTCCTTTGCTGTGCAAAAGCTTTTCTTTAGGTACCATTTGTTTATTTTTGTTTTCATTTTCATTACTGTAGGAGGTGGGTCAAAAAAGATCTTGCTGTGGTTTATGTCAAAGAATGTTTTTCCTATGCTTTCCTCTAAGAGTTTTATAGTGTCCAGTCTTACATTTAGGTCTTTAATCCATTTTGAGTTTATTTTTGTGTATGGTGGTAGGGAGTGTTCTAATTTCATTCTTTTACATGTAGCTGTCAAGTTTTCCCAGCACCACTTATTCAAGAGACTTTCTTTTCTGCATTGTATGTTCTTGCCTCCTCTGTCATAAATTAGGTGACCATATGTGTGTGGGTTTATCTCTGGCTTTCTATCCTGTACCATTGATCTATATTTCTGTTTTTGTGCCAGTAACATACTGTCTTGATTACTGTAGCTTTGTAGTATAGTCTGAAGTCAGGGAGCCTGATTCCTCCAGCTCCATTTTTCTTTCTCAAGATTCCTTTGACTATTCAGGGTCTTTTTGTTTCCATACAAATTGCAAAATTTTTTGTTCTAATCCTATGAAGAATGCCATTGGTAGTTTGATAGGGATTGCATTGAATCTGTAGATTGCTTTGGGTGTATACTCATTTTCACAATATTGATTCTTCCAATCCAAGAATATGGTATATTTCTCCATCTGTTTATGTCATCTTTGACTTCTTTCATCAGTGTTTTATAGTTTTCTGAGTACAGGTCTTTTGCCTCCTTAGGTAGGTTTATTCCTTGGTATTTTACTCTTTATATTGCAATGGCAAATGGGGTTGTTTCTTTAATTTCTCTTTCTGATCTTTTGTTGTTAGTGTATAGGAATGCAAGAGATTTCTGTGCATTAATTTTGTATCCTGCAACCTTACCAAATTCCTTAATTAGTTCTAGTGGTTTTCTGGTGGCATCTTTAGGATTTTCTATGTATAGCATCGGATCATCTGCAAACAGTGACAGTTTTACTTCTTCTTTTCCAATTTGTATTCCTTTTATTTATCTTTCTTCTCTGATTGCTGTGGCTAGGACTTCCAAAACTATGTTGAATAAGAGTGGTGAAAGTGGACATCCTTGTCTTGTTCCTGATCTTAGTGGAAATGCTTTCAGTTTTTCACCATTGAGAATGATGTTTGCTGTGGATTTGTCATATATGGCCTTTATTATGTTGAGGTAGGTCCCCTTTTTGCCCATTTTCTGGAGAGTTTTTATCACAAATTGGTGTTGAATTTTGTCAAAATCTTTTCCAGCATCTATTGAGATGATCATAGACTTTTTATTCCTTAATTTGTTAATATGGTGTATCACATGGATTGATTTGCATATATTGAAGTATCTTTGCACTACTGGGACAAATCCCACTTGATTATGGTGTATGATCCTTTTAATGTGTTGTTGGATTCTGTTTGCTATTATATGGTTGAGGATTTTTGCATCTATGTTCATCAGTGATCTTGGTCTGTAATTTTCTTTTTTTGTGATACCTTTGTCTGGTTTTGGTATCAGGGTGATGGTGGCCTCGTAGAATGAATTTGGGAGTGTTGCTCCTTCTGCATCTTTTTGGAAGAGTTTGAGAAGATAGATGTTAGCTCTTCTCTAAATGTCTGATAGAATTCCCCCATGAAGCCATCTGGTCCTGGACTTTTTGTTTGTTAGAAGATTTTTAGGATTAGGGTTAGGATTTATTCTTTTTTCCACCATTCTGTCTTCCAGTTCACTTATTTGTTCTTCTACCTCAGTTATTCTGCTGTTGATTCCTTCTAGTGTGTTTTTCATTTCAGTTATTGTGTTGTTCATCTCTGTTTGTTCTTTAGTTCTTCTAGGTCTTTGTTAAACATTTCTTGTATTTTCTTGATCTGTGCCTCCATTCTATTTCTAAGATTTTGGATCATCTTTACTATCATTACTCTGAATTTTTTAAAAATTATTTATTTATTTGTTGGTTGGTTTATTTATTTATTTTTGGCTGTGTTGGGTCTTCATTGCTGTGTGTGGGCTTTCTCTAGTTGCAGCAAGTGGGGGCTACTATTTCGTTGCAGTGTGCAGGCTTCTCATTTTGGTGGCTTCTCTTGTCGCAGAGCATGGGCTCTAGGCACATGGGCTTCAGTAGTTGTGGCACATGGGCTCAGTAGTTGTGGATCACGGGCTCTAGAGCACAGGCTTAGTAGTCGTGGCACATGGGCTTAGTTGCTCTGCATGTAGGATCTTCCCAGACCCAGGCTCGAACCCGTGTCCCCTGCACTAGTAGGTGGATTCTTAACCACTGCACCACCCGGGAAGCCCCACTCTGAATTCTTTTTCCGGTAGTTTGCCTATTTCCTCTTCATTTATTTGGTCTTGTAGGTTTTAACCTTGCTCCTTCATCTGTAATGTATTTTTTTGTAATCTCTTTTTTTTTTTGATGCATGGGACTGTATTCCTGTCTTAGTGGTTGTTTGGCCTAAGGCTTCCAGCACTGGAATTTGTAGGTTGTTGGGTAGAGCTGGGTCCTGGTGCTGAGATGAGGACGTCCGGGAGACCTCACTCTGATTAATATTCCCTGGGGTCTGAGGTTCTCCGTTAGTCCAGTTGTTTGGACTTGGACCTCCCACCACAGGAGCTCAGGCCTGACCCCCGGCCCATGAACCAAGATCTTTCAAGTCATGTGGGGTAGCCAAAAAGAAAGAAAAGAAAAGAAAAAAAGGAGAAGAGCAAGAACAAAAGGTAAAAAATAAAATAAGATTATAAAACTAACAGATATATTAGAAAAAATAAAAATGTAGATGAAACAACAACTGGAAGGTAAAACAGAACCACAGTAGCAAAAAAGGAAAAAAAAAAGGCCGGCAGAGGCCTTGGCTGTGGGGGGCGTGGCTTAGGCAGGGGCGTGGCTTAGGCAGGGGTGGGGTTTAGGCAGAGGTGGTGTCTAGGCTCAGCACTGCCGGAAGGACCCTGGAGTGCCTCTGGCCTTGGAGTGTGGATGATTAGGCCCAGGACCTCAGCAGGCTCCCTGGGCCCAAGTGGGTGAGGGAAACGCTAGCCACGCCTCCCCCACAATCCTCTGATCCCAGAGGGTCCCTGCCCGTTCTCCTCTACTCTTCTTGCCCCCCCCACACCCCTAGGACCCACGTGACTGGATGGGGCCTTTGAGGGTGCAAGACCAGGCCTGGGACCCCAGCAGGCTCACCAGACCCAAGTGGGTAGGGGAAACCCTAGGTGCATTCCCCATGATCCTCTGATCCTGGAGGGTCCCTCCCTGTCTGCCTCTCCTCTTCTTCCCCCTACCCCTACACCCCTAGGACTCATGTGGCCAGAGGGGACCCCAGAAGCTGGAGGACCAGGCCCGGGAGCCCAGCAGGCTTCCTGGGACCTGTGTTTGCAGGGGAAATGCAAGCTGCATTCTCTCCCTGGTCCGGGGGACCCCTCCCAGTTCAACTCTCCTCTTCTTCCCTCCCCTCCCCTCCCCTTCATCCCACCTCCCTCGCACACCCTCAGGATCCACATGGCCAGAGGGAGCCCCGGAGGGCGGAGGACCCGGCCTGGTACCCCAGCAGGCTTCCCGGGGCCTGATTGGGCAGGGGAAACCCTAGCCACATTCCCCCGCTGATCCTCCAAACCCCCGAGGGTCCCTCCAGGCGTGGGAACCCCTCCCCTCCCCCAGCCACCCCTCATGGGTGGCAGTGCCATCTGGCCTCCACTTCTCCACACCCTCAGTCCCCCGACATCCTACCTGGTCACTTGGGGGTTCCTCCCATCCCCTTGGGTGTCAAGGTCCCCCACCAGCATCTGGTAGGTGCCCTAGTTGTGGGGAGACCTGAACTCCGTTTACTCCCACTCTGCCATCTTGACTCCACCCCTCACTGAAGATTTTTAAACTTGGGAAAGACATAACCTGAATTTTGTTTTAGAGTATTCTGGCAGTGGTATAAAACAAGGATTGGGGTCAGGGGATGGAATTAAAGCCTAGTTGCTAGTCACCTACTGTAGAAAAAGTGCTCAGAATACAAAGATAGATAAAATAGTTTGCTGCCAGTAAGGAGCCTACAGTCTAGTAAGGGTCACAGACATTAGGACAGGTAATTGCAGCACAAAATGGTAGGTGCTATGACTCGAAGTATATGCAATATGTAACAGAGGCTAAAAGGTGGGCATGATAGACACTGCCTCAGAAACCAAGTGCAGGAAGGCTGTACACAGGAAAAGATGCTTTAGTCATTTCAGTGGAGGCATTAATACTATGAATGAAGATTGGAGGTACCTGGGGAAGAGAAACAGTATGGCAAAGCATGGACATGTGAAATGATGGGGCATTCATTCAACAAATATTTACTGAACACTTAACTATATACCAGCTCCTGTGCTGAGTCCAGAGAACAAAGAGACAAGAGATGCAGTCCCAACTCTGAATAAGCTCATAGTCAATTATAGTGAAAATCATAGTGCTGTGTTAGGTGTTACTGATGTAAGTGTGGGATGCTATGAAAGTATATACTGTCTGAGCATATAATTCAGACTCAGTAGCAAAGAAATGATCTCTCAGATGAATTGTGAAAATGCAGTAGGAGTCTATGCAAGTACAGAGAGGCATGAGATCATGTGACATGCTTGGAGGAACTGTTCATGGTTTAGCAGAGTTTGAGAAGTGTGGATTTGATCCTGAAAGGAATGGAATATTATTGTTGTTAAACCAAGGGGTAATAATATCATACTCAACTTTGAATACATCACCCTGCAGTGTAGAGAATGGTTTGAAGGGATGTTAGCCAAATCACAGAGAAAGAACAGTTTGAAGACCAGAGTTGGTTTTACATGAGAAACGCTGGTGGGGGCCTGAGCTAAAGCAGTGTAACATGGAAGGTCAAGAGGAGATTGACACAAGAGAGATTAGGGCATTAGAATCATTAGAATTTAGTGATACTTGGATTTGGAGGCATGACTTACAATTGGGTAACTGTGTGTTGAAAAGTGAGTTGAATGTGTGAGAGAAGTGAATGTGGACTGTTTTGGAACACATTTTTCTGTAGAACTTTAAGAAACTCTTTCTCAGTCTTAGCTTCTCCATCCACAAATTGAACGTTTTCCGCCTGCGTTAGGGAAGTTGCTCGAAATCCAAGTAGCGTTAAATGCCTCAAGCAATGTTGTAGAAGAAAACCATGGTGACAGAAGCGGGAGAGGAAGAGACTCTGGAGTAGAACTGACTCGAAGTTCATTTGCTGGTAGATATGAGAGCAATGGAAGAAGAAACGGTGTGCTTAGCTTGTGCCCCTCCAAATTTTCTTTGAGAAACAGAAGCTCTAAAGTAATGGTTCTCAACCATGTTGCACATTGGAATCACTTGGAGCTTGAAAAAGTCCTGATATTCAGGCCATACCCTCGGCCAGTTAAATCAGAATCTCTCAGGTGAGATCCAGGCATCAGTATTTTTTAAAGTTCCCTAGCTTATTCTAGTGTGCAGCTGATGTGGAGAACCTGGAGATTTACTTCCTTGGAAATAAGAGGCTCTGGAGACTAATTCTTGTTGACTCAGGCATAGATATGTTTACAACCAGACATGTTGGCTATGTCATCTCGTGCTGCTGTAAGCATTTTTAGAGTTATAAACTTATTTAGGGCATTCAAGTATCATTTATCTTTGATAATTTAACGTTTGGCATCTTGTGGCCTCACATAGCTAGTGCCAATCTGAAAGTGTCTGACTGAAGTCCAGAGGCTAACTCTACACTTAGCAGGATATGGTTTGATGATCAGAGAGTGCTTTGAGTCAGCAGTATGACAAATTTAGCAAAAATATCTATTTGAAATAAATTTCATACTTGCAAGTGAGTTTTCTAATATCTGATTAATATTTTACTATTACAATATACAGAACTGTATGGTTCAGGGGTATTATTCTCCCCTCTGTGATTTTTGAAAGATGGTCTGTGGTTCCTTGATATAGTTAGAGAAATGTTTGTTCTTCAGGGTAGATTATTTTTCTAAGTTTAATAGATCTATTTGGCAGCCTGTAAGTGTAATTGTTAAACTTATTGCTAATGGAGATTCATAAGGGAGGTACTTGGGCAAGAAAACCAACGTGTAACCTCTCCTAATTATAGGTGATAAGGCATTTCATGTCGTAATATGAGAAATTGATTACCTAATTAGTTTATACACGTAGCTTCTATCAAAAATTGCAACAAAGTCCATACTTTTCACACAAAACAAACAATGACGATGAAATTCTAGTAGTATATTATAGATAAAGGGCTACTCTGTCCATTTGGTCAATTAAGCATGCTTGCATGCTTTTTTTTTTTTTTTTTTTCTTTTTTTTTGCAGTACGCGGGCCTCTCACTGTTGTGGCCTCTCCCGTTGCGGAGCACAGGCTCCGGACGCGCAGGCTCAGTGGCCATGGCTCACGGGCCCAGCCGCTCCGCGGCATGTGGGATCCTCCCGGACCGGGGCACGAAGCCGCGTCCCCCGCATCGGCAGGCGGACTCTCAACCACTGCGCCACCAGGGAATCCCGCTTGCATGCTTTTATCCGCAAACATTTGTTGAGTACCTACTGGGTGTGAGCACTGTGCTGAGAGCTGAGGTAAAACTGTCGTAAGACATGCTGCCTTTTTGCCTTTGGGAGCTCACGTGGCCCTAGTGGTTGAGGAAGACGGCAAAGTCCAGTGCAATGAGCCAAGTGCAGGGTTGTGATAAGCACATAGTGCAGGAGGAGCACAGACTTGGCCCTCGGTGGCTTGGCACTGCACTGACGTGGTAGTACTGTCCTTTAGCCCTGGCCAGATCCCTGCTGCTTGCTGCACAGTCTGCAATAGAGAGATACATTTTCCCAATGGTCAAAGTCTGCCAATTTATTTGTTGAATTACAGTGTCATCTGTAAAGACTTTGCAGGAAACCTAAATAAAATCCATCACACACACACAAAATAGTCTTCTAGATCAATCTGCTATATATATATATATAAGTGTGTTGTTAAATACTGTATATGCAGCTTTCCTTTTTCTTGTCTTTTGTCTGGAATCCTCACAATAGATACTTTGCAAATTATACTTGCAACGAAAGTTTAGGAAATGACTTTTCTCTTAATAGCAGAGTAAACAATACTGTCTTTAACTCCAGCAAAGAAACAGATCCAAAGTGAGTTGCTTCAGGGTGAATAATTGACAAAAAATAACCTCAGGCCTTTGTCTTTTAAATAATCAAATAAGAAAACAATCTTGGTATTTAACTACATGTAGTTAATCATTAAAATCAATTTTAAAACTGTTTTTTTGAAAACAAGTACTTTCCATAGAGATTTACTATAACAACAGCCTGGAAATCCTTAGGCAAGCATCTCTCCTGCTTTTTTTAATGACTTCTGTTTCATATTAGGATGAAATCAGTGGTTTTATTCATTGTTAAAGATTAAGTTACCTAGACTAGAAACGAGCTAGTCTTATGTATTATACTTGGTGCTGGTGGATTTTGTTCTTTCAAAGTATCCATTCTATGTCATACTGTTGATTCTGCTGTAGTTATGAAATGCTTATTGTGAATTTCTTTATTAATGTTTTCCATATTCTTGCTTTATGAGGTGACTGATGAAGCATAGAGGATTGAAAAGGAAAAAAAAAAAAAAAGCCCTTCCTCTGAGGAGCTCATGTATCCTACTATAGGATCACTAGGAGAGCTAGAGGTAGTCAGCAGTTAGAGCACGCCACATATTCAGAGCCTCAAATTTTGTACTTTGGTGAGACATGACTTTCCCCTTCTCCATCGCTGTCTATTTGGGGATGAAGGATTAAAAACAAATTTAAAATCTTACAGCTGTGTATATGAACTGTGTACATATAAGCATATACATTCATTGGGGTTGCTAGAATGAATATTGGGATAATCAGTTAATCCCTGATTCAAGATTCTTATAATAAGTCCATTTGCCAACTATGATGAACATGAGCACTTGTAGCATTCTAAATTATTAAGAATATTTAGCGGGGCTTCCCTGGTGGCGCAGTGGTTGAGAATCCGCCTGCCGATGCAGGGGACACGGGTTCGTGCCCCGGTCCGGGAAGATCCCACATGCCACGGAGCGGCTGGGCCCGTGAGCCATGGCCGCTGAGCCTGCGCGTCCGGAGCCTGTGCTCCGCAAGGGAGAGGCCACAACAGTGAGGCCCGCGTAGCACAAAAAAAAAAAAAAAAAAAAAAAAAAAAAAATTTAGCCCCAAATATTCTGCCTGAAGCTAAATCAGTTTACTAATAGTGTCAGAAATGGAGCTGTGACGTGAAATTTTGTGTAGGAAATTCTATCTGGAATTTCATAGGACCGCAATAATATAGACCCTGTGTTTTGCCACAGAATTATCAATGATGTGTTGATTTCTTCCCTATAGCTCACTTCTCTTCCTCTGTAAATAAGGGTCGTAATGTTTCATTGCAAAGGGACCGCCTGAGGACAAGATTATGTCCAAAGAAGGAGATAATCAACATTAGGGATTTTGTTTTTGCAGAAATATTATGATCTTACTTTTTTCCATTTAGTCTTTATAGTTGGTAACATTAACAATAGCTCCCAATCTCTGGCAAAGAAAAACAGGTATATCAGGAGTTAAATCCTTACATTTTGACGTCAGCAATGTGATCTGTCAAGCTCTTCTTGTTCTTGATATTTGTTGTAGACAATTGCCTTTCCTTGAGAGTTTCTGAATTCATTTCTGCAGAGAGCATATGACTTCTCCTTTGAAAATGAGGGTTTTTTCCTTCTGATAAATTTATATTATAAATACCATTTCTTTCTTGCAGAGATTTTTAGTTTAGATCTAGGTAAAAATCTCAGCTCCATACTTACCAGCTGTGGAATGCTGGATGATTTAATTAACCTGGCTAAGGCTTAGTGTCTTCTTCAGGGTTATTGTGAAAATCAGTAGCAATGATGGCCACAGAAACCATATTTGGGTCTCTTTGGCCTTTTCCAACCTGCGCTCCTCTTTCTCTGCAGGAGTTCTCACTGATACCGATTTTGGCAGCAACTTCTTTGACAGGATTTGTCTATTTTTATACTAATGACTGTAAACATATTTCACCAATCCCATCAGGAAGCAACTTTATTAATTTTATATGTTTTTGAGCTTATTTTGATAGCAGAAAAGGAGAGTGGAAAGGAGGCCGACTTTGCTTTAGTGTTGAGATGTGGAAGAGCCCCAGTATGATAGGACTGGAGGTGAGAGGACAGTGATTTATGTGGCCCCCTTTACCTCACAGAGCTGAATTTACAGATGGTTTAGCAAGGAAAGCTAAGCTAAGACAAGTAAGTAAGCTAAACTAAGAAAATGAGGGATAAGATACCAGACAGTAATATTTCAGAACGTAATAACCTGCAGGTAGATATTTTTCTTTTAAAAGTAGAGCATTGTGAGAGAAAATTGGGTGCAAATTTTTTCCATAAGCAGAGGTTCTTTACATTTCATTCATTCATTCATTCATTTATTTGTTTTTGGCTGTGTTCCATCTTCATTGCTGTGCATGGACTTTCTCTAGTTGCGGCGAGCCAGGGGCTACTCTTTGTTGCGGTGCATGGGCTTCTCATTGTCATGGTTTCTCTTGTCGCAGAGCACAGGCTCTAGGCGCGTGGGCTTCAGTAGTTGTGGCACGTGGGCTCAGTAGTTGTGGCTCCTGGGCTCTAGAGCACAGGCTCAGTAGTTGTGGCGCATGGGCTTAGTTGCTTTGCGGCATGTGGGATCTTCCTGGACCAGGGCTCGAACCTGTGTCCCCTGCATTGGCAGGCAGATTCTTAACCACTGCACCACCAGGGAAGCCCAGAGGTTCTATTTATATGATAAAATTAAATATATTTATTGTCTCTTTGCCTCCACTAGAATGTAAACTTTGTTGAGGGTAAGGATCATTGTTGATTTATTTACTCTGTATTGCAAGCACCTAAAACAGTAAGTGTGCAATAAATATTTGAGTGAACTAAATTATAAGCAGAGCTTAGGTATTATTTTCTACCAGAGATTCATTTAAAAATGTTGTTAAGGATGAAATTGACATTCTGAAAGCATAAAAGGCCAACTGGTCACTAGGTTCATCCACATCCCAGTAGAGGGGATGTAATGTGAGAGAGGAAAAGAAATTCTCTAAATCATGGGTATATCTCTCAGATTAGAATAACATCTTAAAAGAAAGAGGAAGTCTTAAGAAAGGAGCAGAAAGATCAAGGAAATTTTTGAAGAGCCCCAAGTGATTCAGTGAAGTAGTAGGGTAATGAAAATTGTTGCAGCTTTGGTAATAATGGTGTCAGCCTGAAAGCATTGGGGGTTAGACCACAACATGATCGTTATCAAACTGCCTTAATCATTGAAACGTTCATTCCCCTGCCTTCCCTTGAACTTCCAGCCTAAGGCTTTCTCCCTGTAGTGTTGTCAGCACGCTCGCATGAGGCTTTGCCTCTGCAGATAATCACAGGTGTTCCGCATGCCTCCTCTCACCATGAAAAAAAGAGAAAAAGACAATTCTGTCTTAGAGATAGGAAATCTCCCAGAGAGAACCCTTGGCAGCTGGAATCCAATTTCTTGTTGTTTCTGAAATTGGAATCTGCTATAACTAGAGAATGCCAAAGGATAATGGGCTCCTGCTGTTAAACACTCAGATAAAAGGCACACAGGTGCCTAGCCAAGCAGAAACCAGTCTTTTCATAAAACACTGGGCTTTGAGTACATACTGTCCTAATTCCTTGACTAGCAGCTCATGGTCATGGCTCTGTGGGTTTTTTCCCCTTTAAAGGTCTTGATTAGGCTGCTTCCTTTCTTTTATTGTGTTTAAGAAATGTGTGATTTAGGCTGCTGCAAAGTGGGATTTGGGTTTCCCTTACCTTGTTGGCGTCTTGCACCCATTATTGGTCCAGTCCTCCCATGTGGCCTGTCTTGTGGTTCCAATCAGTGAACAGTCAAAGGTGGGGAGAGAAGCATCATGCTTATGCACACCTACAACATCAAGTTCAAAAGTATAGTCATGACCTTGTCTTCTCATTCTCGAAATCTGTGCTCAGCTGTTTCAAACCTCCTGTTAGTCCTTGTTAGTAATGGCCAATTAGAAATCACTGAATCCTTTCCCTATAGTGGTCAGAGGCAGCCAAGTTATGCTAATATGGACATGAGTGCCAATGGTAAAGTTACACCATTCAGGCCACTTCGGCTGCAAGTGACAGAAACCCAACGCAGGCTAGCTCAAATAAAAAAGGAACTTACCAGCTCATAAAACTGAAAAGTCAGGCAGAGCTGGATCTATGTAGCTAGTACTCAGATGATGTCAGGAACCTGTTTATCTCTGACTTTCCCTCTGCGTTGAGTGCAAACTTTTACCACATGGCAGCAAGATAACTCCAGGTTTACATGGGGCTAAGCGCCTCAGATCCTAGAGGAAACATGTACATTTGTCCCAGGAGCACAGCAAAAGTTCACAGGTGGACCTTGAAAGGCTTTGCATGAGTCACGTGTTCATTCCTGAGGCAGTAGCTGTAGCCTGAGGCTGGAGTCCTCTGACCAGGTCTGGGGGTGTGCCTGACCTTGGGGGTGTGAGCAGGTAGTCAGCCTCCACTGCATCTTCAGAACTAAGACAGGGTTACTGTGGAAGAGGGCAGAGGATTTTTCTTAAGGGAAGGAATGCTAGGAAGACAAAACACTATGTGCACCCAGAAATGAAGCTCTCCATAGATAGTTTGGGTGGGGCAGAAGTGTAACCGGATCCTGACAGCATTCTTGCTCCTCTGTTACTTCTAGAGGCTACAGTCAGCGTGTGTTGGGTAGTGCAATTGATGACCCAAGCCTTTGTGGTTGTCTCAGGGCATAGAAAGGAGCAACAAGGGAGCAAAGCCTGGGTTGGTCATAATCAGCAATTCTTGGATTGAGCAGGACTCAGGATGAAGGGTGGTTTTGTGGAGCAGTAGTTGGAAGGGGGTGGTCATACCTAAGCAAATGCAATCCAGCCCAGAGCACCAAGGACTTTCCCACCTGTGGCCTTTAGAGGAGGAGGTAGTGATGGTTGGACGTTCTGCCCATGATTCTAGGCAGAGGCCTTCTAGTAAACATCTACTTATCCTTCCGGACTCAGCTTGAATCCCCTGGGGGAGTCTTCTCTGGGCTTCACCTGCCAAGAGTAGACCAGATGCCCTGGTTATGTGCTCCTATCTGATGCTTTGTTTTTTCCACCTCAGCACTTTTTCTTCTTTTGTAGTCATGTGTAAGTCGATCTGATTTACGATTACTTGATTAAGGTCTATCTCCAGCACTGGGAGGTAACCTCAATGAGAGTAGGAATTCTGTCAGTTTGGCCACCATTGGATAACCAGTCCCCAACCCAGGACCTCGCGCGTTAATCATCACACAGTGCCTAGTTTTTAGATGAGTGAATCATACATGGGTTCTGGTTATTGCAACTGGTTTTAGTATGAAAATGTAACAAACTGCCTCCTTTTCTTGTAGCATATAATTTGATCTTTCCACTTATCTCCACAATCGGCTGAATTAACGAGGTGCTGTTTTAAATAGCCCAAGTAACCCAAAAGAAGCTGCAGGCTAGATAACCAGCCCTCAGATAATTAGGCGGCCTCTTTTACTGTGTATGATTTAAATGCAAAAATATGATCTATCAAATATAATGGAGAACCGTAGGCATCTTTGGGCTTAATTGAAGTTCTTGGCAGTAAATAAGGTTGTGTCATTTCTGAATATTATCATTAACCCTGGTTTCCTCTTGTAGCCTCAAATTTTGTAGAATGGAAGTAAGTTTAGTAATAAAAATGAATGCCCAGCTCCTGCCACTTTGTTTGAAACCCATTGGATGGTAATTTCAAGACTAAAATGTTATGAGTATATAGATGCATATGCCTATTCATTGCACCCACCTCCACCTCTGTCCTCCTGTGCCCAGTGTGTGGTCCTTCGCTGTGGCCTCAGCATTTCTCCCCAGGCATTGTGATCAAGGGTTTACATGTCAGCTCCTCTGGTATAACCAACCGGAAGGTAGGGTTTACTGACTTATTCAGTTATTTGAAAGAATCAAAGTTATTTGATAAAATTTCAGTTACCTTTTAAATGGGTTCAATATATACCAAAACTTTTCTGAAACTTTGTTGTATAGCTTTGAATTCATAAGAAAAGAAGCCACTGGAGAAACTAAACATGTTTTAAATCTTTTTTTCCTCCCAGTGCAATCTTAGATCTTCATGACGCCATGTTTAATTTGATTTGCTTGGTCCTACTGGGCATTGCAGGAATTCAGATTCTTGTTTGGAGCCCATTCTCCATCAGGACCAAGACAGACTACACAGGGGCTCTCTAAGGGCAACATCAGCCATCATGGGAGTCAAATGAAACTTCAGTTGTTTGTTCTTATAGAGTTTACATTATGCCAGAGGGTAAAACTGTTCTTTATAACCTCTAATTTGTTCAGAAAACAAACAAAAAAAAATCCAGCACAATTTAGGGGTTTTTGACTCCATAATAAGAAAGTTAAATATGAATTAAGTGGGCTGTTTCCAAGTGGTCTCATAGCCTGGACACAACCTGTCACTCCTCACCCTTGAACTGCTATGTGAGTTGCTCTGTGTTGCCCAGAGCCCCCCTGACTGTGTGTGCCACTTCCTTTTATTTTTTTAAAGCCTCATATTGCTTCTTTGACTGATTTTATTAGTGATACATCCTTTATTCCCCCCTTTTCACTAAGTAATACTTCATCACCATCATCTGTACATTGCCTGTGATTAACGGTTGTCAGACTTGGAAATTCAGGGACCTTGATAAGAGGACTCATAGAGTCCAGATTTCTGTGGTTCACTGTCTTGGTTGCAGAGCTTTTGGTTGTAAAGAAACAGGAATTCATCTTCAGCTCTCTTAAATAAAGAGAGGTTTCTTGTAAGGATGCAGTAGGCAAATTCATAGGCATCAGGGACAGGAAATAGGACTAGAGTGGGAGAGGCAGGGTGGCTGAGGCAGCTTTCTCTGTTTCTGTCACCTTCATTGTTTTCTCTCTCATTCTCTCTCTCTCTCGCTCAACTGGCTAAGAACTGGACCTTTCAGTTCAGTCGCCCACCTTCATCTGACTCAGATTCTGTGTGCTTGTCCAGATTCTCTTACCCAGGAGTGATAAGTGGCCCAGCATGAGACACTGGTACACACTGGTGTGATAGAAATGCTTAATGATTGGCTCTCTGAAAAAAAAAGTATGCATATATACACACGTAATTTTATTATAACTTTTACTGAAAAGAAAGGTGTATAGCATATGACTTACAAATCATAATAAAATATACCTCCTTTTTTTAAAAAAAATTCTGTATACCTATAATTTCAGTGTGACTTGATATTTCTTTTTCTTTCTTTTTTTTTTTTTTTTTTTTGGCTGTATGGTGCGGCATGTGGGATCTCAGTTCCCTGACCAGGGATTGAACTTGCACCCCTGCAGTGGAAGCACTGAGTCTTAACCACTGCACCGCCAGGGAAGTCCCATGACTTGCTATTTCTTAGAAATTCCATATTCAGTTAGAAGTTTTTATAATTGGCAACAATAGCCATGAAATCAAGACTATGAATGAATGCTTGACTACTATCCAGTTCCACAAAGAAGTCACTCATGTCATGACCAAGGAGTGTAGTTCCAACCTAAATATTGTTTTATATTTTCGTTTATGTTAACGAGTAAGACAAAACGGAAACAATGAAGACACACTTCAGAACGGCACTCAGTCAGCCGTGATGTGAGCAACCTCTTTGATTAATTGAATGATAGGGTTTGGATACTGGAAAGAATATGTTCTGAATTTCTTGTGTTTTTCATAGTGTAACAGCTATAGACATGAAAGTTTTGAGTTTAATCTGCATTATTATTATTATTTTGCGGTACGCGGGCCCCTCACTGTTGTGGCCTCTCCCGTTGCGGAGCACAGGCTCTGGACGCGCAGGCTCAGCGGCCATGGCTCACGGGCCCAGCCGCTCCACGGCATGTGGGATCTTCCCGGACCAGGGCACGAACCCACGTCCTCTGCATCGGCAGGCGGACTCTCAACCACTGCGCCACCAGGGAAGCCCTAATCTGCATTATTAATATTTTATTACTTTCTTAAGTCTAGTCCACAGGTTAGCAAACTATCACTGCTGGGCTAAATCCAACCTGTGGCCTATTTTTTACAGTATGAGATCTAAGCATAATTTTTACATTTTTAAAGGCTTATAATACAAACAAAACTATGCAACAAAAACTGCATGTGGTTTACAAAGCCTAAAATATTATACGGCTCTTTACTGAAAAAATTTGCTAACCCCTGGACTAGACAATCAACAAAACGAAGCAGCAATTTCTACTGATTTCCATGGTGTAAATACATCCAACATGGCGAATTTCAAGCTACAAATGTGATAGCAGTGAACACAGATTTGGGAAGAAGTGCTCAGTAGCATACCATTATAAAATTGGAAGATGAAATAAATAATCATAACACCATATACACATGTCATATCACCATACAGGTAGAATAAACATTAATAACATTAAAGAATAAAAATAGTAAAATGTAGTAAAGTAGTTAGAAAGCAATATCTTGAGTATTTATCACCTTTGTTTTTAATATAATTTATTTGATTATATATATATAAATTTTATATATGGAATATAAAATTTTAAAATAATGGCCATGTTTAAAAACCAGTTTGAGAAGTTCCTGAAAAGTTAGCAATGGCTCTCACCAGCCAGCTTACCACTGGGTATACTTCACAAGCATACTCTGTGTCTCTGCTACTTGGTTGGTGGGTAGGCATGTTCAATAAGAAGTGTAAGGAGTGTAGGTGGAGTAGACCTGATTCATATTCTGAGTTCTCTGATTCAAGCCAGGACATTGAAGTAAGAGAGTGCAAAATGGTATAGTCCTGAATTTGTTTTCTTTTTGCTTTCCCTGAAATCAGCGAAGTTCTATCAGGTCCTGGAGATGGGGAAGGCCAGGGATGGAGATATTGACTGCATTATCTTCCAGTGAGGTCTATTTATTATAAATGCACACTTAATCTTGAAAGGGAAGCTAAAGATTGTAAAGAAGTTTGGCTTTGTGCAAACTGTAATGTGCAGTGTCCCGTGAGGAATCAGTGAACTTGAAGATAGGTCAATAGAAATTATAGGCATACCTCATTCTACAGTGCTTCACTTTATTGCATTTCACAGATATTGCTGTTTTTACAGATTGAAGGTTTGTTACAACTCTGTGTCAAGTAAGTCTATTAGCATCATTTTCCCAATAGCATTTGCTCACTTCATATCTCTGTGTTATGTTTTGGTAACTCCTGCAATATTTCTAACTTTTTATTGTTGTATTTGTTATAGTGATCTGTGATCAGTGATCTTTGATGTTACTATTGCAAAAAGATTACAACTCTCTGAAGGCTCAGATGATGATTAGCATATTTTAGTAATAAAGTATTTTAAAATTATGTACATTGAAGTAAAAAAATTTTATTGGAGTATAGCTGATTTACAATGTTGTGTTAGTTTCAGGTGTGCAGCAAAATGAATCAGCTATACATATACATATATCCACTCTTTTTTAGATTCTTTTCCCATTAGGTCATTACAGAGTATTGAATACAGTTCTCTGTGCTGTAGAGTAGGTCCTTATTGGTTATCTATTTTATACATAGTAGTGTGTACATCAGGATTTTTGTTGACATAATGTTATTGCATACTTAATAGACTACAGTATAGTGTAAACATAACTTTTATATTCACTGGGAAACTAAAAAATTCATGTGACTCACTTTATTGTGATATTCACATTATCATGGTGGTCTGGAACCAAACCCACAAGATCTCCAAGGTATACCTGTATTCAAGCTGAAACACACACACACACACACACACACACACACACACACACACACACACACACTGAGAGAGAGAGAGAGAGAAGAAGAGAGAGAGAGGGAGAGAGAGAATAGAGCACCCAAGAGATTTGGGACAATATGGAACAAACACACATTTTAATGAAATTCCAAAAAAATAATAATAAGAAAAAGAGAACAGGATGCAAGAAATATTTAAAGAGACAATAGCCAAGAGGTTTTTTTAAAAAAAATGAAAGACATCAAACCAAGAATCTCAAGATTCAAGTAGCTCAGAGAACCAGGATAAATACCAGGATAAATATCAAAACAAACAAACATACAAAACAAAACCATATCATATGATGGGCACATTAATATGAGGGACACATCCTATTCAAACTGATAAAAGCCAAAGATAAGGATAAATTATTGAAGGCAGCCAGAGAAATAAGACACATTACATAGAGAGAAACAAAAATCAGAATTAATAACAGCAGACTCTGTCAGAAACTACACAAGACATAACACAATGGAATGACATCTTGAAAATTTTGAAAGAAAAAACCTGTCAACCTAGAATGTTATACACAGTGCAAATGTCTTTAAAAGTTAAGGTAAATAAAGACCTTTCAGACAAACAAAAGCTGAGAGTACCAACAGAACTGCATTACATGAAGTGTTCAAGAAAATTACCAGATAGAAACTTGGATCTCTACCAAGAAATGAAGATCTCTGACAATGATTAAAATGAAGATAAATATAAAAGACTTATTTTTTCTTATTTTCAATAACTTCAAAAGATAATTGAGGATCCCTCACACATTTCTGGTAGGAATGTAAAGTGGTACTGCCAGTCTGGAATACAGTTTTGCAGTTTCTTATAAAACTAAACATGCAATTACCATGTACACCAGCAATTGCACTCTTGGGCATTTATCCCAGAGAAACAAAAAGCTTACGTTTGGACAAAAACCTGTAAATGACTATTCATAGCAGCTTTATTCACAATAGCCCCAAACTGAACAGCTGTGATGTCCTCCAACAGGTAAATGGTTAAATAAACTGTGATAATATAAACCATGGAATACTATTCAGCAGTAAAAATGAACAAACTATTGATACACACAACAACTTGTATGACCAGGGAATTATGTGGAGTGAAAAAATCCAGTCACAAAAGGTTGCATACTGTGTGACTTAATTTATATGAAAGTCTTTGAAATAACAAAATTTTAGAAATTAAGAACAGATTTATGGTTGCCAGGGGTTAGGGATGGGGATGGGAAGGTATAGGAATAGGTGTGGTTATAAAATGAGCAATCCTTGTGATGATGGAACTGCTCTGTATCTTGACTGTGGTAGCAAACACATGAACCTACATGTAACAAAATTGTATAGAACTAAACACAGACACACAGACATACAAATAAAACTGGAAATCTGAATAAGACCAGTAGATTGTAGCAGTTTCGATTCTGGTTGTGATATTGCACTATAGTTTGCAAGATGTTACAGTTAGTGTAAAATGGATTAAAATTACATGAATCTTTCTGTATTATTTCTTACCACAGCATGTGAATCTACAATTATCTCAATAAAATTTTCAATAAAAGATGATTGATCATCTAAAGTAAAAATAGCAGCAATCTATTGTAGAATTATAGAATATGCAAAAATAAAATGTAGAACAACAATAGCCTAAAAGTTGGCAGGGAGGAATTGGGTGTATACTGTTATAAGATTCTTATGTTAGGTAGGAGGAAGTATAATATTTTAAGGTAAAATGTGACTAATTAAAGATTAAATTTTAGGGACTTCCCTAGTGGCCCAGTGGTAAAGAATCTACCTCTCAATGCAGGGGAAGCAGGTTCGATCCCTGGTCAGGGAACAAAGATCCCACATGCTGTGGGGCAACTAAGCCCGCGTGCCACAACTACTGAGCCCGTGCACCTCAACTAGATAGGCTGCATACCACAAACTACAGAGCTCATGCGTTCTGAAGCCCATGTGCCATAACTACAGAGCCCACACACTCTGGAGCCTGTGAGCCACAACTAGAATGAGAAAACCTGCGTGTCACAACTAGAGAGAAGCCCACGTGCTGCAACAAAGAGACCGCACACCACACAACAAAAGATCCTGCATGCTACAACTAAGATGCATCCAAAAAAAAAAAAAAGATTAAGTTTTAAACTCTAGGACAACCATCAAATATATGTCTTTAAAATGAGGCACAAATAATAAGCCAATAGTGAAGATAAGATAAAATAATAAGAATTATTCAATCCAAAAGTAGGCAGAAAAAGAGGAAAATGCACCCAAAATGGAAACAGATAGAAAGCAACTAGCCAGATGGTAGATTTAAATTCAATTATATAAATATTACATTAAATACAAATGGTCTAAACACACTAATTAAAAGACAGAAATTGTTTTATTGGATAAAAAAGCAAGATCCAACTACATGATATATACCAAAACCCCATTTTAAATATAAAGGCGTAAACATATTAAAAGAAAAAGAATAAAAAAGAGTAACAATCAAACATTAGTTGAAGGAAAGTTGGAGTGGCTATATTAATATCAAAGGTGGCTTCAAAAGAAGGGATATTATGAGGAATAAAGAGGGAGATCAAACAATGATAAATGAGTCATTTTACCAACAAGATATAACAGTCCTAAATGTGTATGCACCTAACAACAGAGCTTCAAAATGCATGAAGCAAAAACTGATAGGAGTGAATGGAGAAACAGACAAATCCAGAATTATAGGTGAAGACTTCACTTCTCTCTTAGATCAATAGGACAAGTAGAAAATCAAGAAGGCTATAGAAAAAGTGAGCAATACTATCAAGATATTTGACCCAGTTGACACTTATAGAACACTGCCCAACAACAGAAGAATACACATTCACTTCAAGTGCACATGGAACATTTGTCAAGAAAGAAACAAAAGATATGTAAAAGAATAGAAATCATATAAAGTATCTTCTGATCACAATGGTATTAAATTAGACACCAATAGCATACATACCTGTGAAATCCCAAATATCGAGAAGTTAAGAACACACTTTTAAATAACTCATGGGACAAAGAGGAAGTCACAAGGGAAATTAGAAAATATTTTGAATTGAACAAAGATGAAAACACATCATTAAATTTTGTGGAGTGCAACAAAAGCAGTGCACAGAAGGAAATCTATGGCATTAAATGCTTATATTTTAAAAGAAGAAGGGTCTAAAATCAATAATTTATGCTTCCACCTTAAGAAACTAGAAAAAGAAGAGCAAATTAAATCCAAATTAAATAGAAGAAGGAAACAATAAAGATCAGAAACTGATAAAATTGAAAACAGATGCCTGTTAGAATGGACATCATCAAAAAGACAAGAGATAACAAATGCTGGTGAGGATGTGGAGAGGAAACACCAGTTCACCACTGGTGGGAATGTAAAGTGGTACAGCCACTATGGAAAACATTATGGAGTTTCCACAAGAAACTCAAAAAAAGATTACCATATGATCCACCAATTCCACTTCTGGGCAATAAAAGAAACAACACATGTAAAAGCATCTTTTCCAACCACAATGCTATAAGACTAGAAATCAACTCCAAGAAAAAAACTGCAAAAAACACAAACACATGGAGGCTCTTCAATATGCTCCTAAACAACCAATGGGTCACTGAAGAAATCTAAGAGGAAATTAAAAACACCTGAAATGAAAACAAAATCACAATGATCCAAAATCTATGGGTACAACAAAAGCAGTTCTAAGAAGAAAGCTTATAGTGATACAAGCCTATGTAGGAAACAAGAAAAATGTCAAATAAACAACCTAACACTAACCTAAAGGAACTGGAAAAAGAAGAACAAACAAAACTCAAAGTTAGTAGAAGGAAAGACATCTTAAAGATCAGAGCAGAAATAAATGAAATAAAGACAAAAACAATAGAAAACATCAATGAAACTAAGAGCTGGTTCTTTGAAAAGATAAACCTTTAGCCAGACTCATCAAGAAAAAAAGAGGAGGACCCAAATCAATAAAATCAGAAATGAAAATGGAAAAATTAAAACTGACAGCACAGAAATACAAAGGATCATAAGATTTACTATGAGCAACTATATGCCAATATAATGGACAACAGAAAAAAATGGACAAAATCCTAGAAATGTACAATCTCCCAAGACTTAATCATGAAGAAATAAAAAATGTGAATAGACCAATTACCAGTAATGAAATTGAATCAGAAATTTAAAAAATTCCCAGCAAACAAGAGTGCAGGACCAGTGCAGCTTCACAGGTGAATTCTATCAAACATTTAGAGAAGAGTTTACACTTACCCTTCTCAAACTATTCCAAAAAATTGCAGAGGAAGGAACACTTTTGAACTCATTCTAAGAGGCCAGCATCACCCTGATACCAAAACCAAACATATCACACAAAAAAAGAAAAATAGGCCAATATCACTTGATGAACATAGATGCAAATATCCTCAATAACATATTAGCAAACCAAATTCAATAATATATTAAAAAGATTGTACACCCATGATCAAGTAGGATTTATCCCAGAAATGCAAGGATAGTTCAATATCTGCAAATCAATGTGATACACCACATTAACAAATTGAAGAATAAAAATCACATGATTACCTCAGTAGATGCATAGAATGCTTTTTGACAAAATTCAACATCCATTCATGATCAAAACTCTCAACAAAGCAGGTATAGAGGGAACATACCTCAACATAATAAAGGTCATAAATGAAAAGTCTAGAGCTAACATCATACTCAACAGTGAAAAGCTGAAATTATCTTCATTTCCTCTAATATCAGGAACAAGACAAAGATGTCCACTCCCACCACTTTTATTCAACATAGTATTGGAAGTCCTGGCCACAGCAATCAGGTAAGAAAAAGAAATAAAAGGAATCCAAATTGGAAAGGAAGAAGTAAAACTGTCACTATAGATGACATGATACTATACATAGAAAATCCTAAAGACTCCACCAAAAAATTGCTAAAACTTATCAATGAATTTGGTAAAGTTGCAGGATACAAAATTAATATACAAAAATATGTTGAGTTTCTATATACTAACAATGAGCTATCAGAAAGAGAAACTGAGAAAACAATCCCATTTACCATTGCATCAAAAAGAATAAAATACCTGGGAATAAATCTAAGGAGTAAAACTATACTGTACTAGGAAAACTATAAAACACTGATGAAAGAAATTGAAGATGACACAAACAGATGGAAAGATATACCCTTCTCATAGATTAGAAGAATTAATATTGTTAAAGTGACCATACTACCCAAGGCAATTTACAGATCAATTCAATCCCTATCAAAGTGCCAATGGTATTTTTCACAGAATTAGAACAAATAATGTTAAAATATTTATGGAAATACAAAAGACCCCGAATAGTCAAAACAATCTTAAGAAAGAAAAACAAAACTGGAGGTATCATGCTCCCTGACTTCAGACTATACTACAAAGTTACAGTAATCAAACAGTATGGTACTGGCACAAAAACAGACACATAGATCAATGGAACAGAATAGAGAGTCCAGAAATGAACCACACTTATATGGGCAATTAATCTTTGACAAAGGTGTAAAGAAGACACAATGGGGAAAAAAACAGCCTCTTCAATAAATGGTGTTGGGAAAACCAGGCAGCTACATGCAAAAGACTCAAACTGGACTACTTTCTCACGCCAGATGCAAAAATAAACAAATTGGATTAAAGACTTAAATGTAAGACCTGAAACCATAAAAATTCCAGAAGAAAACATAGGCAGAAGGCTCTTTGACATCAGTCTTAGTAATATATATTTTTGGATATATATTGCTATAATATATATAGCAATATATATATATAAATATATAACTATTATATATTTATATATATAATATATACAACTATTATATATTTATATATAAATATATATAACTATTATATATTTATATATAAAAATATATATATAAATATATATTTTTTGTTTCCTTTCCCTAGGCAAGGGAAACAAAAGCAAAAATAAACAAATGGAATTACAACAAACTAAAAAGCTTTTGCACAGTGAAGGAAACTATCAACAAATGAAAAGGCTGCCTACTGAATGGGAGAAAATACTTGCAAATGATATATCCAATAAGGGGTTAAAATCTAAAATATACAAAGAACTCATACAACTCAACATCAAAAAAACAAACAACCCAGTTAAAAAATAGGCAGAGGAACTGAATGGACATTTTTTCAGAGAAGACACGCAGATGGCCAACAGGCAAATGAAGAGAGGCTCAACATCACTAATCATCAGGGAAATGTGAATCAAAGCCATGTCACATATCACCTCACACCTTTTAGAATGGCTATTATCAAAAAAGACAACAAATAGGCCCTGCTCTGCCAGGAACTGATCCCTAGGGCTGGGTGAAGGAGTTTCCCGATCTGATGAGTCTGTTGCAGCCAGCCACACTTCTGGATGAGTCACCATGGCAACTGAAGAGTCCATCATGCACATCCAGCCATACCACTACATCCATGATGTGCTGGACCAGAACAGCCATGTGTCCTGTGTGGAAATTGGGCCAAAGACTTACATCTGGCAGGAAAATGAGAGGGTCCTGTTTGCCCACATGCACAGTGACTGTTCCTCCATGCCATTACTGCACAGTGGCAACCCAGTGTTCCGGGATGCCCAGGGCTCCATGCTCTTCAATGTCACGGGACAAGTACGGCTCCGCCACACTGACTTAGAGATCTGGCTGACCCAGGACCCCATCCCCCTGTACACAGGGGAGGTTCTGGATAGTGCCATACATTGATGGGCAGTGACAGCAGTGGTGGACCAGGTGAGGCCCAGGCTCAGATGCCTGTGGTCGTTCTACAGGAAGTCATTGCAGACCTGCAGTGCCAGCCAGGCGCTCGTCCATGTTGCCCTCAGACCCTGGGCCTGAGTGAGAGGGCACCCCACCTTCATTTCTGTAACATTTCTTTACCTTCACCTCCTTGCCATTTTACACTGTTCACTCCAGGTTCCTCTATTAAGCAATGTTTCTTGATCCTGGAAGCATAAGCGCATGACCCGGGAGGTTTGAGGCATTCCCGTCCACTTAAATGCAGACACTTTGGGAAAATTTGTGTGGAGATAGTAAAGTAATGAAGAGTGATTCGGATGTTAACCCTTAAGGAATCTGAGAGAAGGGTGTAGGGGAATTCTTTGTACCATTCTTGCAAATTTTATGGAAGTCTCAAATTGTCACAAGTTAAAAATCACCCATATCCAGGTTCTACCTTAGACATACTAAATCCCTCTCTTGGGGGGAGCTGTGGTGGGTGGTCGGGCACCAGCATTTAAACACTCCCTAGGGTGGAGAGAGAGCTTTCCTCATCGCTGCCTCTTTAACCTCTGCTTCTCCGGCAGCCCCAGCTCACAGCAGCTCATTCTCAGACCTCTCGTGCTCCAGGCCAGGAGGGCTGGGCCTTCCCTTCCTCAGAGCCCAATGCCACCAGGATGTTGCTTTTCTACCGGAAAGTGGGCACTCACCCTCCTTCAAGGCACTGGCTTCTATGCGCATCAGTTCCTTTCCCTTCACTGAGGTGGCACCTGGCTCGGGCCTGCCTTCCCCCACCCTCCTGCTCTCCTGGGAGGCTCACTAATGTCCATGCAACGACCGGGTCAACATCTTAGCCTTCTTAACCTCAACTCTGACCCGTGCCTCTTGTGCTCTGCTTCAACCCTGCCCAGTGCCATGTCCACTCTGGACTTGGTTGGTTATTCCCCCACCTGCCCACCTCTGAAAGAAATTTTTTTTAGCTAAAATATTTATATTTTCTTTTTTATTGAAGTATAGTTGATTTACAATGTTGTGTGTTTCAGGTGTACAGCACAGTGGTTCAGTTGTACATACATATATAGCTACTCTTTTACAGATTCTTCTTCCTTATAGGTTATTACAAAATGTTGAGTATAGTTCCCTGTGCTATGCAGTAGGTCCTTGTTGCCCCGCCTCTGAAATTAAACCCAGCTCCTCCTTAACCATCAGTCTCCCCTTCCTAGTCCTCCTCTGTTGTCATGTTGCCTCCAGGCTTTTGAATCCCATCTTCTCTCCTATCCCTCAGATTCTCTTCCTGGTCTCTCCCTACCCCAGCTGAACCTCGTCATTTTAACACATTCTGCATGTGCTGGACCTGCACCCAAACCCGGTCCTGGATTGGTATTACCTCCACCTGACCTTTCTGTCCTCACACCCAGGGCAGATCCACCCCAACAGTGTTATAAGTAGCTAGTGGGGTAAGTGGTTCATTCCAACCCAAGCCCTGCTCACTAGTTCTCTTCCTTCCCAACCAGCCTTCTCTCCTTTTTTTTTTTTTTCCTGCATGCCTCTAAATATTTATCATATTTAGTGACAACTTGGTCACCTACTTAGTTAGAAATTGAAGCCATCTGGAGGGATCTGGGTCTGTGTCCCCTTCCCTTACTTTACACCTACGCTTATCTCCTTTCTACCTGTTGGAGCCTCTAGGAGTTTCCCCTCCATCCGTGGACCCAGGAAGATGCATCCTTCTATCTCTGAGATCTTATCCCCACCTAGAGCTTCTCTCTCCTGTCTTTAATTTCTCAGTTACTGGTGCCTTTCTCTTGGCCAGTAAACATGTTCTGCCTCTTCCATCCTTTTCTGGCCTTGAAGGCTTACTTGTGTACACTTTTCATTGTAAAGAATGCATTCATAAGGCTGTAAAGTCCTCTCTGACTTCCACCAATATCCACTCTCCTTCCCCAGAGGTATCTACCATCATCCATTCAGGGCATACACTTCCAGATGCATCTATGCATCCACATAAGTATGTATCCATAAAAAGTATTGATTATAACTTATTTGCATAATGACTATCACATTGTCACTTGCCCGTGTATTTTGAATGAACCTCTCATCTTGGTACATAAATCATTTCTTGTTTAATTGTTGTATGTAATGCCATATGATGTATAGAGGTTCAGCCCTTCTCCTACTGAATATCATTTAGGATGTTTCCAATTTATAAGGAAAAACAGCGCTGTGGTGAATATCCTTGTCTGTGTGTCCTTGTGCATTCTCGTTTTTCCCTTTTAAGAGTAGAAACTGATAAGAAACTACATTACCTAACTGACAATGTAGAACACTACATTCACGTGGACTCCTAAGAATGGCCCTGTGAATCTAATTTTTAGCTATTTATTGCTTTCTCTTTCCTGTTTACTCTTTGATGACAACTTGTACCTGATATTCTCTGCTCTATTCCCTCACAAGCCCCTGCATCTGGCCCCTACGCCACCTCCACCGAACCCACTTTGGCAAAACCCCAAGACATCCCAACTGCAGACCCAGGGAACAGTCATTTTGTGTCCTCTCAGCCACATCCACTGTTGACCTGCCCTCTTATTAAAACTTGTCTTTAGGTTTTACTCTGTAGATGTCTTTTTCCTCTTCTCCCTGTCCCCTCTGCCTTCAGGTTCTGTCCTGTGTGCCCTCTTCTTTTTCGTGGCCTTGATCACTTCATCTCTTTTGAAGACACCCAACTCTGTAGCTCCCAGCTAACATATAGACTGTGAGTCCCCTAGCTGCCTATAGGAAGTCCTCTCCTGGATGTCCCACAATTGCTTCATACTGGACATCCAAACCTAATACTTCCCCTTACCCCCAAATCTGTTCTTCTCTCATATTTCCAGACTTTGTTTAATGGCTAAAGTATTATTATTTTGCCTTGCTTGACTGTTTCTCATTTTTTTTCTCATTTCTCTGATTAAATTTATTCTTTGACTAAAGTTTTTCTGCAGACAAAAGGCAGGCAGAGGACATGGGTGGGGGGTCTATTCTGGGCAGGCTTCATAGGGTCCTCCTCAGTTACATGCCCAGTTTTCCACAGGCATTTCTAGTTCAAAACAAGTTCCGAGCACTTCTGCAGAGGAAGGTGTGTCCTTGGTGTGGTGTCCTCTTGCTCTGTCAACCCCACCTTAGCTCTTCAGACCAGATGGCTTTGGGGCCACCTTCACCTTGTACATTCCACTTGGAATCTTGTTTGGGGACAAGAAAAAAAGAAGATAAATAACAAGTGTTGGCAAGGATGTGGAGAAAAGGGAACACTTGTGCACTGTTGGAGGGAATGTAAACTGGTGCAGCCACTATGGAAAATGGTATGGAGATTCCTCAAAAAATTAAAAATGAACTACCATACGATCCAGCGAGTTCACTCCTGGGTATTTATCTAAAGAAAACTAAAACACGAATTAGAAAAGATATATGCACCCCAATGTTCATTGCAGCATTATTTACAATAGCTATGATATGGAAGCACCCTAAGGGCCCATAAATAGATGAATGGATAAAGAAGATGTGGTGTGTGCATGTGTATGTGTCTAATGGAATATTAATCAGCCATAGAAAGAATGAAATCTTGCCATTTGTGACAACATGAATGGACCTAGAGGGTATTAGGCTAAGTGAAATAAGTCAGACAGAGAAAGACAAATACTGTATGACTTAACTTAGATGTGGAATCTAAAAAAAACAAGTAAACAAACATAACTAAACAAAAACAGAGTCATAGATACAGAGAATACACAGTTTGTGGGGGTGGGGGAGGAGAAAAATAGGTGAAAGAGATTAAAAGGTATAAACTTTCAGTTACAAAATAAATGAGTCATGAGTGGGAAATGTACAGTGTTTTGGAATGTAAGTCAATAATTATGTAACATCTTTGTATAGTGACAGATGGTAACTAGACTTATCATGGTGATCATTTTGAAATGTACAGAAATATCAAATCACTATGTTATGTACCAGGAACTAACATAGTGTTGTATATCAAGTATACTTCAAAAACAGCAAACAACGTCAGAGAAAATGTGATCAATTTGTGGTTATCAGAGGTGGGGTGTGGGGGGAGGAGGAATTGGATGAAGGTGGTCAAAATGTACAAACTTCTAGTTGTAAGATAAAAAAATACAAGGGAAGTAACGTATAACATGATAATCATAACACTCCTGTACATTATATATGAAAGTTGAGAGTAAACTGTAAGAGTTCTCATCACAAGGAAAAAAGTTTTTTCCATTTCTTTAATTTTGTATCTATACAAGGTGATGGATGTTCACTAAACTTATTGTGGTCATCATTTCATGATATATGTAAGTCAAATCATTATGCTGTATACCTTAAACGTATACAATGCTGTATGTCAATTATACCACAATAAAATGGGAAGAAAAAAAGTAAATGTGATTTTACACACATGCACACACACACAGAGGAATATTATTCAGCTATAAAAAAGAAGGAAATCCTGCCATTTGTGACAACACAGATGAGCCTGGAGGACATTATACTAAGTGAAGTAAGCCAGAAACGGAAAGACAAACACTCTATGATCTCAACTGTATGTGGAATCTAAAAAAGTTGAACTCATAGAACCAGAGGTTGGAACAGTGGTTGCCAGGGGATAGGGGTGGGGAGGGTTGGATACAAACTTTCAATTATAAGATGAATAAGTTCTGGGGATCTAATGTACAGCATGGTGACTGTAGTTAATAATACTGTATTGGTAACAATGTGAGGTGATGTGTTATTTAACTTGATTATGGTAATTATTTCACAATGTATGTGTATATTAAATCATCTCATTGTATACTTTAAAAAAATCACATTGTACAACCCAAAATATATACAATTTTTACTTGGTCATCATACCTCAACAAATCCGAAAAAAAAAATTACAACCTCTTATCATTGAAAGACACTGTTAAGAAAATGAAAAGGTAAGGCCACAGACTGGGAAAAAATTACTTGCAAAATTCAATTTTGATAAAGGACTTGTAGGTAGAATAATAAAGAACTCTCACAACTAATGAAAAGATAACAAGCAACCTAATTAAAAAAATGAACATATACTTGGACATTCCACCAAAGAAGATATACAGATGGTATAAAAGTACATGAAAAGATGTTTAACATTTTTGGTCATTAGGAAAATCCAAATTAAAAACCAATGAGATAGGGACTTCCCTGGTGGTCCAGTGGTAAAGAATCCGCCTTCCAATTCAGGGGATGCGGGTTTGATCCCTGGTCAGGGAACTAAGATCCCACATGCCGCGGGGCAACTAAGCCCACGTGCCACAACTACTGAGCTCATGTGTCTCAACTAGAGAGCCCACGTACCACAAACTACAGAACCCACGTGCCCTGGAGCCTGTGTGCCACAACTAGAGAGAGAAAACCCACACGCCAAAACTAGAGAGAAGCCCGTGCACCACAACGAAGATCCCGTGTGCTGCAACTAAGACCTGAGGCAGCCAAAAATAAAGAAAATAAAGAAAAAATAAATCTTAAAAAAAAAAAAACCAATGAGATATCGCTACATAACCATTAGAATGGCTAAAATAAAACCTAATAATACAGGAATTCCCTGGCAGTCCAGTGGTTAGGACTCCACCCTTTCATTGCTGTGGGCCCAGCATTCCAAGGAACTAAGATCCTGCAAGCTGTATGGTGTGGCCAAAAAAACCCACCAATGAATAAAATTTTTTTTTTTAAAGTGAATAATACTATACACATGCTGACAGGGTTGTGGAGCACCCAGAACTCTCGTGCCTTTCTGGTAAGAATTAAAATGGTACAGCTGCCTTGGAAAACAGTTTAAGCAGCTTCCTATAAAGTTAAATATACACTTGACATAAAATGCAGAATTCCCACTGCTAGCCGTTTGCCCAGGAGAAACAAAAACTATGTTCACCCCAAATATGTACACATTTGATTGTGGCTTTATTCATAATTACCCCACCCCCAACTGGAAACAACTCAAATGTCCTTCAGTTGGTTAACTGGTATGCAAAGTGTGGTACATCTACACTGTGGAATGCTGCACGTCAATAAAAAAGAGATACTACTAATACCAACAACAGCATGAATGAATGGCCAATGCATTATGCTAAGTGAAAGAAGCCAGACAAAGATTATCTACTGTATGATTCCATTTATCTGATATTCCAGAAAAGGCAAAACTATCAGGGCAGCAAACACATTAGTGGTTGCTAGGGCCTGAAGGTTGGGGAGACGGGTTGACTACAAAGGGACACAGGGATTTTTTTAAAAAATTTAATTAAATTAATTTATTTTTATACAGCAGGTTCTTATTAGTTATCTATGTTATACATATTAGTGTATACATGTCAATCCCAATCTCCCAGTTCATCCCACCATCACCACACCCACCCTGCTTTCCCCTCTTTGTGTCCATACGTTTGTTCTCTACATCTGTGTCTCTATATCTGCCTTGCAAACCAGTTCATTGGTACCATTTTTCTAGATTCCACATATATGCATTAATATATGATATTTGTTTTTCTCTTCTGACCTACTTCACTCTGTATGACAGTCTCTAGGTCCATCCACGTCTCTACAAATGACCCAATTTCATTCCTTTTTATGGCTGAGTAATATTCCATTGTATATATGTACCACATCTTCTTTATCCATTCGTCTGTTGATGGACACTTAGGTTTCTTCCATGACCTGGCTATTGTAAATACTGTTGCAATGAACATTGGAGTGTGTGTGTTTTTTTGAATTATGGTTTTCTCTGGGTATATGCCCAGTCGTGGGATTGCTGGGTCATATGGCAATTCTATTTTTAGTTTTTTAAGGAACCTCCATACTGTTCTCCATAGTGGCTGTTATCAATTTACATTCCCACCGACAGTACAAGAGGGTTCCCTTTTCTCCACACCCTCTCCAGCATTTATTGTTTGTAGATTTTTTTGATGATGGGCATTCTAACCAGTGTGAGATGATACCTCATTGTAGTTTTGATTTGCATTTCTCTAATAATTAGTGATGTTGAGCAACTTTTCATGTGCCTCTTGTCCATCTGTATGTCTTCTTTGGAGAAATGTCTATTTAGGTCTTCTGCCCATTTTTTGATTGTGTTGCTTGTCTTTTTAATATTGAGCTGCATGAGATATTTACATATTTTGGAGATTACTCCTTTGTCCTTTGATTCATTTGTAAATATTTTCTCCCATTCTGAGGGTTGTCTTTTCGTCTTGTTTATAGTTTCCTTTGTTGTGCAAAAGCTTTTAAGTTTTATTAGGTTCCATTTATTTATTTTTGTTTTTATTTCTATTACTCTAGGAGGTGGGGCAAAAAAGATCTTGCTGTGACTTATGTCAAAGGGTGTTCTTCCTATGTTTTCCTCTAAGAGTTTTATAGTGTCTGGTCTTACATCTAGGTCTTTAATCCATTTTGAGTTTATTTTTGTGTATGGTGTTAGGGAGTGCTCTAATTTCATTCTTTTACATGTAGCTGTCCAGTTTTCCCAGCACCACTTATTGAAGAGACTGTCTTTCTCCATTGTATCTCCTTGTCTCCTTTGTCATAGATTAGTGGACCATAGGTGCGTGGGTTTATATCTAGGCTTTCCTCCTGTTCCATTGATCTATATTTCTGTTTTTGTGCCAGTACCATATTGTCTTGATTACTGTAGCTTTGTAGTATAGTCTGAAGTCAAGGAGTCTGATTCTTCCAGCTCCGTTTTCTCCCCTCAAGATTGGTTTGGCTATTTGGGGTCTTTTGTGTCTCCATACAAATTTTAAGATTTTTTTTGTTCTAGTTCTGTAAAAAATGCCATTGGTAATTTAATAGGGATTGCATTGAATCTGTAGATTGCTTTGGGTAGTATAGTCATTTTCACAATATTGATTCTTCAATCCACGAACATGGTGTCTCTCTCCATCTGTTTGTGTCATCTTTAATTTCTTTCAACAGTGTCTTATAGTTTTCTGAGTATAGGTCTTTTACCTCCTTAGATAGGTTTATTCCTAGGTATTTTATACTTTTTGTTGCAGTGGTGAATGGGATTGTTTCCTTAATTTCTCCTTCTGTTCTTTTGTTGTTAGTGTATAGGAATGCAAGAGATTTCTGTGCATTAATTTTGCATCCTGCAACTTTACCAAATTCATTGATTAGCTGTAGTATTTTTCTGGTGGCATCTTTAGGATTATCTATGTATAGTATTATGTCATCTGTAAACAGTGACAGTTTTACTTCTTCTTTTCCAATTTGTATTCCTTTTATTTCTTTTTCTTCTCTGATTGCCATGGTTAGGACTTCCAAAACTATGTTGAATAAGAGTGGCAAGAGTGGACATCCTTGTCTTGTTCCTGATCTTAGTGGAAATGCTTTCAGTTTTTCACCATTGAGAATGATGTTCACTGTGGGTTTATTGCATATGCCTTTTATTATGTTTAGGTAGGTCCCCTCTATGCCCACTTTCTGAGAGTTTTTATCATAAATCGGTGTTGAATTTTGTCAAAAGCTTTTTCTGCCTCTATTGAGATGATCATATGGTTTTTATCCCTTAAATTGTTAATATGGTGTATCACATTGATTGATTTGCATATATTGATGAATCCTTGCATCCCTGGGATAAATCCCACTTGATCATGGTGTATGATCCTTTTAATGTGTTGTTGGATTCTGTTTGCTAGTATTTTGTTGAGGATTTTTGCATCTATATTCATCAGTAATATTGGTCTGTAATTTTCTTTTTTTGTATTATCTCTGTCTGGTTTTGGTATCAGGGTGATGGTGGCCTCATAGAATGCGTTTGGGAGTGTTCCTTCCTCTGCATTTTTTTGGAAGAGTTCGAGAAGGATGGCTGTTAGCTCTTCTCTAAATGTTTGATAGAATTCACCTGTGAAGCCATCTGGTCCTGGACTTTTGTTTGTTGGAAGATTTTTAATCAGTTTCAACTTCATTACTTTTGATTGGTCTGTTCATATTTTCTATTTCTTCCTGGTTCAGTCTTGGAAGGTTACACCTTTCTAAGAATTTGTCCCTTTCTTCCAGATTGTCCATTTTATTGGCATAGCATTGCTTGTAGTAGTCTCTTAGGATGCTTTGTATTTCTGTGGTGTCTGTTGTAACTTCTCCTTTTTCATTTCTAATTTTATTGAGTCCTCTCCTTATTTTTCTTGATAAATCTGGCTAAAGTTATCAATATTTTTTATCTTCTTAAAGAACCACCTTTTAGTTTTATGGATCTTTGCTATGATTTTCTTTGTTTCTATTTCATTTACTTCTGCTCTGATCTTTATGATTTCTTTCCTTCTACTAACTTTGGGTTTTGTTTGTTCTTCTTTCTCTAGTTCCTTTAGGTGTAAGGTTAGATTGTTTATTTGGGATTTTTCTTGTGTCTTGAGGTAGGATTGTATTGCTATAAACTTCCCTCTTAGAACTGCTTTTGTTGCATCCCATAGGTTTTGGATCGTGGTGTTTTTGTTGTCATTTGTCTCTAGGTAGTTTTTGATTTCCTCTTTGATTTTTTTCAGTGATTTCCTGGTTATTTAGTAATGCATTGTTTAGCCTCCATGTGTTTGTTTTTTACGTTTTTTTCCTCTGTAATTGATTTCTAATCTCATAGTGTTGTTGTTGGAAAAGATGCTTGATATTTCAATTTTCATAAATTTACTGAGGCTGGATTTGTGACCCAAGATGTGATCTATCCTGGAGAATGTTCTGTGTGCACTTGAGAAGAAAGTGTAATCTGCTGTTTTTGGATGGAATGTCCTATAAATATCAATTAAATCTATCTGGTCTATTGTGTCATTTAAAGCTTGTGCTTCCTTATTTTCTGTCTGGATGGTCTGTCCATTGGTGTAAAAGAGGTGTTAAAGCCCCCCACTATCATTGCATTACTGTCAATTTCCTCTTTTATAGCTGTTAGCATATGCCTTATGTATTGAGGTGCTCCTATGTTGGGTGCATATATATTTATAATTGTTATATCTTCTTCTTGGATTGATCCCTTGATCACTATGTAGTGTCCTTCCTTGTCTCTTGTAACATTCTTTATTTTAAAGTCTATTTTATCTGATATGAGTATTGCTACTCCAGCTTTCTTTTGATTTCCATTTGCATGGAATATCTTTTTCCATCCCCTCACTTTCAGTCTGTATGGGGACATAGGGATTTTTTTTTTTAGTTAATGGAAATATGCTGCATTTTAATTGTAGTGGTGGTTACACAGTTGTATGCATTTGTCAAAACTCATAAATTGTACACTACATAGGGTGGATTACCTGACTTGAAAAAATTTACAGGCCATAGAATTTGCTTTCATTTTATTTTTGGAAGGCTGTCCTGAAGTGACTATACAAATGCCATTTGACTTGCTATTTAGAAATGTCATTTTCCTCTTTTAGGTTATCTGCACACTTAAAAATTAATTGGTTCATTAAAAAATAATTTCATGACTTTTGAATGCTTTTAATTAAAGTACATATTGCTTCTGCTGAGGACCTTTTCTCTGTCTTCTCCCTGGTGAGCTATGTTGAAAACTCCCTATTTACAGCAGGATTCTGAATCAGCCCACATGAGATGGCCCAAAGAACTGCATTTAACCAACATCACTGGGGATTCTAGGCTTCTGGTCCAAGGACTGTTAATAAACACCAGGAGGCAGTAGAGCTTTGTGTGAAGAATATGGGTTCTGAAATCAGACTGCCTGGTCTAAAGTTATGCTTCAACCACTCATCTGCTGTGCAGTGGAAGCTTTCTGTGCCTTAGACTCTTTCTCTGTAAAAAAAAAAAAAAAAAAAAAAAAAAAAGATGACATTATTATCAACCTTGTTAGATTGTACTGAGGATTAACAGTGTTAGCACAATGTCTGGCACCTAGTACATGCTGGCCTTGTTGTTAGTGGCATGTGTGATACTCTTGCAGTGCTGTTGTAGGAACTCTTTTTCTTTCTTTTTTTCTTTTTTCTTTTTTGGTTTTATCTTTTGAACTTTATTATGATGTTTCAGAAATATCTTCATTTGGTTGACATACTGATAATTCTTCCCTCATTGGAAGGCTCTTTTTCTTGAAGAGTGAAGCTGTGGTCCAGATTGAGAACTTCATGTGGTAGAAATATACCTATTTTCATTTTTAGAGTACTTTTCCTCCAGGTATTTCTCAGGGGACTAGGCAAGCCTCACACAATGAAATAGCAGGGGAAGGTAAAGGAGAGGGTGATGAATATGGGCCGGGGGAGTAAGAAATGCAAGGATTTGGGTTTCAGGAGCTGACAATTTGTCAAGCACATAACTCTCAAAACAATGTCTCCACTTATACACTTTGTTGCAGGTATGTACTATTTTGCAGTAAATCGTTTCCCATTTATCTTATGGAGTGTTATGAACTCTGAATTTATGAGATGTTTTTAAAGTGTGCGGGAAAACACAGAAAATTATACCACTTCTCTTGTATACTATGTAAGTACAGATATGTTTATATTAGCCTTTGGGAAAAATCCACAGAATTTATAATTCACAAAAGAAAGTAAGCAGGTAAAGGAACAGACCCTGTAACTGGAAGAGACTTTGAGTCTCTGATCCAGGTCTATGACTTTATGTACAGGTGGTCTTTATTAATTTCCATTTTTGCAGACAAAATGATTAAGGTTATGTGATTTTCCAAGGTCACATGGAAAATATCAGGATTGTAACTAGAATTTGAGTTTCCTGCCTCCTGGTGTAAATGTTCACTGTTTTTGATGATAAAGATGAGGGCTGGATAAACTGATATGGGGACCAGGGACTGGGAGTGTGTGGTGGGACAGAAGAGACCTTGAATAAGAACCACAGGCATATGAGAAAGCCTCATTCCTATACACTGCATGTTTCAGGCAAGTGAGGTCTGACACCTGTTGGATGAGGGAAGGCTGGCTGGTCATCACCATTCCCATAGGAGTATAATGTAGGTAAATTAATCACAGTCTGAGGTTTTTTTGGTATAGAAACAATATGTTGGTACATTGAGAATGGGATCATCTCTCACAGGCACAGTAGCATGGATCAAACTCACAGACCGAGGCAAAAAAAAAAAAAAAAAAAAAGCCGCCAAACCTATCTTAATCTATACTGAGACACTAAACTATCCATGGGACAAATGGTTGTGTTCCCCCCTATCCCTTATCCTATATAAGGGATATGGTGGGCATAGAATGAGGGACATGGCGATTCAGGACAACGTTAATGGATGATGTCATGGCACTTGATAAAATGGATGCACCCATCTCCATCCACACAGAGAGGCACCTGCTGCATTGAGCAAAATGGACCAGGCTTTGGTATCCTGGGCTCGTGGTGGAGATCCACTGTGAAATCAGTCTGCCTTTCCATTTACTACAGCTGACCCAATCCTCCCCACCCTCCACTCACAACAAGCTGTTAATTCTAAAATATGTTATTACCTTCCTTCAGTCAATTTGTAGTCAAGTCTTGGCTTGGGGACCTGCCTTATTTTAAAGATGACTTTTCATCTCTTTGCTCTAATCCATTCTGTGCATGCTTCAAAAAGTGTGGTTCTCAGCAATTTTATTTCCCTAGTTCCAGAATTTTTTTGAAGGCAATTTTATGATTGACTCCATGTGCCACCTACCATGTCAAGAAAACCTGACAAAGTTTTTTTCTTGAAACATCCTTAAATATATATGTCAAAAATATAATTTATTCCTGATGCTTGTGTCCAAACAGACATATGTTCCAAACTGGATAAAGAGCTAACACATATTAGATGTCCTCCAATATGATGTGTTACCAGATGAAAATACGCCCATGTATTTATAGACATGGGCTGCTATTTATAGACAATAGTGGAGAAATTCCAGTCCATGAATCAAACAGGGGGTTGAAGGTTCTAAAAATGAATCCATTGTACTATCAAACCCTATAGGAGCAACTTAGATTTATTTTCCCGAGACTTATTCTATTGAATAACTATGATGAGCACTGTAGATGTGGTGAAAATGATCTGTAAATATGTCTCCTTATGAAAGCAAAAAAAGTGCATATAACTAACCTAAGACGATTTGTTTAAATTATAAGATCTCTGAAAAGCATCAAATTTGGCTCCAGTATCATTTATAGTTGATTATAAAATGGACCATTCCTGGAGGCAGAACAGGCTGTTCTACATTCACAAATACCAAACTTCACTTTAGTGAGGTTCCTGAGCAAAGCTGGCTTCCCTGACCCACGTCCCCAGGGCTGGAGTGGGAGGCATGAGGGGAAGGTGGGATCTGAGTTCTGTTGGCTAAGAACAAAAGTCTCTGTGGTGGAGGAAAGGCTTCTGGCCGCTGGTGCCTGCCCCGTCATATCTAAAACTTTTTTGTAAAGACTTGAGCATAGAAATCTAATGAAATAGAAATATAGCTTCTATTGTAAAAGGGCTTACTAGCTGGTTTCAGTATTTACTTTGTCAATTTTAGGAAACTGTATGGAACAACTGCAGGGTTCTCACAATCTAAGGTTCTGGTTATCTAATAACCAAATGCATTTCCCCTGGATTTAATGATTCATGCACACAGTAAGTTTAAGGAAGATCCCAGGCTAAGTTGCAAAACAAACTCACATTAGTTGTGGCTATTAAAAAATTGATCAGTTTTCAGCAGAGAAGGGAGTTAATTCTGTCTGATTTTCAGGCTGATTGATTGCTCAAGTATTCTCTTTCATAAAAGTATTCTTCCTCATTTTCAGACCAGGTTTGTGGTTGTGCAAAGATAAAATAGTGGTCTTCTCTCATGCCAGCAGAGATGTGGTTTTGTGCTATGTTATACAAACTATTTAAGATACTTATGTTTATGTACACACATACATGCTTTGTCTACCATAAAATATTTAGATTTTAAGTGTTAAAAGCTTTCTCGGGGCTTCCCTCGTGGCTCAGTGGTTGAGACTCTGCCTGCCAATGCGGGGGACACGGGTTCGAGCCCTGGTCTGCGAAGATTCCACATGCCGTGGAGCAACTAGGCCCGTGAGCCACAACTAGTGAGCCTATGCGTCTGGAGCCTGTGCTCCGCAACAAGAGAGGCCGCGATAGTGAGAGGCCTGCGCACCGCCAATGAAGAGTGGCCCCCGCTTGCTGCAACTAGAGAAAGCCCTCGCACAGAAACTTAGACCCAACACAGACAAAAATAAATAAATTTTAAAAAGCTGAGCTGGAAAAAAAAAAAAGCTTTCTCATCATACCATGCAATTTTTTTTCATGTACTTCATATAAACCATACATTTGAAAGTTGTAGAGTCACAAAATAAGAAGGTTTTATAGTTTCAAAATAAGTATATGAAAACACAGTGCCACGAACTTAAATGGTGAGCTGGGGTGGAGAAGAAGCAGCCATTCACAGGACCAAACCCACATACATGCAGGAGACAGCAATTAAGAGGCCAAGGATAGGGATGTTTTGAAAATATACTTAAAACAAGATGAAAGATATTGGACCTTTGAAAATGCCCTAGAAAGTGAGTGAAAACAACAGCCTTCTCTTTTATCAGAGCTCTGACTCAGACCTGCTACTAGGAAGACCTTGAAATATAGAATATATGTATAGAAATATACATTAAAAACCATATATTCCTTTAAGTGGATCAAACTATCATATGTGCAAATTTCTTTTAGAGATCCTAGAAGCAGCTGCGTACACGGACAACAAAGTACATAGGTGGCCCACTGTGATTCCTCACAGCCCAGAAGGCTCTCAGGGGTACCCCATATTTTCTCCCATAATTACTAGGTGCACCTGTAGTCCAGAGGAACTTGGGCAACTTGGAAGCTCTCAAGCTTAGCAAGGAGATGTCAAAATGAGACCCACAAAGCAACACTTCCTCAGGACAGCTTTTCCTGAACCGCCCCCCTGCCCCTGCCCCCCACCGAGGTCAGGTCTCTGCTGTAAGTTCTCCTAACAACGTACACTTCTTTTCTAGCACTCAGCAAACTCTAATTAACTATTCATTTTGTGATTACTTGGACAGGTCTGCCTCCCTACTAAACAGTAAGCTCTATGAGGGTAAGTCATTGTGTACGTCATCGTGCTTTCCTCTCCATTTAGTCCAGTGCCTGATGTCCTGCATGTACTCAATAAATCTTTATTGCCTAGGTGAAAGTGGTAGTTCTTTGTCTTTCCAATATTATTTCTGACATAAATTGAAACAGGTATGAGATTGCCACGGGAGGGAAGCTGTGGGGTTCAGAAGGTTCTAAGCAGGTGAAATGTTGGGGCTGGCCCAGAGGTATGCAGATGAGCCAGCCAGGAAGAGTTTCATACATGAGAGATGGAAAGGTTTTCCTACTAAGAAGACAGGCATCTCTGACAAGTACATAAACTTGAATTTGCTGCCTGATTTTGTGATTCTAGGCTTGAATATTATGTAAATAGTTTTGTGTTTCATGTTCCTTTTAGCCACTTTCATTCTCACTTCCTAGTTCAAAGTCTCAGGAAGGGGTGTGGGAATAGACAGACACATTATGAGGAGGAGCTATAATCGTGGACTCTAAGGCAATGTTTTATGGAGGTTAGCTTTGCAGAGACCAGTCGCATTAGGAATGAGCATTGTTATGATAATCTTGGTTGAGTTTTTACAGTTTATGAAGCTTTCAGATCATCTGATTCTCACAGACATATTGTGAACTAAGCGACTCAGAATAGTGGCCCACAGTTTATAGATGAGAAAAGGGAGGTTCAGAAGAGGTTGAGTTATCCAAGTTACAGTGAAAGAGCAAATTAAGATTTTTTGAGAACTTACTATGTGTTGAGGCACTATGCTAAGCCCTCTATATTTAGAATATACAATTTAATCCTCACCACATCCCCATGATGTGATAGGTAACCATTATTATTACCTCTATTTTACAGATGAGGAGACCAAGACCTAGAGAGGTCAAGTTGTTTGCCTCAAAGTGCAAAATCAAGAAATGTAGAGCCAGGATTCAAACCCAGGTGGTCTCCTTCAGAGCTCAGAGGATAAACCACTATGCTAATGAGTAGCATTAGGAGATTTCCAGTAGAGTACATTGTGTTATTTGTATTTTCTAACCAGGTCTTCAGACTCTTGGTTCAATTCTGCTACTTTATGCTGCCATTTTTTTTTAAACCTGTTTGCAGTTTCACCTTAGCTTAGACTTTATCAGTGACCATAGTGATGTCATTGCATATGCGGTAGATTATGTCAACCAAGTTCAGATAAAAATCCCTTACATTCATTAATTAAAAATAATTGTTGAATATATTTACTAATTTTATTTTTTAGAGGTGCTCATTGCTTAATAACCACAAGGAACATCTATTGAATACATTGGGGAAAACGTGCACCTTTCTCGGACACTCTACAAAATATTAAGAAGCATAAAAAGAATCTAAGTCCGTGAAAATATGTGATTATATGAGTTCTTTTTAGTCCATTACCTCTTCAAAGAGATGACAATGAACAACAGTGATGGCACATCCTGTGTCCTCTACAGATCCAGCTCTCTCTATATAGGTTCTCTTTGTAACTGAAAAGAGAACATGACAGTGTCGTAATTTGTAGCTGATAAGAACAATTACAACAAAAAGTGCCCTGCCTAGAGTTCTAGATAGGAAAGTGATCCATCCAGTCAAGATTTTGGGCCTGTGCACAGAGCTGTGACCCAAGCTACACACCTGAGCCCTGGTCAGAAGGGCATTGAGCAGAGCCCAGCTTTTGAATATCACTGCATTTCAAAGCCACATTAGAAAGAATATTGGCTGCTATTTGGCTTTTTGTGTTATCTGTGCCTCTTCCCCTCTCCGTGATGGATAACTGAGGTTTTAATATACAGTAGTGACATTCTAGTAGATGAAGGAAGGGGGCAGTCCCCAAGGGCAATCTGAACTTCTGCTTAGTATATTTACTCTTGCTGTTTTCCTTCCTCCTCATTTGTAATTCAGGAGGCTCTCTGAGAAGAGAGAGACAGCAAGGCTTCTTAGATGGATCAAAGGACGACAAGCTGGGATACTGGGTTCTATGAAAAGGTCTGCTATTGAATTTGTTCTGCTACCTTTGGGCACATCATTTGTTCACGCTGTGCTTTGGTTTCTTCCTGTGCTTGCTAAGAGTAAATAACATGTACTTGAATATTTTGTGATGATTATGGAGTATTTTAAATGCGTGAGTGATTTATTTTTCCAGGCCGCCTGCTCAGGTCTAAAGTGAAAATCTGCTCCTTTGAGATGCTAGGCTTCGTGGTGGTCAACTGACCTCAAATCCTTTAGACGACAGCAGCCACCTAGTTGCTTCTTCTCAGCTCATCAGGCTTACTCTATAGTTGCTGGGCTTATTTTTTGGTCTCCTTTCTTTGCAGAAATGAAATATGTAATTTTATATGTTCATGCTGCTTTTACACTCCCCCACCCCACTCACCCCCTCTAAAAACATGAAGGCTTTCTTTGGCACAGAGCTGCTTTATCTGTGACACTGATCCCAAGAGACAGTGGAGAGAGGTGACATGGCAAACAAACTGAATTATCTGAGCTTGTTACTATAGTTCCTTTTTGATGATTTGGGTGAGGACCACTAGAGGTTTGAACTAGATTTAGTAAAATGCAGGCTCTTTGGGGTTTGGCAGGAAGCAGTCAAGGAATATACTGGAAACAGAACACAAAGTACCCTTCCCCTTTCCCCTCCCTTCCTTGTTTGTTTGTTATAGCCTGTGTTACATTAGGCAACAAGATGGCCCTGTTAGCGAAAGGTGCCAAGCTGAGAGTCTTAGAA
Organism: Kogia breviceps; assembly: GCF_026419965.1. NCBI lineage: Eukaryota > Metazoa > Chordata > Mammalia > Artiodactyla > Physeteridae > Kogia > Kogia breviceps. The sequence continues at coordinate 69,800,887 of NC_081323.1, forward strand.
GCTAATAAAAATGTTTGTGGATAAACAACGCTTTTGTTCCTCAGCAGTGGATCACCACACTATTAAATAACAGTCTCTGAAGTGCACTAATGGAGTTAACGGAAAGGTTTCTTTTGTTTTGAACTAAAATACAATGTATTACATTATTTCTAGTGAAGTTAAAAGCATTTTCTAAACAAGCCTAGGAAGGTGTGAAGCTAGAGGACCCATGAAATATGTTACTCCTTAGTTGTAGCTTTGGTGGCAGCAGGAAGAACTTCAGACACAGGAACACAGTGTAACCTTTCAGTTTTGAAACGCTGCTAGGTCTTCCCGTTCTATAAATGATCAAAGAAACATTTGGGTAAATACTGCTCCCAAATCTTAGTTGGCTTTAAGAGTGCTGGGTCCAACTTCCGTTTGTTAGTTCAAGGAAACAAGCAGCCAGGGACTCTAATTTGGGGTCTTCATTCTTGGACAGGGTCATCAACACACCAAAACATTACTTGCAGGTGCCCCAGCTGCAGCAACTTCCAACAAAGGCAGAGCTTTCACCGATGCCTCTTAGAAACAGGGAGCCAGCAACCTGCCAGGCTTGGGGAACTGGACGGGCAGGTGAGGAGGGGTTGGTAGTAACTCTTCCCCCCTAGATTCCTGTCCGCTTTGCAGTTCCTGTGAAGCAGGGTTGGAGGTCCTCGGGGTGGGGGTCTGGCTGGTCGGCTCTAAATGTAAATAGGAAGCCACGCAGCTCAGCAAGTAACAGTTAAGAAATGGCAGTCTCCATCTCTGGCAAGGACTTGGTCCAAGTGTCCGAAGGTACGAAAGGGATGAGGGTCACCCGCGGGTCAATCTGCACAACCTGGTGAAAGTCCCTCCGGGAGGGTGAATGAGGGGCCCAGAGGCAAAGAATAAGGCGAGGAAAGACCAGAAGAACCGCGGACACTACCTTGGAGGGACGGGGAGGCTTCAGGTACCGCCTTGGAAATTATCTCCACTGGCCCAAAAGTCTTAAAATCGTTTCCGCCATTATAAGGAGCCGCGACCAAACGGGAGGCGGGGACGCGCGCCACGCGGATGCGCGCTCGCTTTGTCCCACCTCCTGGCCGGCCCGCTCATTGGGAGGAGGGAGCGCGCTTCGGAGAGAATGTGCCGCAGCCGTGCGTATGTGCTCCGGGTGGAAACTGGAGCCGGCGGCGGCGGCGTTCCGGGGGCGGAGAGGACGGGGGAGGCGGGAAGGCTGCGCGCCGCCCGCTCCTCCCCACCCCCCGCCTCGGCCCTGAAGGGGCTGGATGGGCGAGTTGGGCGCGATGGCTCGATCCTGGGCGGCGGCGGCGGCGGCGGCGGCTGGAGGTGGTGGCGCGTCCTCCTCCTTGCCCCGGCGCCGGCGGTGATCCGAGCGAGTGGCCGCGGCCCCCAATGAGACTGCTCGCGGGCTGGCTGTGTCTGAGCCTGGCGTCCGTGTGGCTGGCGCGGAGGATGTGGACCCTGCGGAGCCCGCTCACCCGCTCCCTGTACGTGAACATGACGAGCGGCCCCGGCGGGCCGGCGGCGGCCGCCGCGGGCGGCAGGAAGGAGAACCACCAGGTACTGGGCCGAACCCGGGCCCGGCGGGGCGGGGCCGTGGCGCCGACCTTCCCGCGCTCAGCCTGTCTATTGTGCGGGGCGTCGCGGCGAGAGGACCCCCCGGGCCTCGCCCCGCCGCCGCGGCCCCTCACAAAGTTTCCCCCCGTCTTCCCGGCCGGGCGCTCGGTCCCGGCCCGGCGACTCCTTTTGTTCCGCGGCGAGGGCGGCGGACGGCCTCCCCTATCCCTCCCCGGCGTGGGCGGCCTGGAGCCCCGCATTGTTCCTGGGTGCCCGGTGGTGATTGCAGGCGCTCGGCCACCTCGGCGTCCGCTCCCGGCGGCGGGACGGAGGAACTTTGGGGTCGACGCGTGGCGACGGGGACCCATCTGACACCGGGGCCTGAGAGCTAGATGACCGGACCAAACCCATTACCCGGACAACCTTCATCAGCTCCGAGAATCACACCGAAAAGCCGGTGCCTCTTTTTGCCTGGTTGAATTTCTGAACGTACAAAAGGTCATAAAGGAATTTAACCGTGCTTCGTGAGCCATTTAACTCTCTGGGCTCGTTCCGGTGACATTTTCCCTAAGCACTTAAAAATGTGTTTGACAGGTCGTCACTCCCATCCTGTCGAACCTTCCCCTGCTACTAAAGAGAGATCGCCTTTAAACTTTGATTTTGGTATCTGACCGCAGAGATGTGATAATAAGAAAGATGATGCAAGCTTCTACTGGAAGGGTTATTAGAACTGGGCAGGAGTGAATTCTTTAAAAAGTTGTAGTTGTGTACTGTGAACGATGGTGGTGTGGCTCGTTGGGTAGTCTTTTCATTAGCTTAGTTTTATGGCACTTAAATATGTGCATTTGTAGAATTAAGAGTGAGATATTTCATATTTGACCATAATGTAGTTGGCGGTTAACATGACGTTGATTGCAAGGAGGCTTTTGAGCTCTGCCAGAGTGTTCGTTTATAATAGCTAGCATTTATAGTACATTTTGCCTTCCCAGAGAGCAGTAGCTAATTCCTCCCCATCTTGTGTCTCATAATTTTCTCATTTTCCTATGTTATTTTTCTTGTTATGCCAGGTGTTCAGAGTTTACACCGAAGTTGATTTCATGCGTTCTAATGAAACTAAAGAATTATCTAAGGAGATAAAGCTATTCATTCAGAGAAGTAGTATTTAGCTTTTATTTAAAAAATATTTATAGTGGCTTTTTCTATTAAAAGAAATCATAAATTTCCGTAAAAATTTTTTAAATTTATAATCCCACAGCTATTGTACTTTGTTAGGTAATCACTCCTATGATATTGTTAGGCGTGCACATAAAGTTAGTAGGTGATCTTAACTTGTAAAACCACGTTGTTTGCTACGGATTGATCAGTCATTTTTTGAGTTGTACTGTAGTGATAATGTAGTTACCAAAATGTTATATATCCGTAAGGAACATGGATAATGGTGTAAAACAATGAATAGAAATGTCGTTTTTAACAGTTGGTAGAAATAAGTTTCTGGGTAGGATAAAAAGGAGGCTTATTTCCATTGACATGGAATTATGGTAGAGTCTCTTGGCTGTAGGTGTTTATTACACTTGTGATTACCTCTACTGCAGTACACTTGATGTTTTCAGTGCTCATAAAAGAAATAGACATATTATAAAACTGAAAAACTGTTTAAGTAACTTGATTTTTATGGGGCCTAGGTAGAATTATAGCTGTAGACATAGCCTCAGAATATGTCCTAACAAGATGTCTCCGAATGTCTTCTAATTGTGTACCTTTATCAAGTTGAATCTGCCAGGTTCTAAGGAAAAGTAATACTTCATTTACTTCATTGGGCTTCTGAGATACTAAAGTATGTGTGTACATGTGTACATGTCTGTGTTCTAAACAGTTGCACCTGACAGCTTGGCAGCTAATTTCTCTGAAGTGAAGACTAATCTGGTGGTTTCTGAATATTAGGTGGACAGGGGGAGATTGACTTTTTTCCTTAGAACAATCAATCCAGACATTATTTTGAGTTGATACATTCACATTATGAAAATATTGTCCATGAATAAAGATTAAAATGAACAAAAGAAACGTGTAGAAACCACAGTGAAGTAGGAGACTGTTCTCTCTGCAACGTGGCAGAGTTGATGATTTGTTATCTGCTTTATATTCCAGGATCCTGGGTTTGCCTTATAAACTTAGTTGTTGTGAAGTAACTTAACCCTAAATGCTTTTTCTCCCTTCAAATTAATAGTTCATACTGGGTCTTCTGGTGTTCATTTGGGTATGTGGCTTCCATAGCCAGCCACATCTGGTTCTTCTGCAGTTGCATGAAAGTGGGGTTATGGATTTGATTGAGCCATACTTAGCACAAGTTTTCCTTATGGTTATTTTGATTAAGAAGTTATGGTGGTAGATTCTGTGTTTAAGAGAGACCTTGGGCAATGTTTGTTCTTTAAAAATAGCTATTTGGTTACTATAGCCTTGAGAGGCAGGCTCCTTTGAGCTAAAGCAGCTCTAAAACTATAGTCGCAGCACCATTTTAATAACTCGGTTTGGTGTGCTAGCTTCAAAACTGGGATTTATGTTTCACTTTGGGAAATCAAGAAGCAAGGGAGGGCTTCTCAGAGCAGGGATGGATATGGCTTGCATGCCAAATTGGGCTCACTGACTTTTTTGTACAGACTGTGAAGTAAGAGTAGTTTTATACTTTTAAATGGTTGCAAAAAATACATTATCTTTTGTAATGTGTGAAAATCTTCTTACATGAAATTCAAATTTCAGTATCCACAAATAAAGTTGTGTTAGAACAGAGCCACCAAATTTGTTTACCTATCATCTGTGAGAGCTTCCAGATACAATGGCACAGTTGCATGGTTGCAACTTTATGACCTGCAAGCCTAGAATATTTACTGTCTGGCCCTTTACAGAAAAAAGAGTTTCCTCCAGAGAAAATTTCCAGCTTCCTTAATCAGCAGCACATTCTTTTTTTTTTTAAGCAGCACATTGTTAATCACAGATTGCAAGGTGGGTAGTTTGACTTACTGGGAAGAAATTGAGGCAGACAGTGAGAAACTAGATATGTGACTTTTCAATATTGGCTGACCCGGAACTTACAAAGAAGATAACAACAAAAACTTTGGATCTAGTCTTTTTGAGGCATTGCACCTAGTACTTAAAGTTAATGCAACTATTAAAGAGCTAGTGAAACTCTTAAAGGACTCTCAGGCCCCACTAACTAGGTTCTTGATAATAACAGTTATCCAGCAGCTTCTCAATTGATGGAGTGAAAAAAGAATTTTTATCGAACTCCCTGGAACCAGGCCAGGACTATTTCTGCAGGTGACATACTGCAAGGTTTTTTTTAAAAGCACAGATAACATTATCTGGAGTTAATAAGGTGTAACTTAAAATTGCAAATATGTATATCTGACATTTTATTTTTTCACCTTCTTATATAAACTTGAACTGTGCTTTGCCATAAGCAGTGGTGGATTTAAGATAGAATTGAAATGATTTGGATTTTTTTCCAAATGAATAAACACTTGGACATCACAGCCAAAGATCAAAGGTTATGCTAAAGGACAGATTCTGTCTGCTGCCCCTCGCTCCCTAGTTACCTTATGGAGGTGGACCCGAGTCAGGCATGAGTTATCAGTGCTCAGAGGGGTCAGTCAGCTAGCCAGCCAGACACTGATGGATAGGTTCGTGTCCTCCTCTGATCTGCCTTTGAAAGTCTGGAGGCCTTTGCAGCCGAATACCAAAGAAATTTTGAAAAGGGTTTCTTTCCTTCCTTATAACCTGTGTTGAAACCCTAAACAAGTGTTTGCTTCAGTTTTACAGAACACGGGGATGCTCTGTTCTTCTGGATATACCAGAGGCCTTTATGTTCCCCTCTGAAGGTGCCCTAGGGGGCCCTGGTACTTTCAGTAAAAGAGTTTTTTAGACCCTCTGAAGCATTGTTAAAATCTTAGAAGTGTAAAATACAAACAGTGAGTGAGTATTTGAAATAAAGATTGCCAGTAATTTATTCATTAAATCAGAGCTGAAGCAATTTAATCTAATCTGTATAAGTTGTTTCCCTCCATGGACGTGAAGGTGCCTTGTTACTCTGCACTTTGAAATCTCGCATAAAGAGGTTGTTGGTTTAGGTTTGTGTCCTTTGTAGAAAAAGAATGAATGATTTGAATATCTCCTCCTAAGTTGTACTTATACACAAGATGTCAATGATTAAATGCCTGGACTGACATGATTGCATTGTAGAACTGAGAATGTGATTTTTGAATCCTTAGCTGTCAAGGTCAATGTCGTCAGGCTTGGTCTTACCACCTGCTGTAGTAGAAAAGATTCTGCTGGACCCTGTCAGTGGAGCCTTTCTGGTTTTTAGTGGTACTGAATATCTCAGGTCTTTGGTTACTCATTTCTTTTGAGAATGGCTGGGTGCCCAGACCTACAGTGTGGTTTTTGGGCATTCCCTTGAACTTCAGTTCTCTGACTGGCTTTTGCGGACCTTGGACAGGAAGGGAAAGAAAATCAAGTTATTGTGCTTCTATTAAGTGTCAGGTACTTTAAATATGTTATCCTCTCTAATCCTTATAACAACTCTTAGATGTGGTATATCCCCATTTTACAGACAGAAGATTGAGGCTGAGCAATGAAACTTGCCCCAGAGCACAGTTAATAGATGGCAGAGTTGGATTTTGAAACGCCGCTCTGTCTGGTTTCAAGGCCCAGGCTTTTCCCACTGTTTCATGGTGTCTCTCCTAGGAATCCTTGCTGTCTGAGAGGCTGTGAAAGTAGACTGCCTTCTTAACGGCAGACTGTCCGCATTCTAGTGGACGTCTGTGTAGACATTGAAATTATGTAGCTGAGTGCAAAAACACAAGTTGTTCTTGCAGTTTGTGAGTTAGATAAAGATGGGACAAGTGCTTGAAGTTCTGGCTTTCATCCAGTTTGTGCATGCTTAGGTCAAGTTTAACATTGAAAAAAAAAAAAAGTCTTACCTGTGGTGTCTTTCTTGTGACACCAGCCAATTCTCTGACACTAACTAGGTGTTCTACAATTCACTTCTGTTTGACACTACCCGGAGTTAATGGCCCAGAGACTTAAGGCTCCTTCCTGCAAGACTGCCCTCACTTCACATGCCAGCTACAAGTTGAGGGTCCACAGTCTACCCATGCTTCTGTCTGACTTGTTTATAAATTCTGTGGTTTCCACAACCCCCATCAGGTTAGATAACTTGCTGGAATGACTCACAGAGCTCAGGAAAACACTTTACTTCTGCTTATGGTTTATTATAGAGGATACAACTCAGGAACAGCCAGGTGGAACAGATGCATAGGGTAAGGGGTTAGGGGGTTGGAGAGGGCGGCACAGAGCCTCCCGTGCCCTGTCCAGGTAAGCCACCCTCCCAGCATATCAATGTGTTCAGCCACCTGGAAGCACCCAGAACCCTGTCTTTTAGGAGTTTTATGGAGGTTTCATTACCAAGGCATGACTGATGAAATCTTTGGCCTTTGGTGATTGAACTCCATCTCTAGCTTCCCTCCCCTCCCTGTATGTTAGTGGTGGGGCTGCAAGTTCCATCCTGCCCTCCCGGTCATCTCATGAGCGTACAAAAGGTGTTTTATTACTCCTGCGTTTCTCTAAGGTTTTTAGGAGCTCTGTGCTGGGAACTGGCGATAAAGACCAAATATTTATTTTTTATTAAAATCAGGAAGTTGGTTTTTAAAAATAACTTTCTAATTCTAATTTTACTAATGTGCTCAAGTCCTTTGTATTTTGGAAGAAAAGACTATTATATCATATCCCACGTGTTTGACTAGTTGAGGAACTCAAAAAAATAATTTCAGAAAAACTTTTAACTGTATCCCTCAGTCTGATAAGCAGATATAATTCTATAGGAAAATTGCATTTCTACTTTAAAGGAATGATTCATCAAACAAGATTATATAAAGATGAGGAGATTTCCATGGCCTTAATGAAATCTTTAAGACATGACTTAATACTTCATTATGTTGATTAGCTGATACTGTGTCCTGTCTACCTGATTTGGCTATTTATTGTTTGGCTGATTATTAGTATCTCTACAGTCTTGTTGCTAGTAGGGAGAACATTGCTATTTACTGTAACCTCTTTTATGTTTAGTTATCACATCCTATTTCACACTTGGCATCAGCAGATGACTGCATGGAATAACTCTGGCTTGATTAGACTTTGTTATTTCAAAGATTTCCTTACTTATTTCCGTTGAACAAAATTCAAGCAAACTTTACAGGAAGATGCTAGCTCATAAGATGCTTTTTCAGACTCTGTGGTCTCCAGCTGAGGAGTACAGCCCTACAGTAGGACTGGCACACAGTCTTTCCAATGTGAACCTTTAACGGGCATGATACTTTGTTCTTGCCTGTGCACATTTGTCTCTGTAGTCTTTGAGGAGCACACGTTCAAAGAACCCACCTGCTTGAACATGTGCAGAAGCCTACAGACAGGCCACTTAGTGAGAGCTCATTACAGCTTTTCGTTTATGCTGGGTTGTCTGGAGAGAGGTAACTCCAGGGGGACTGCCACATGGTTGCATGGGCTCCTGCGCTGACTTTCTGTCAACATCTTAAGGGCAAGGTGACTACGTATTTAAGGCCTGAAGGTCCTGGCCAAGATCACGATGACATTACTTGTTCCTCTGGGTTTCTGATTTTTTTCCCTCCTCTGGAATGTAAGTTCCTGGAGGCGAGTGAGTCCATCTTTAATTTTCCCTAGACCACTTTTGAGCTGGGATGGTTAGGAAATGCTAATGAAATTTTCTGGGTAAGCCCATTTAGGGGTTCTTAAGCAGTGGTGATTTTGTACCTTCAGGGACACTTGGCAATGTCTAGGACATTTTGGGTTGTCATGACTGGAGGGTGCTACTGGCATCTAAAGGGTACTGGCTAAGGATGCTGCTATACATCCTACAGTGCACGAGGCAGCCCCGATAGCAAGGATTGTCCAGCTCCAAATGTCAATAGTGCTGAGGTTGAGAAACCCTGGCCTAGTGTAATTTAGTTGCTATCTAGATTAGATTATCTTTAGACACATTTAGTCAGTCTAACTGGGCAGAATAGTTCTGCTTTCTCAGACAGATACACTGGGTAGACTGAAGCAAAGAGAAGCTTCTTTGAAAGAAATTCATTAAAAAACCACATGCACCTAGAACAGGAGCTTGAATCAGCTGGGAGTGCTCAGAAACCCCAGGCTTCCTATTTATTCGGGAGCTATAAGGTGGGAAATGAAATGTGAAGTGCTTTGCCAGGTGCCTGGTACAAGGTAGGCACTCAGTGTGTTCCTTCATTGCTTGCTCTGCTAATGCAGTTTTGTGGTGTGTGGGTAGCTTAACCACTATTTACAGAATTGAGTTTTTAAGCAAGGCCTTGCAAAAACCTTGAAGTTTTAGAAATTGATGAAACCCAGTGACACCTGTCTCCATGGTTATCCTTGTGTTGTCTCCAGGATTTTACTAGAAACTCTAAATTTTATCTGTTAGACGACCTGTGATTTTTAACAATAATTGTTAAACAGATGAACATTTATTGTTCATCTGTATCTGTGCCAGTCACTGAAGTCAGTCATTGTCCCTGACCTTTTATGGAGCTTTCTGTCTACCTGGGAAGATAGACACTGGACATGCAATTATATACAGGTATTCAGTTCAGTGGTTATAAATGTTACTGAGGAGACTTGGGAGATGTGAGGGAGTACTAGAACAGGGGATCGATCCATCCTAGTCTGGAAGTTCAAGGTAAACTTACTTGAAGAAATATTTAGGCTTAGGTCAGTTGGGGTGGTGGGAAATGTAGGAGACAGCAAATACCATGCGAAACAGCCTTGGGAAAGGAGCCTTCCAGAAAAAGAAAGAAGGGTACAGTCTTGTGACATAGTGAGTGGCTGGGTGTTATGGATTGGTAGGGAGTGTCGTGAGGTGAGGCTGTGGACACAGAATGGACAAATCCTGTAGGGCCTTGTAAGCCATATTAAGTATTTTGTTATTAAGTTTTTTTTTTTTTTTTTTTGCTGTACACGGGCCTCTCACCGCTGTGGGCTCTCCCGCTGCAGAGCACAGGCTCCGGACGCGCAGGCCCAGCGGCCATGGCCCACGGGCCCAGCCGCTCTGCGGCACGTGGGATCCTCCCGGACCGGGGCACGAACCCGTGTCCCCTGCATCATCAGGCGGACCCCCAACCACTGTGCCACCAGGGAAGCCCCATATTAAGTATTTTGGGTATTATCTTAAGACTTCTCTGAAGCAGGGTATTGACATGATTAGATTTGCATTTGAAATTTGCTTTTTTTTTTTTTTTTTTTTTTTTTTGCGGTACGCGGGCCTCTCACTGTTGTGGCCTTTCCCGTTGCGGAGCACAGGCTCCGGACGCACAGGCTCAGTGGCCACGGCTCATGGGCCCAGCCGTTCCACGGCACGTGGGATCCTCCGGGACCCGGGTACGAACCATCCCCATTCTCTAATTTTAGAACATTTCATCACTCGATAAAGAAACCCCATATTCATTAGCAGACATTCCCCATTGCCTCCTCTCTCCAAACCCTTGGTAACCGTGATCTCCTTTCTACTTTCTGTCACTGGACCTGCCTATTCTGGACAATTCGTGTAAATGAAATCATGTAATTTGTGGTCTTTTGTGACTGGCTTATTTCACTTAGCATAATATTCATAGTTCATGTTGTCTCATGAATCAGTACCTCATTCCTTTTTATGGCTGAAATAATATTCTGTTGTATGGATCAATTACATGTTGTTTGTCCATTCATCAGTTGATGGACATTGGGGTTGTTTCCACTTTTTGGTAGTTATGAATAATGCAGCTATGGAGTTGACATTAGTATCATACAAATGGTCAGGAGGAACATGGAATTCAACCTTCATCTTTTTTTTTTTTTTTTTATTGCTGTACGCGGGCCTCTCACTGTTGTGGCCTCTCCCGCTGCGGAGCACAGGCTCCGGACGCGCAGGCTCAGCGGCCGTGGTTCACCGGCCCAGCCGCTCCGCGGCATGTGGGATCCTCCCGGACCGGGGCACGAACCTGTGTCTCCTGCATCGGCAGGCAGTCACTCTCAACCACTGCGCCACCAGGGAAGCCCCAACCTTCATCTTTAAAGAGAAGGACATTACTCCTTTTTATTCTGTAGCACATTCTTTTCAGTAAGCATTTTCTTTTCTGAAAGATTTGTATGGCAGTAAAGGTTCAACCACATGTGTTAATGTGTTAATATTGATGAATTGAGAGAAATGCTATTAAAACTTGAGTTTTGGGGGGCACTTGAAAGCATTATTTGCAGTTAATGGTGCCAATTCTTGCTTAGTTCTGGAAGTCAGAGTCTGTTATTGTTCTGGTTGTCCATTTACAAGTGGATGCCAAAGAATTCTTAGCTCCTCTGTCCCACTTGAATGACTTCTTGTACATTAATAGAATGTACCTGATTGCCTGTTACCAAGGTGATGGCTTTCATCTTGATTAGTCATTTCAGAGAATTAAGAGAAAATAAAAGTTAGAATGTCCTCAGTATTACAGAGTTCAGAATGTGAACCAGAAGGTCAGGCATATTAAAAAAAAATGGTTTATGACCTGCACTGGGGCATAACTTCAGACACAATGAGTATTAAGAATTAGTTAATGATTAAGCATGAACATTTTCACACCAAGGAAAAACGTGTAGGCAGTGAATGTAAGAAGCTTCATAGCTTGTCATGTAGAGTGAGAAAAATAAAAATAGTATCAAGCTGAAGCAGTTTTGGTAAAAGTGTTTAATGGTAAATTAACACAAATCAGTCAACAATTCGAACGATTTGGTTTATCAAGTCAGGGCACAGAGTTTGTAAAAAGATTAGTTAATCTTTGAAATCTTAATGTGCCTGTCTGTTTCTTTGTATTGGTTTATAACTGGTTCCTTTCAATGTTAGTGTTGGGAATATTACCCAAGATTTCATTCAATATTTAGCACGCTTAGGATGACTGTAAACTTGGTCCATCAATTGTGCAGGCATTTACGGGACACCTACTGCTGATGAATGGTTGCATTTGTCAGGGGGAAGCAGGTTACTTTTGGCTACTCATTGAGAGAAATTGATTGTTTCTTAGTGGATAACGGATTAGTAGTAACTGGTCTACTCTGCAGTTTCATCATGGTACTTAATGGACTTTTATTTATCAGGCCATGTCAGAGGACTTTATCTCATTGCTATTATTATTACAGTAGTCTCATGTGTTTGGTCCTATATTGAGGATTGGCCTGCATTAACTTGCTTAATCCTCTAAATAACCTACCAGGATAGATAGAAACCAGTGCCATCTCTAGTCTACAGATGAATTTACAGAGGCTCAGAGATTAAGTGACTTGTGTGAGCTCATACACAGGAATGGCTGAGCCAGGACTTGATGATGGGCTCACTGTAAAGCTGCTGCGCCCTACAGGCTGCTTACCCCCTTCTCTGGTATACTAACTCTAAATGAAAATGGGACGCAGTTATTACGGAAGATTACATTTCATCCACAGTTGAGGTTCTTGAATTTTGTTCTAAAAGTGTGTTCTGGTTAGAGCCTACTCCTAGAAATCTGGTTGTTAGCATGTTATTACTTTCTCTTCTCATTGGTTGCATGTGACCTTAAGTAACTTCTTAATCTTTCTCAAGCATACTTGGCTCCTATCTATTAGAATGTTATATGACCTGGTAAAGCGCACATCAGTGTTTCTAAAGGTCCCTATTTAGCCCACAAGAAGAAGCGCAGCTTAATCTGGTCACTGGAATATTAAATTCTGCTGCTTACTCTGCTTACTTGATTTGTCTGGTGGTTTCGAGTTAAATCATTGCATTGAGTGACTGTTTTCTTATCTAAAAACAAGGTTAATGTTGGTAGTTATTGCCTTATGTTGAATCTCAGTGAAGGAGAGGCCAACAGTTTTCCTAATCTTGGGGTACAGGGGGGTATAGTGACAGAAGTTTTGGGCCAGGTGTCAGAGCACTTGGACGGTGGCCTGGCTCTGTCACTTACTGAGCTGCATGACTCAGAAGCCTCTTCACCCTTCCCCCACTCTCTCTACGTACCCTGAAGGGAATGAGAATTAAACCAGAAATTATGTATGAGGAAATACTTTATACCTTATAGGTCATATAAGAGATGATGATTATTCTTAAAGTGCCATGAGATTATAACATTTGGAAATCTTAGATTTAATTTAGTCTTCTAGTTTTTGTTTTTGGACTTCTTAGATGACGCTTCAGTTGTATGTTTTCATTTTTTTTCTTCTTTCTTTTTAGTGGTATGCGTGCAACAGAGAGAAATTATGCGAATCACTCCAGGCTGTCTTTGTTCAGAGTTACCTTGATCAAGGAACACAGATCTTCTTAAACAACAGCATTGAGAAATCGGGCTGGCTATTTATCCAATTATATCACTCTTTTGTGTCATCTGTTTTTAGCCTGTTTATGTCTAGAACATCTATCAATGGGTAAGTGAATCTTGGATACTTTTTTCTTTATCCTTAGGTCTAAAAAAAGAAAAGGAAAAAGAAAAGTTACCTTGTTGAGATGTTGACCACCTCTACAGCTGCAACACTTCTGGTCAGAATCCTTGGCCCAGTGTCTCAGCCTCTGCAATTATGCTTTTAAAATTCACTGTAACTTGATAAACAGCCTCATTGGTCTGCATTTCTGTGATGGGAATCACAGTGCTTCCCACTTTGATGTGCACAGGAATCACCTGGGTATCTGGTTAAAATGCAGAGTCTGAGTCAGTAGGTCTCGGGTGGGACCAGAGATTCTGCATTTTTAACATGTTCCAGGTGAGAGGAGCAAGATGGTTGGAACCAGGCCCTTAACATAGGCTGAAAAGTAAGATCTTTGCCTTAAGCACACTTCCCAGGAGCAAGTTTTTTGGGAAGGATCTAATTCAGCCCAGCAGTGGATGGTGGCTTGTTCGAGTGAAGGGTTCTCCATCTGTTTTTTATTTCTTTATTTTAAAAAATGTTTATTTATTTATTTGGTTGTGCTGGGTCTTAGTTGCGGCAGGCGGGCTCCTTAGTCGTGGCACATGGGCTTCTTAGTTGTAGCATGTGGGCTCTTAGTTGCGGCATGCATGTGGAATCTAGTTCCTTGACCAGGGATCGAACCTAGGCCCCCTGCATTGCGAGGTTGGAGTTTTAACTATTGCGCCATCAGGGAAGTCCCTCCATCTAATCTTACATAATGTTTAGACTCACCAAAATTTTGTAAACATTGTGGAATTCTCTATACCTAGAGTGGTTCTCTCATATAAGTCCATGGAAAAAGCTTTAGGAATATTTTTATCCTTTCTTGGCCAAATTTTCAGACACCGCAAAGCCTAAGAATCTAGAACTCCAAAGAGAAAAGCAGCAGGGCTCAGTGCTTGAAAAGCCTGTTGGACCACTTGAAGCCACTGGCTGTGCCCACTTTTTCTTCCCTTGAGGTTTGGAGCCAGCTTCTACTGAATGTCTGGATCCCCAGTCTATCATCTGGTCCTTAAATATGTTTTCAGGAACCGTGAGCCGTTTCTCGAGATTTCTTACTTGATTTTCTTCATTGTTTATATGAAATTGCCTTAAATTTGCTTTAGCAAACAGTTGTTATTTTTGTATTGGTAGTTGAGTTTAAACAACTTGGTCTGACATTTTGTTTTTAAAATTCAGGGCATTGAATTTCTGTTCTGTACCATTTATTTTTTCGTTGGGAAAGCAGGCAAGTCACCGCAGCAGTGATTTTTAACCTTTTGGGGGCCCTGTACCTCTTTGAAAGTGATACAAAGCAGAAATTCTCTCTTCAGATAGTCCTTATATTCAGCATTTTGCATATAATTTAGGGAGATTTCAAACTCTAAACCACTTCCCCCTACCTTTACACTGTTTGCCCCTGGCTAAAATTCTCTGCTCTGGGATGTCACAATTTGGTCAAAGGGGCAATAAGATTAATAAATCAGTTTTGGCTTATCTTATCCACAGCTCTTCTGCTTTTCTTTTTTAAGTAACCCTCATACCCACCCCTCCATCCCCCCTTGGCACCCCTCTCCCCCAACAAAGCAAAAACATCTCTTGCCCTGTGTCCTATTCTCAGCTGGAAGCTTAACTTTGAGCCCATTGGGAATTTCCATCTATGGCAATGGAAGCTTATTACCACCAGTGGCTGTCTCTTATAGAAATAATTACTATGGTAACCTTTCTTTTAAAAAAATATTTATTTATTTAATTTATTTATTTCATTTATTTTGTGGTTTTTTTTTGGCTGCGTTGGGTCTTAGTTGCGGCATGTGGGATCTTTGTTGCGGAATGCGAGATCTTTTCCATGCGGCGCGTGGGCTCTTTGTTGAGGCTTGTGGGCTTCTCTAGTTATGGCATGCGAGTTTTCTTTCTCTGGTCGTGGCACGTAGGCTCCAGAGGCCGTGGGCACTGTAGTTTGTGGCACCCAGGCTCTCTCGTTAAGGTGTGCGAGTCCAGTAGTTGTGGCTTGTGGGCTTTGTTGCCCTGCGGCATGCGGGATCTTAGTTCCCCGACCAAGGATCAAGCCGTGTCCCCTGCATTGGAAGGCAGATTCTTTACCACTGGACCACCGGGGAAGTCCCTATGGTAACCTTCTTGAATTAAAAAGATAAGGTACTTATCGGACGTCCTTTATTGGGAAGGGAAAGACCAAGTAAGGAGAGACTTGATAGCTGTTTTCAGAGTTTATTTTATAAGGAAGATATTTGTAAGGAGGTAAATCTCCTCTGTAGACTCTAAATCTAGAGAGAACTTAGGCCAGAGAACGTAGGATGGTTTACACACACACACACACACACGCACACACACCAAAAAAACACATCGACATCACTAACTTTGGGAGTTAAAGACAAATTAGAGAGCCATACCTCTCCGTGGTATGTGTTTGCTGGAAACCTTGTATTGAGCAAAGTCAGTGTCTTGGTATTTTAAGTGGGATAATTCTTCATTGTGTGGGACTGTCCCACACATTGCAGGAAGTCTGACTTCTCTGACCTTGCCCTCTAAGTGACAGTAGCACCCTCAAGTAATTGTGACCACCCAAAACTCTTCCCACCTACTCCCAGGGCTCCCTAGAGGCCAAAATTCATCTGGGCTCGATGAGTTTAGATTTTCTTTTTTCTTTTGGCAGTTTAAATCTTTTTGTGTAGCCTCTGTTGCTCATGATCTTTGGAAATAGGACAATGCTTCTCTCTCTGCTGCCTTTCAACCTGAGCTCTAACCTCAGATGACCTCTAGCTCTAGAATTTTATGATTATCATGTCAAGGGTCCTTAGATTCCAAAGTGATGACTAGGGAAGCATGTTATTTTAAAATTGGGAAAGTTTAAGCCATGTAACTATTTTGCAACTTACTTTTGGTCCTATGGCAAGTTAGCACCAGCATTTGAAACATGTGCCCCCAAGCCTGTGACCTCTCTTAGCTCTTGTTGTTCTGACTCTGGCTCCCGTGTAAAATTTTGTATAACTGTTTCAGTAAGTTCAGCTCCTTTTCTCAGATTTCTTTTTCAGCCTGTTTTCCCACTAGAAGATAGGAACAATTGAGGATTAAAAACAACTTGTCCTTTAGGACATGTTTTCTCTGGGAGCTAGTTGTATTGGGTGAAAGTCTCTGAGGGTACCCCCCCCCCCATTTTTTAGCATTTCTGTAGGGCAGAGATTTACTGCAAATATATTGTTAGATTTGGTTGACCTCTTCTAAGAGAAAGGGGAGGAGGAGTTTGTTATATGAGCTCCATAATTTTAATTTTTTCCTGAAACTGGTCTTACCAGGAACACCCAGTTGCACACGTCCTTCCAGTCACTGTGTAACAAACATATTGCACTTTAGGATTATTTCCAGAAAGCAGCAGTATGGTACAGATTTCCCTGCCATTTCCTAGACCAGTGGTTTTCAGACTTTTCCAGGGTCTGAAGAGGAAGCGCCTCAGGAGCTGCTTCAGGCTGCAGAGAAAGGCCTAGAAGTGGGCTGGCAGCAGCGCTGAGGCTCTCAACCTCATTTCAGCAGCAGTTCTCCTGTTACATTTTACACTGTCCATGAGTAATGTCTGCTTCATTTAAAGAAAGGGTTCTGCTGCTTAAAGGAAGTTTGAGAATCCCTGCCCTAGACAGACTGGGATTTGAGAGCTAGAAAGCAAGTTCTAAATAGGGAGTGCATTTTATTTCCCAAGATGATGCTTGCTCAAGACTTGGTTTGATCTGTAGCTGCTTTTATGAGAGCTCTCTTTGATCTCCATTTTAACTCCTCTTTTTTCAAAGGCATTACTATGTTTTAGATGTTTTTTAGGATTTTTAGAAATAATAGGACCCAGCCAATTGTATAACATACAAACTGACACAGTATGAATCTACTTTTAAAATGCAAATTAACTGATATCACAAGGACCACTCTTCCTCTTTTCTCTAGTGTCTCTTAAAAATCTAATATCTAGAGCTATTTTTTATACTCATTGTTCAGTTTCATATTCTAAATGGCTTTTTTCCCGTATTTGCTTTTTCTGCTTAGTGTCATTGGCTAGTATTGTGGTCTGATCCTTTTGCCCTGTCAATTTTTTAAACCGATATACATGTTTTCTATTACTGCTTCCATCTTTCCTTCCTATTTTGACTTAAATTCTTCACATTCATCTTTTAATTTCTTATATATTTCTTCTTTCCTTCCCACCTTTTATTCCTCTCCTTTCCCCACTCTTTTTGGTGTATTGTTTGCAGCCTCAAAGGCAGACAATGATATCTAGAGGTGTTTTCTTATTTTATTAACTTTGCTTTTTAATCATAAATCATATAAAATATATGTATTTTAATCGTATAATTTTATAAAATAAACATTTTGTAAGTTCAGAAGGCTGTTGGTGTTGAGTCACTACTTTGTGTGGATGTTGGGTGGAGGTGCTTACTTTGTATAGAGTCATCCATTTTTGTCCTTTTTTCTTTTCCAGGTTGCTAGGAAGAGGCTCAATGTTTGTCTTTTCACCAGATCAATTTCAGAGATTGCTTAAAATTAATCCAGACTGGAAAACGCATAGACTTCTTGATTTAGGTGCTGGAGATGGAGAAGTCACAAAAATAATGAGCCCTCATTTTGAAGAAATTTATGCCACGGAGCTGTCTGAAACTATGATATGGCAGCTTCAGAAGAAGAAATACAGGTATAATTTTTAGACATGGTTTAGAGTATATTTCTTGGTTTTAGATGTATTTCTTCTTGAGATTATATTATTTAAAGAATATAAATCAGAAACAATTTCCATAATGAGGAATTAAAAAAAAAACCTTTCCATATTATAGTCAACCCTTGAACAATGCAGGGGTTAATTCACGTATAAGTATAGTCAGCCCTCTGTGTCTGCAGTTCCTGCACATCTGTGGATTTAACCAACCATGGACTGTGTAGTATTGTAGTATTTACCTTTGAAAAATATGGGCAGTGTATAAGTGGACCCAGGCAGTTCAGACCTGCATTGTTCAAGGGTCAACTGTACAAGTAAGTGGAAACTGAGAGAGAAATAATCTTTCCTTGGCAGTATTATTCTGAACTAGAGGCTTTGGCACTGTAAGAAGGAAAAGGGTGGGTGAGAGACAGCTTGGAGAACAGAGATCAGATGTAGGGACTTGTTCCCTAATTTGAATCTGGCATTCTTAAATCTTGTTTTTTGTTTGTTTGTTTGTTTTAATTAAAAAAAACTTTAAAAAAATTGTGGTAAAAATATGTAACATAAAATTTACCACTGTAACCGTTCTTAGGTGTACAGTTCAGTAGTATTAAGTATATTTGCATTGTGGTGTAACCATCATCACCGTTCATCTCCGGAACCTTTTTATCTTTCCCAACTAAAACTTTGTACCCATTAAACACTGATTCCCCAGTCCTCTGTCCCCCTGGCAGCCGCCATTCCACTTGCTGTCTTTGTGAATTTGACTATTCTAGGAACCTCGAATAAGAGGAATTGTACAATATTTGTCCTTTTGTGATGGACTTATTTCATTTAGCATAATGTCTTTAAGGTTCATCCACGTGGTAGCATGTGTCAAAATCTCCTTTCTTTTTAAGGCTGAGTAATGTTCCATTGTATGTATATGCCACATTTTGTTTATCCATTCATTTGTCGATGGACACTTGGGTTGCTTCTACCTTTTAGCTATTGTGAATAATGCTGCTATGAACATGGGTGTACAGATATCTGTTTGAGTCACTGCTTTCCCTTCTTTGGGGTATATACCCGGAAGTGGAATTGCTGGATCAAATGGTAAGTCTGTGTTTAATTTTTTGATGCATTACCATACCTTTTCCACAGCAGCTGCACCATTTTACATCCCATTTGCAATGCACAAGTGTTCCAGTTTCTCTACATCTTCGCCAATACTGTTGTTTTCTGTTTTTTTGATAATATCCATCCAAATGGATGTGAAGTGTCAAATCTTGGTTTTTAGACCATCTGCTGCTTGAGAGACTTATGAAGAAGGTTATTCTTTATTCAGTATGGATTCTATTGAATGGGAGAAGATGGTGCTGAGTATAGAATGGGGGAGGTGGAGGTAGAACCTGCTTCCTTCTCTGATATTTTTGAAGCTGGGCTTAGGCTTGGAAAGAAAGGAGAGAATTATGTACTCCCTCACTTTCCTACCCACCTAAGTTCCTAAGTAGGAGACTATCTTAGGAACAGACTAACCCTAGAGACAGAGCATTAGCATAGCTCTTGGAGCAGGATTAGATTTAAACTTTGGCAAAACATGGACATTTTTAGTCTGGGGAAGAGAAGACCAAATAGGAAGGAGGGGAAGGAAAGATTACTGTAAATGGGTATTTAAAGGGATTTATGTGGAAGGAGGCCCACCTACCCTGGGCCATGGCCTTGCTTGTTTGCCTGACATTCAAACCCTTCTAAGACTAAGTGCCCAAAAGGAATTTTCAGTGAGACTTCAGATGTTTGAATTAGTGATTCAATATATGTAGAGTTTACATGTTATGTTACCTGATAAACTTGTACACCATATAAAAAACACTTAGTTATTGGGAATTCCCTGGCAGTCCAGTGCTTAGGAATTGACACTTTCACTGCTGTGGCCCAGGTTCAGTCCCTGGTCGGGGAACTAAGATTCTGGAAGCTGTGTGGAGCGGCCAAAACAAAACAAAACAACTTATTTCTTTTTCCCTAATAAATATTTCATACGCCAAAATCTGTTTGCAGTTTGACCTAGATAGAGAATTTATACTGGTTGACACTCCCTTCATAATATTATTAGTATGAAATAGAAACATATTCACAAAAGTGGCAACTTTTGGTACAGTTTGACATTTTAACGGGCAAGTGATATCTTACTAAGTTTAGGGTTCGCCTAATCCATGATGGCAGGGCAGACTTTTAGCTTCCATGGTTATTTTTTGCTTCTTTTTGGGAGGTAGCTGTTTTTTGTTTCTCTTTAATATCTGGGTTCATGAAAAACTGGCTTTTTAATAAAGGTTCTGGATGTCATTTTTGAAATAAACCCATAAAACAGAAAATGGCCAGGTTTTCCCTCTGTTTTGCCAAGATATTATTGTTTATGCCAGAAAACCTGATTGTAAAATTTAAGGATGTGGCTTTGATTTTTAAAACAAAACAATAAATTTTCTCTACATTGCTGGTATTTTGTTTTTTATTTAGGATTTATCAAAATACTGATTGCTTTGTTACTTCTCTAAGGAAAATGTATTTTAAATCCTCCAGAAGGTAAACTATTACGTAACTCACTTCCTTGAAAATAATAACCCCCTGAACGGACGCCTTTCTTCTAGGATTAGAAATGCTGTTTTGGAAGAGCCATAGACATTTAGGAAGGGATTACACAATTACTTTTTGATTGTGTGTACTAATGAACAATTCCACAATTCAAATGACAATAAATAAAAACTTGTTTGGCAGGAAGAAAATTTTGGCAGCATGGTTACCTTCCTCAGTCCGCTTTACCAAAAGTTAACGTGAAAATTGGTTGACATGATCTGAACGGTGGTTTGTAGATGGTGGAGGAAACAAGTGTGTGGCAAGATGTGGACTGGTAATGTGGACGGGTTTGGAATTAAGTCCGCAGTTCACGTGTGGGTAGTTCAGAAGGAGTTGTGTATACATTTTTGACACCAAAGAACAAAGATCTTTAATGTAAATTTGAAAGATGCTTGACTTTAATCCATTATCTATAGGATAGGGATCTTTCTTGAAAGGAAAAGAAAATATTGTGGTTAATTCTGTTTCTCGTGTTCATATCCTCTTTATTTTCTTTTTTTAACAAAAAGATACTGGAGACTGAAGGGATGGCCATTCACTCTCAACCCACCACCCTGGAAGCATTTATTCAAGGACTGATTGTTAGGTTCTTTCTCACCTTATATGGAAAGAGCAGGTTCATTGACCTGAATAACATACTAGGAGAATTTCCAAGCTGTAATTTCTACTCTGCTAGAGATTTACAGTGTGACTTTGGACAAGTCACTTCTTTCATTTTTCTCATAAGAAGAGGAAAATTCTAACAACTTGTTAGGATTCCTGGGCTAATATGCAGTTTGAGTGGGGCTGATAAATTTGTCTTCATCAGTGGAACTGAGTTTACAAGAAGAAATCACAAAACAGAAGTAAAGATGAAGTTGGACCTCTATAGGTATAGTTTTAACTGTCCCGGTATTAAGGCTATAATTTTCTGTTATGAGCATGTGCTTCTGTCTTTCAAAATTACCAACATGGAAACTACCTGTCCTCAAATAATTCTGAGATGGAATTAGTGAGATTATTCTAGATTTAAAAAAAAATAAATTTATTTATTATTTATTTTTGGCTGCATTGGGTCTTCGCTGATGCGCGCTGCCCTCTCCAGTTGTGGCGAGCAGAGGCCCCTCCTCGTTGTGGTGCGCTGGCCTCTCATTGCAGTGGTTTCTCCCATTGCGGAGCATGAGCTCTAGGTGCTCGGGCTTCAGTAGTTGTGCCTCGCCGGCTCCAGAGCGCAGGCCCAGCAGCCGTGACGCACGGGGCCCAGTTTGTCTGTGGCACGTGGGATCTTCCCAGACCAGGGCTCAAACCCACGTCCGCTGCATTGGCAGGTGGATTCTTAACCACTGCACCACAAGGGAAGCCCAGATTATTCTAGATTAAAACATGCTGATGATGTTGGGTTCTGCTTCGTTTTAGATCAGGCCTAAATTTTTTTTTTTTTTTTGGTTTTTTAAATCAAATATATAATTTGTCTTTTGCAAGTTTATGAATTTAAATTGGCTGTTTGGCTAAGGTATTAATATATAAATAGTCTTTCTTTTTAATTGTTCATTTCCGCTTTTAAAATGGGAATTGATGACATTTTTACCCTGAAAGTAGTCTTCTCTCTAGTTTAAATGAGCTAAATACAGCCCCTAAAATCATCATTGTGGTCACAGTTTCAGTACAACAAAGTGATTTTGGAGCTCTAATGCCCTAATTTCAAGCAACAAAGAAATCTGCCTAGCTCCTTGAAGTTTGTCAATCTTGTTTTGGAGGAGGCTTTAGTTTTTTTTTTTAAAAAAATCTAGATTGAAAAGAAGATGCACCTGAGTAGTTAGTGTTTCTCTTTATTCTGCTATACAAAAATGCTCTAAAATGTCATTATACTATGAGTTTTCCTAAACAGTCCTCATTATGCTTCTAGAATTTTCTAAGATCTATCTGCTGAGCGTGATCAAAGACTTGTTTACCAAAGGTCCTTTTTCCTGTTTCCTTTTCCTCTTGTCTCTATCATAACATGCCTCACCTACCACATTCTGATTGGTATAACCAAGCAGGAGTGAGTAATTTATAGAATTGCCTTAATGGTGTGGCTAACAAAGCCTCTTGATATAAGGACTCCTCCTCTCTGTGAGTAAAACATTGTAAAGGACTAGAAATGTTCTCAGGGGGAGAGAAGACAGGGAGGAGAGAGAGGGAGGGAGAGACTGACTGTGTGTTCATGAGATAGTGAGGGCTGAGAGTGGTGTGTTAACTGTGTTCTTCACTTGCTGTTTTAATAGGATGTCCTGTGCTTTATCTTTTTCTATATAGTTATTTAGATATGAAGATTCTAGAGTATGAAATAGTATCTCTCTCCTGGGAATGGAGATGTGCTCAAAAGATGTAAATGGAAATTATCTTATACCACTCCTAGCCATTCTTAAAAATAGGAGGGACCCTAGGAATAGAAAACATGAATATATGATGTATTCTACAATTACATTCCAGTGAATGTAAAAGTAGGATTCTTTGTTCATTAACTGGTGTTCAAGAATTGGATGCCCCAGTTTCATAACCATTTTTATCATCTTATATCTTCATACTTATTAAACATACTAGTTCTTATAAAGGAAATTTTGCATGTTTTGAGATTTGGAAATAGGAGAATTGCTCAATTTAAAGAAATATGGTTGTTTACTTTTGTATGGCCATTTTATTATTGCAAATATACTTTGATTTAGAAGACAAAATTAAAGTCTTTACTGGCATCTAAGTATTTTTAAAGATGTCTTTAAGAGGGTTTGTATCTTTCTGATTTTTCCAGAGTGCTGGGTATAAATGAATGGCAGAATACAGGGTTCCAGTATGATGTCATCAGCTGCTTGAATTTGCTGGACCGCTGTGATCAGCCCCTGACTTTGTTAAAAGATATCAGAAGTGTCTTGGAGCCAACTAGAGGCAGGGTCATCCTTGCTCTGGTCTTACCTTTTCATCCCTATGTGGAAAACGGTAAGTGTGGTCACCCACTTACCAGCCTGTTATCCAGAATTGGTGTTTATTGGTATTTGTGATTCTGTGCTGTGCACAATTAGACATGGACTGGTATTTCTCAGAATAGCCTGGAATTTAA
Source organism: Kogia breviceps (assembly GCF_026419965.1). Lineage (NCBI taxonomy): Eukaryota > Metazoa > Chordata > Mammalia > Artiodactyla > Physeteridae > Kogia > Kogia breviceps. Next base: position 69,824,289 of record NC_081323.1, read on the forward strand.
CAGAGTACAGTTAACGCATGTAAAATACCACCTTGGTTAATGTTCGTCGTAATGTGGATTTTATAGAACCCTAGTACTCCCTTTGCAGTGGTAAGAATTAATACTCAGATGGATCTGCCTGCTCAAGATTGAAAGCCTAAAATGCTTTTAAATGGAGCCTTAACGACTAATTTATTAGCTTGTGAGCTGAGTCAAGCAATAAATGATGCCTTTTAATCTACCTGAATATACCTGCCAAATGTTACAGCTGTTTCGTCTTTTACATCTCTTGTCCCAGACTCTAATAATGATAAATGCTGTTGTTATCCATTTTTTCCTTTTGAAGACCATTTGTGTCCCGGCATGTATCATTTCTTTGACCTTTGGTTTTTTGATTGCATGGTCTTCCTCTTCAGCCATACTGAATGAAGAATATCTCAGAAGAAATGGTTTGATTTCATATTGCTTCATATTTACTTTTGGCCAGAGACATTCATTCATACTTGGTTTTAGCTTATGTGGTTTGCATTTTAGATCATGTTGAAAGTTATGACTTTAAACCTCTTTTGAACTTTTCATAAGTTATTTTACAGTAATGTAAAAATTATTTATTATATAAGTAATACATGTTAATATTTTTAAATCTTTACTTTTTCTCTTTTACTGCCTTGTTCGGCTTTGGGTTCAAAAACTCTAAGAGCTTGTAGACATTTTTAAGAAATCCATTAGTGTTTTGTAAGCATCATAGTTATCAAATACCTGTGAAAATCTGTGTCTTAAGGAATAACACTGAAGTTTGCTTATAACTGGATTTGTGTTTCCATTCACTTGCTCCTTCTTTTCTTCTTGTTCTTATTTTTTCTCCCTCAGGTCTTAGTCCCTTCTGATTTAATGCTTGTCTTAACGTTTGCCAAATGGTTTTAGGTTTGTGTTGATGGTGGGGAAAATGGAGAATTCATTAGACATAGGAGGGTGGGAAGGAGAATAGATAGAATAGATGTCCCCTCCCCCATCTAACTTCTCCATTTTCACATTCCTGTGTTGAATCCTTTTGTCATGGTAAAGAAAAAAAACTGCTTTAATGTGTGAGTGCCCATATAGCGCGTATATGTGTTGTATAGGGGAAAACCTGGTAAATGTTGTCCTTGATAATGTAGCAGCCTGACCTTGTTTCAGGGCTGTGCCCTGTGTAACTAAACCTCGGCTCCATCTCACTGCATTGCGGTCACTAGTCATCAGGTTGTAAGGTCCAGGCTTCCTGTGTCCTGTTGGGCAACCACACGATGGAACTTCAGTGCTACTTCCTGGCATAGCAGGAGGTGGAAGAGCAAGGGAAAAAAACATCAATCTAACCATGAATTTTATTTCCTTGTGTTTCTGACACTAAAAATTGAAAAGAAGTTAGACTGGACAAGAGAGCAGTCTCTAGTAAGGCCTGAAAACAAGCTCCTTGATTGTGGTTGCACAGTTGCCTGTTGAATCCAAGGAGTCTGGTGTGTGACACATAGCAAACCTGAGACGCAGAGCCTTGTTGCTGTGGGTGACCTTTAGTGACCTATAAGTTTTGTAGACTGCTCGTGGCACTCTATTATTGCTTCCTTTCTCTAAGTCACTAATCAGATCCTGATGATTTCCATGTGACACTGTGTGAAGACCCGGGAGGTGCAAAGTGATCTTGCTGTGAGTTCATGTATATGGGGCTGGTTTAAGGATATGTGAGTGTACTTTTCACACTTGGCTCAACTTATTTTTTAACAAAAGCAGTTTTAGATGAAATGATTACTTGTGTAATTTTTTTGATTTGTCTTGAAGTTGAACCACAGCAATTTTGTTGCTTAGGTTAATTTAGGGAAAAAAGGCAAAATGTATCTTTCTAATTTCAGTTTGTTTGGTTTACTGACCCAATTCTGGTTGTGGGTTATTAAATCTAGTGAGAATTGTTTTAAACATCAAAAAGGGGCAAAGTATGTAATCAAGAAAAGGAGACTTATTTTGCAAAAATGAAAATTTAGTGATGTTTAACTTTTCAAAATTGTAATTTTTATGAAAAGGTAATTCATGGTAAAAAAAAGTTCAAGCAGCTTGCAAGAGAGTATAAAATGAGGTTTCTTATCCACTCATTACACAATCTTGTTCAGGTTTCTTGAATAGTTTTCTAAAGATAGTCTATGCAAATATGTGTGAACACGAAAAAATTGATTCTATAATTAAAGCTCATTATAAATAGTCTCATTGCCCTTTTCCACTTAAGTATGTCTAGGAAATTATTCCTTACTAGCACGTAAGTATCTACATCCTTGTCTACCTGTAAGCAGTGGTGTGCTGGAGCTGGTTTTACTGGCTCAGGAGAGCTGATTGTTATCTTGGAAGGAATTTAGTGAACTGGTTGTCAAACTCAGCCATTATTGAAATTTACCTCAATGGGAGTACTTACACCATGGAAATTGGCAAACTCTTACAAATAGTCTCTCCCTTCTCCTAGCTGATTGGTAAACCTTCACCAGCACACTGCTGGGCATTTGGTAACTTTACTAGAGGAGGCCTCTGTTGACTTATTACTTTTAGATACCAGCAGTTTGCTTTATAAATATTTACAAGTGAAATGAACATTCTTAGGCAATTCTTTCGCACACCTGTAAGTAGGTATCAGGATGTTTTCTGCTTTAAGAAACAGAAGGAGCAACTAAAAGTAGCTTTTAAAACTGAAGAGTTTATTTTGGAAAAGTGATTCCAAGGTTGGTTAATTCAGTGATCAAAGTGTCCACCGAAGTTCAGAACTTGCTTTCATTTCTTCATCTTCGGTGTGTTGACATTCCCTCTGCAATTACAAAATGGCTGATGCAGCGCCAAGCATCATGTGTAGGCATGACAGAGTCTTGGAAAGAAAGAGGCATTTTCTCCCATACTTTTTTTTTTTTTCTAAAGTGATGGAAACCTTTTCCAGAAATCTCCCTGGCACATCACACTTTTTCCCATCGGCAAGGATGGGGGCACGTGCCCTGCCCAACCAGCAACTGGCAGGCAGGTTAGGACAGCTGTGATGCAGGTCTGGGGAGGGAGTCTACCCTGAGCACATTTACACTGTGAGACTGAGCTTGCAGTGAAGGTGGGAGGGATACTCTTATGCCACAGAATATCTTTATCATTTAAAATGTGTTTACTGAGTGATGCTGGAGATAAATGAGCGAAAAACATAGAAATATCCTTGTCCTCATGGAGCTTATGTTCTAATGAGGAAGACAGACCGTAAACAAATGGCATGTTGTTGGTGATAAATGTTATGGAGAAAAATAAACATTGAAGCAAAACAGGGGCTTCTTGGAATTGGGGGTTGGGTTTGGGCGCTATAATTTTAAAGAGGGTGCTCAGGGAAGGGCCTCTCTTCAAGGGTGATGTAGGGAAAAGGCTGAAGGAAGTAAGGTTTATGGTTATCTGGATGATACATTTCTAGGAGTGGAACTGCTTGTTAAAGGGTGTGCTTCCAAATAGCTACACTGTGATCCTAACACCATTTATTGAGTAATCATCTTTTCCCCAATGCTTTGAAATGCCACCTAAAATCATAGACTAAAGTCCTATAATGTGTTTGGTTCTGTTCTCTTAAGATTTATCCTTCTATATGTGTGCCAATACCAAACTACTTTAATTACTGTAGCTTTACCATACTTGTTAGTATCATAGCACTAGTCTTTCTTAATCAGTTTCTCTTAGATTTTTCTTGGCCTATTTATTTAACAGATCAACTTTAGCACTAACTTGCCTAGTTCCCCTATATTATATTTATCGGTTAATTTAGGGAGTATTGAGTCTTCTTAGCTAATAATAGGATGTCTTTCAATTTATTCAGTTATGTTCATTAGTAACAAAATTTTCTTCATAAAGGTTCTGCACAAGTTTTGTTAGATTTATTCTAATGGTGTGTGTGTGAGATTTTATAAATAGGAATTTTTCTTCCTTCATGGTTAAAAAAATAAAAAATTTTTCCAGCTTTATATAATTGACAAACATTTTTTGTATTTAAGGTGTTCAACATGATTTAGTATACGTATACATTGTGAAATGATTACTGCAGTCAAGTTAATTAGCATATCCATTACCTCACATAGTTACATTGTGTGTGTGTGTGTGATGAGAACACTTAAGATCTATTCTTTTAGCAAATTTAAAGTATACAGTTCAGTATTATCAACTGTAGTCACCAGGCGGTACCTTAGGTCCCCAGAACTTACTCATCTTATAACTGAAAGTTTTTATCTTCTGACCAACATCTTCTTATTTCCCCCACCCACCAGCTCTTGGCAGCCAACACTCTCTTCTCTGGTTCTGCAAGTTTGACTTGTTTCAATTCCACATATAAGTGAGATCATATAGTATTTGTCCTTCTGTGTCTAGTTTATTTCACTTGGCATAATGTCCTACAGGTGCATCCATGTTGTCTCAGATGGCTCTCCCATCATATTTTAGAGCGGGTATTGTGCATACACAGACAAGCAATTGTTTTGTGTGTGTGTGTGTGTGTGTGTGTGTGTACCAGTTTTGTAACCATTTACCTTATTGGATTATTTTAGTGTGTCCAATAGTTTTCAGCATTGATTCTCTTGGGGTTTTTAAAATACATTTATAGCATCTGCAGCTGGTTTTAATACTTCCTTCTCATTTTTAGACTTTTTTTTTTTTGGTGCAAGTGAATTTGTCGTTATTTCCAGAAAATGTTAAAGAAAAAAATGGTGGAAATTTTTGCTTTGTTTTTTACCTTAATGAAAAAATACTTTAAATATGATTCTGTCTTTTGGCTTGAGATTGCTGTTTGGCTTGAGATACATATTTTTTAAAAAATCCTATTTTATTAAGAGCTTAAAAAAAAATCAGGAATCAATGTTGAATTTGCCACCTGTGTTTTCAACATCTATAGAGATAGGGTTTTTTCTCCATTGACTTATTAAATTAATAGTACTTTTCTAATACATATCCACTCTTGCATCTCTGGGCTGAGGCAGAATAGTCTTGTATGCACCACTAGATTGTATTTACAAAAACTCTAAATAAAAATATTAGCATTAATATTATTGAAAAATGATGGTCTGATCTGATCTTTTATTTGGAGGATGTTATCTTTGTCATGTTTTGGTATCAATGTTCTGCTGGTTTTGTAAAAAATAATTTCTAAGTTCTTTCTAATGCTCTGGAACAGTTTAAATAGCGTTCTGGTTATCCGCTTTTGGAAATTTGGTAGAATTCTCCTGTGAAACCAGCTAAGCCTGTGGGTTTTGAGAGGTAGCCACTGGCAACTTTCTCACTTTCTTTCAGGGTCATATTGTTCAGATTAAATTAGACATGTTAAGTCTTAAAGTTCCCATCAGTCTAAATAGAAATAAGCAAGACTCTGGCCAGACTGCTTTGTTGAAAGAGCATGGGCTTTGAGGGCCGACCTGTTTTGAAATAGGGGTCAGCGCTTATTACCTGAGCCTCTCATTAAGCTTAGTGTTTCATCTGTAAAAATGGGGCTAATACCTACCTTGAGGTTTGTTGTGAAGATTAAATAACATAATTTACAGGATAGTGCCCGACCTTGTCTATCTCAGTGTTGGTATTTGATACATGTTAGATTTTTTTCATTCCATCCTATTCCGTTACTTTGCTTTTATTTGTAGCTTCATTGATCAGATTTGTTCACAGTTCTTCACTTTGAAGTATTTGTCAATGTTTTTGCATTTTAACTTGGTCTCAGAATCCGTACCTTTTACATTGGTTTATGTGACTCGACTCCACAGACACTTAACTATATGCCTATTAGCCCAGGGCTTCAAACTCTCTCAGGTCTTATATAGTAGAGAGAAAGAAATGACTTACTCTGAAAATCTCGTTTACACCTTTTGGTATATGGGTTTAAGTGCTCTTGTCTAGAGGGTAGGGTGTGTAGACACTAGAACCATGTCTGTCCATTTTCATCTTCAAGTTGTTTTAATATTATTTTCTTTTCATTGTCTTGGGAAATATAAATCGAAACAGAAAGCTAGGGCTCCCCTGGTGGCGCAGTGGTTGAGAGTCCGCCTGCCGATGCAGGGAACGCAGGTTCGTACCCCCCGGTCCGGAAGGATCCCACGTGCTGCGGAGCGGCTGGGCGCGTGAGCCATGGCCGCTGAGCCTGCGAGTCCGGAGCCTGTGCTCCGCAACGGGAGAGGCCACAACAGTGAGAGGCCCGCGTACCCCAAAACAAAAACAAAAAACAATGTTACATAAACAAAGCTATAGCTTAATCCTTTCCAGTGAAAATTCTGGATGCTCAGATAGCAGGAAAATTAATGTTAGGGATTCAGTGAACAGTCCTTATGAAGAGGGGTGAGGATCCGTGGCTAGGGAGTGAAGTCTGCTTCATATCTCAGTTGAAATGCTGAAAAAATATTTTTCTATAGAAACATCATTCAGTTGCATTCATATAAAGGCATTTAAGAGCCTACTATGTACCAGGCAGTGCTAGGCAGTAGAAATAAAAAGAAATGAGACATGTGCTTCTAGTTTTAAAATACTTACAGAATAGTTCAGAAGATGTAAACAGACAATGGCAGGATAGTCTGTTAAGAGACATGACAAAGTACTATCGATTTAGAGAAGGAAAGATCCATTAACTGCTAGGGAAGTTTTCGTGTAGGTAACATTTGACCTGTTTGTATCTGTGGAGCATTTTACCAGGCAGAGGGAATGGCATGTGCAGAAAGAAGCATGAAGATGTGAACAAGGTGGGGTTCACAGGTGAGGACAAGTTCAGTGAGACCCAAGGACAGCATGCAAAAGAGGCCTTTGGTTGCATAATAGTATAGCACTCAATAGATATTGTTGGCTACATGGATGGAAAAAAGAATGAATATTATATATACATCAGGTGCTCATATATGACCTCAGGGAATATAACTACTTGGAAAAGTGTATTCCAAATTTTAGCTTAAAAATCAGTCTTTGAAACACAGTCTTTGTTTGTATTGACAAAGATTTAATCTGAATCAGATATGAATTTGTCTTAGGGATTTTGTTTCCTTGTTAGTTACACAAAGAACAGCATATTTTCAGCCCTGAAAGTACCAAGTAATGACTCTCAGAAATGAAAAGGAAATGATCGAATCCAACACTTCTTCTATTCACCTAGATGGTGTTAGTGGTTGCCTTTTTTGCCATCTGGTTTAGAAGTTCCTTTATTTCAGCCAGGCCAGTGGTCTCAAAGTGGTGGCAGTACACAAGACAATTTATTTTGGGATATAGGAAGAAAATATTAACATTTTTATTTATATTACTTTTAATGCCCATTGTTTAATTTCTATTTTTGTGTATACACATATACACACATAAGTGTATATGCATACACTATATAAATCACACACATGCACTCACTTGTATATACATCCTACACACAAATAAAATGAGGTTATGTGCTCCCCTCTCTCCCCTTTCCATTTTTCCTGGCACATGTGATTAGAAAGGTTAGAGATTACTGATTTAAACCATTAGTACAAAACGCTTTCAAGGGATCTTAAAATATTCTAAAATTTGATCTGGGTTTTAAAAATAAGAATACATCTCATTTTATACCAGCTTAAGAGAAGCACTTTAATGAAATAAACATAATAGATTGTAATTCATGTTTAGTAATGAACATATACTTGTAGGTACTTTAAATAGATTTTTTTTACACAGACGTAACTTTCAGAGAACAATTCATAACGTGTTTTCTTAGTGAGATGGTAATGAGTGCCATAAACATCCTTGCTCTATACCCAGTCCCTTACCTAACATTTCCCTCCTAAGTTGGTTAAAAATCAACAATGCAATGTACAATACAAAACTATATACTTAGTATGATCCCAGCTATGTATAAAGTATAGGTGTGTATGTGTGTGCACATATGTACATTTGTGTGTTTGTGTGTGTAATACAATGACTTATTAAAAGAGAAAAAAAATCAGTATTGCAAGGGCATTGTCAGGAACAGTGCATTGCCGAATCCTTCCCTGGTGCTGTTGTTTGGCACGAGACTGACATCTAGAGTCCGATGTGGCTTATTTGTTCTGAGTTTTTTTCTGGTTGAACCTTCTGCCCTGGATTTTCTGTATTTTAGTTATTGTATTCTTACTCTGTATTCTGTTCTGGTCTCACTTTTTGTTGGTAGCATGATGTAAGTTATTTTGCATACCCTGGTAGGAAAATGTGCACTATACCGTTGCCCCATTGCAATACCAGAGGAAATATTTTTTGCTACAAAATACTTTTCAAGATGATTTTTTCTAACTCAAATTTTGCCACTCTCCTTCCTCCCTCCATCCTCCTTCCCTGCCAACTTAGTCTAATTGGCCCATCACTTCTACACACCGTAAAGACAATTCTTCCACACAAGACTGAGGCACATGGTGTGACTTCAAATCTTCTTCAGGGTAACAGTCATCATGTGGTGCACCTCATATGTTGAATGAAACAAATATAGGATATATGCTATAATTGAGAGTTTTTGAAGATGTTTGACTGCTTAGAATTCTCCTAGCAAATTAGGAAAGTATTTTTCAGTTGCATTTTGTTGGGTTTTAGTATTGTGATAATTACTCTTAGTAATAGTTTCCTTGTACTCTGGCATCCTTCTTGTAGCCAGTTGACTTTTCTGTTTACTATAAATTGTTTTTTTAAAAAACCCTGATCAGTGTATGTCCATTAACACTTCCATAACTTCTGGAGTTGGATTTTCAGTGACTTAATTGAAAATCAGAAGATTTCTGTGGTCTTTCATAGTTAGAAAGTGCTCTTCTATTTTCATAAGTGTTGTCTTACTCCTGCTGCAATAGTAAATAATAAGCCATATTTTAAGTTATGTAACCGATAACGCCACACTACAAGCAACATATAAATTACAGTGCCATCTTGCATTCTGGGTCCTAAATACCCTTCCAGTAACCTTAAAGGTCCAGTTACCATTTTCCCTTTATTTGGAGTAAGATGTGGGAACTGAAGAATAATTTTCTTGTTCAGATGCCATTGTCAAAGCCCTGGCTTAGAGCTTTAAAATTCCTACTTCCAGGCCTGTCTTCAGGACATTTAACTTGGTCTCTTTGCTGAAAAAGATGCCCCAGCATCAGTAAGAAAAGAGTATGAGCAGGCATTTATAATTATTCAGAGTGACATCATAGGTAATTAGACCACTTCTTTATGTATTTGTATATACATTGAAGGATGAAGTGACTACGTAGATGATATTCTTTCCTGGATGAAAATCCTTTTCAGAAATCGGATTTTAAAAAACGCACCTCAGGGGGCTTCCCTGGTGGTGGAGTGGTCAAGAATCCTCCTGCCAATGCAGGGGACACAGGTTCGAGCCTTGGTCTGGGAAGATCCCACATGTCGCGGAGCAACTAAGCCCGTGCGCCGTAACTACTGAGCCTGCACTCTAGAGCCCACGAACCACAACTACAGAGCCTGCGTGCCGCAACTACTGAAGCCTGTGTGCCTAGAGCCCATGCTCCGCAACAAGAGAAGCCACCCAATGAGAAGCCCGTGCATCACCACGAAGAGTAGCCCCCGCTCGCCGCAGCTAGAGAAAGCCCGTGTGCAGCAACAAAGACCCCGCGCAGCAACAGACCCCGTGCAGCCAAAAATAAATAAATTAAAAGCAAAACAAAGCAAAAAACCCCACCACACCTCATATCAAAATTCTGTTTCATTTGACCTCATGGCTGCTGTTTAAGAGGAAAATATCTTTACTAGTATATAAGTTCATTATTTTGTATACATTAAATCTGAGCAGTTTGATCATGCATCATGGAAACGATCTGCTCTACTGGCTCTAAAACAATGTCTTGTTTGAAAAACCTGTTTATATAGGACTGTAAAGAAACTATCAGAATGTATTGTAGTCAATATAGATATATTCTTCCTATGACTACAGCCCCAAAGACTGAAAAAAAACCTCATTTCTTATTTTTATTAGCTGTATCTTTTTTAATGTGAACAAGTAAGTTTTCTGTATAATTTGATCCACAAATGTTTGCAGCATCTACTTAATGCTTACTACTGCGTGCAAGATACAGTACAAAGTAGCTTTCAACCCACAAAAGCATCCTTGCCTGTACTGAAAACATTGCCTGTATCCAATGTGTTTCTGAAAGATTTCATGTCACTAAGATGCCAGCCTGGTGTCTATTGAATATTGTATCAGATGACCTTTGTTATGTATTTATCGAAACAAGTTCTATATAAAAATGCCTTTTGTGAAAGTCCTCTTTCAGACGTTTGTAAAGGAAAACTTGATTATCGATAGGTTGTTGGCAGCCTAGTTTTTTTTAGTTAAACATGCTTTATATCTTTTTTGATATTTTACACTTACAGGTTGTTGGCTTGTTTCCATGTGTCTCTTATTATATAGTTCTTGAGCAATTTCCTGAAAAATACGCCGAACACTCTTTTTCTAAAAATACAAATAAGAAAAAAATGTATCTCTCTCATGACTAAAAGCAATGATTATTGCACGTCATCTGAGCCTTTTCTTTCTTTTTTGCCACCAGTCTCAGAAGCTACCCCACCCAACACATCTATAGCTACAGTTAACTCTTGTATTTTGAGTATAGTAAGTAGAATTTATGACTGAGAACTATCAATTTAGCACATATGTTACAACTTGAGATTATCATTTTTCTCAACAACAGGAAACAGTATCTGTGGTTGCAAGTTGTTCTGTGATGATGTTCTGAGTTTCTTAAATTATTTTGGATTTGAAGTAGTTACAACCACAATTCAAAAGATATTTTACAAGCATTGGTCTACCTTTTGTGAATCTTCTGTTTCTTTCTTTCTTAGAGTGTTAGATTTTGACTGTCAAGAAGAAAAGGAGAATCTTATAAGACACTTTATGTACTCAAAACAGTTGTGGCAGACATCTTATACCATAATAAGGTTAAACTAACTTAATATTTAAATAGTAATGCAGTAAGAGTTAATAATTTTCATGTCATTTCTGAGATGCTTTATTAATAAAATAGCTCAAAATGATATTGATTGTAGGATTTATAGTAATCCTAATATAACATATACGTACCCCCTCTTGTAGCATGTGAATAACCAGAAGATAGTCTTTCTCAAAATCTTTAGGCCTTTTAAAGATATTTAAAGGCAGTTTCTAATCTCTTTTAACCTTTTTTTGCTCTTAAAGATTGTTCTTAGACCTTTCATACCTCCCCCACCAGCAGAAAGTAGCATGTGTATGATGGTTATAAAGAAGGGTCTCTTATTCCCATATTACTGGGTTTTAAAAAGAAAACCCTGTAAATTGTGTACTCTGGTTAATAATTTCAGGGATGAAAATTTTTGCTTTCTTCTATAGACCTCTTCTGCAGGTGGTATTTCCTGCAAATGCAAAGGAAGATATTAATTAGATGAGCTATTTCTGAGGCTCCCAACATGTGGAGAGATGGAAATTATTTCCTTATGATAACATTCAAGGCCATAGCGACACCTAATGCAAGAAATCTGACTTACTTTGGTGAGGACGATGAAGAACACGAATACACCAGTCAAGTAGATAGAGAGCAGTGATAAGAGGGCCGTCAGGAGACTCCACAGTTCCTTGCTGAGAACCTTCGTCTCTTTGTTAATTACAGATACCGGAAGAACCACAGTCACTATTCGAGCATATTATTGCAAATATATGTATAAAGTATAATCGAAACTACATGTTAGAGGTGAAACATGAACTTATTCTATTTGGTTATTCGTATAAAAATCTATTCAGGGTCTCTTGATTCAGAAAGTACTCAAGTATATGATATTATATTAAAGCCAGTTCATTAGTTATTTAAATGTATTATGCCCAACATGTTATTCATTTTTAAAACTTAAAATTTTTAAAAATTCAATTAATTACTTGTCATAATGCTAAGAATCACTTTTTATATAAAGTTTTGCTTAAAGTTAGATAAACATTAAGGGTTTGTTCAAGGGTGTTTAAAGTTTCTTTTAGTAGATATGATGTATAAGTGTCACCAAGACTCTGTTTATGGAGTTAAGATACTTTCCCACGTGTATTTATAACCTTGAACTGTTTAGTACTCATAGCTGAACAGTGCAGTTCTCTAAGAACCTGAGAAGGCCGTACATTGAGATTTTAGTGCTCACTGCATGCTTAAAAGACAGGCATTGTTATATGTGCCCCTTATTTCTAGTAAAGTTCTGGAAGTGGAATTATTGAATCCGTTTGCACATTCTGAATTTCTCCCTCCTTGCAGGAAGTGTCCTGTGCCCTAGGTAGTGATGAAGTAACACACCATGTCTTCAAGTACCTGAGTATTTGAAATACAAAATCCATTTAGATTTACAATTGTTATCTGAATAGCTTGTACTTTTCAACTAAATATCCCATAGATGCTTATCCTGTGAACTCAGTTTATACAACATACATTTTTCTTATGAAACTAACAAATCAGCCATATCTGTAAAACTTAAAAAAAAAAAAGTTTCAAGTGTGAAATGAGGAGCTCTGTAGAAAAGGAAATTGCCATGTCTATCTTAGTGGTACTTTGATTCCTGCTCCTCAAGAAGAATGTTTCTTCGCATAAGCTTGCAGGTTTGAAACCTTCATGTCTTTACAAACCATTTTTCTTCTGCCTAATATTGTTTATAGAAGACGAATGCATGCAGTGAGATATACAGATCTCCAGAGCTGTTGTGTGTTTGTTTTAATATCTATAGCTAATATTTATTGAGCACTTGCTATGAGCCAGGCACCATTAAAAGTGCTTTATGTGCATTAACGCATTTATAATTTACCTTACAGGTGAGAATAAACTAAGGTTAAATGACAGTGGAATATCAACAGTCCATTAGAGCACCAAAGCAGGGATTAAAATACAGGCCGATCTGGGCTCTCAAAGTCCAGTTATAAACCAAAAGGCTGGTTAGTTTGACTTTACGTTTTAATGATCTCAGTGCTCATCGTACCAGAGTTTCTTTAAAGGGGAGAGGTCTGAAAAAAAGCACGGAGTTAACTGCCCTTCTCTTCCTTCCCCCAGAATCATGTGAAGCTTTTCCTGTGAAATTTCTTAATTTCTTAATTTATAGAAGTTAGCTAGGCTCAGTGTCCTCACTTGCATGAGGAAGTTGTCATGGATTTTAGTAAATCTCAAGAAGCCAGAGCCACACCGACCTTTTTTCTGTTCATTATCTATGCAGAAGGGGTAGGGTCAGGGATCCCCCAGTGGCTTCACCTAAAATGTGTTTATTCTCCATAATGCATATTTTTTTTTCTGGGTCCAATTTATTGATCGCTTAACACTTCTCCAGTGTTTTGTTCTAGATGGTGCAATACCAGACTAGATACTGACAAGGCTGTCAGTTAATCATCCCATTTCAATCAGCGTAACATACAAAAGGAGGACATAGTTGGTCAGCCTTTGCCAGTGAAGTCTGGACATGGAAAGAGAATATAGCGCCCACATAACCCTGACTCTGTGTCTGCGGAGGCCGGGAGATGGTGTCGGAGGAGTTCTTGAATCCAAACTTCACGTTAGCTTGTGTGCATGTCACGCTCTTCACTGGCTCGGGTACTAAGTTATCAAATTTACCTCATAATCTCTGCAAATAAGTGTTGTGATGCATTTCGGGGGTAGAGCAGAATGCAGTGTTTGGGAATAAAGTCTCGACTAACCTCTTACCACCAGCACAGTCCCTCCTCCCGTCCGCTTAGCTTTCGGTTCCTTTGAACTGGGAAAGGCTATTCCACAGATGTAGATTGCACTGTCATTGGAAGTCAGCCTGTTTACAGTGAGGGAAACTTGGTTTTGTGCCAGATTCACAAGTGTGAATTTGTCTGTCTCATTTCTGCATCCATCCAAGCACAGGTTCTCGGGCTGGAGAGCGCCATAGCGAAACCACAGGCTTGTTGGTTGCTCTGCAGGGCACCCCTCTGTGGAGAAGGAGCACTGCATGGTCACAGCCTTTTGAGTGTAGTCCACTTCAAGGGAAGGTAGTTGAACCACTGAGACGGTACAGTTGCTCACAGCACCTGCAGGAGGAAGCAGGTGAGCCTGCTTAGTGGGCCTCTCACCTCCCTTCGTGCTTCGGTTTTATTGACATTTTGGGGTGAAGAATCATTGAAAGCCATTGCTTTCTTTTTCTTCCCTCACTCCAAGCACAGACAAGACTGTAAAAGTAGACACTGGTGCCAGTATTTTATAATAAATATAAATGGGGTATAACCTTTAAAAATTGTGAGGTTGTACACCTGTAACTTATATAACATTGTACATCAACTTTACTTCAATTAAAAAAATTCGGGGCTTCCCTGGTGGTGCAGTGGTTGAGAATCTGCCTGCCAATGCAGGGGACACGGGTTCGAGCCCTGGTCTGGGAGGATCCCACATGCCGCGGAGCAACTAGCCCCGTGAGCCACAACTACTGAGCCTGCGCGTCTGGAGCCTGTGCTCCGCGACAAGAGAGGCTGCAATAGTGAGAGGCCCGCGCACCGCGATGAAGAGTGGCCCCCCGCTTGCCACAGCTAGAGAAAGCCCTCGCACAGAAACAAAGACCCAACACAGCAAAAATAAATAAATAAAAAATTAATAAACTCCTACCCCCAACATCTTTAAAAAAAAAATTTGAGACAAAAAAAAAAAAAAGTAGACACTGGTATTCCTCACTTTTCCTAACTCTCCGAGTTTCCTAACCTCAGCCTGCTGTTGTGCAGTGATGTCTGGTACTTGAGGGCAGCCCCAGAGAGGTCCCGGGAATCTGCATTATCATGAGTGGAGGTGACAGCAGATCCAGAGTCAGAAGTTCGGGGTCCACATGTACACTTGTGGTGTGTGTACAAGCTTTCCTTTGACCTCCCTATGCAGATCACGTACTCTCTCAGGGCCCGTTTCCTCATCTGTAATCCCTGGCCTCACAGGAGTGTTGTATTCAATGTGGTAAATAGGCATCAAAGCTCTTCATGCAAATGTCACGCCCACTGATTGAGCACATGGGCAGTAGGGATTTTGGGGGGGGCCTTGTGGCAGTTGTGATTGCTAGGAATTCATGACAATTTACAATTGTTCTTTTATGAGTCTAGTTGTCCCAGTGGGAAATATTATAAAAGGTAAGATGTACATCTGGGAAAATGTAGCCCTGGCTTAGCCTACAATGTCTTTGATTACTGAGCAGAGAGGCCTAATGAGCGGGCCGTGCCACAGCCCAGCAAATTGGATTTCCTCCTGGCACTTGTACATTGCTTTGTAGTCTCTTGTAGCTTTCGTCTATTTGATGAGAGTATAGCTCATGGAGCACACACTTTAGGTCAAATCCTAGCTCTGCCAGTTCCTAGTTCTCTGGTCTGTTTCCTCATTAGCAAAATGGGGATAGTATTGTGCACCTCATGAGTTTAGCGGGAAGTTTAAGTGAGGCCATCGATGCATAAGGAGTATTTACTTACCTAAGTCTTAGTAAGTATTTAATAAAAGGTAGCTACTTCTGCTGCCACCATTATTCCATTAATGGGCAGTGTCATATGCCCATTTTAGAGATAATTGTGGACATCTCAGCAGTGTGTTAGCAGGGCCGGGATTAGATACCCAGTCCAGTGCTCTCTCCACCACGTCCTGCTGCTTTCATGTCATAGAGGTTGGGTCCCTACTTTAGCCTTCTGTCTAATCCCAGGCATGTGAAGCTGGAAAGCCGTCTGGTGTTTATAAATGGGAAGACCTCCCCTCAACCCTTTTGGGATCAAGGGGGAGGCTCTATGTGAAATAGTATTGGTTGAGACAAATTGGAATTTTTGCATGTTTTTAGTCTGACTTTGCCTGGTTATATGTTTCCATGTGGTCTTATTTGTCTGACTTTGTCCTTTGCTACTGTAAACGAAATTGAAAAGTAATCCAAGTGGTCTGATGTAAGTTTGAGACGAGCTTTTTGACACCTAACACTTTTGTTATAGGTCCTGACCCATAACAGAAGAATTAAAACTAGAATCATGGTATCTGTGATGCAAATCTGTTCTCACCATGTTTTTTTTGTTTGTTTGTTTTTGTTTTTGTTGGTACGCGGGCCTCTCACTGTCGTGGCCTCTCCCGTTGCGGAGCACAGGCTCCGGACGTGCAGGCTCAGCGGCCATGGCTAACGGGCCCAGCCGCTCCGCGGCATGTGGGATCTTCCCGGACCGGGGCACGAACCCGTGTCCCCTGCATCGGCAGGTGGACTCCCAACCACTGCGCCACCAGGGAAGCCCCTCACCATGTTTTAATTTTAGTATTTGTACAATTGAAGATGAGCTGGGAGCTTTTTAGCAACCTGATAAACGTAAACCAGATGAGAGGGTAAAGTCACTTGGAGAAGACCAGGCTTCCTACTTCTTCAGCTGAGGGACTTAGCTTCACTCCTAAGTCTGATAACTATAAGCACAGGTCTCCTACCTAGACTCAGTCACCTTAGAAATAAAGAAACGCTTTACGAGGTATAGTGATCATTGTGTATGGAAACTTGAAATGGAAGTGGGCCTACCAGAGCCACAAAGTTACCCAGCAGTGTCCCAGCGTCAGGTCCTCTGTCACATAGAGTTTTTAACAGGGAAGCTGCCTTTTAACATTTTTCTTGGAGAGCTAGTGCTCCAGGGTAAAATAAATATTTTCAACTCTGGAGTTTCGTATCTCCGCTCATTTCCGACTACTGCCTGAGAAGGGAGAAAACCAGTTGCAGTGGTTTCCTGTGAGGGCGCAGACTGTGAGGACACTGCTGCCCCCTCCCCCACGCCTGCGAAGCAATTGTAGTGAGAAAAGGGAAGTTTGGATGATATGTCACACTGCAGCCCACTCCTGTGAAAAACTTCTCTTTAAGCACTCCCACATTCTGTAGGGTTTTTTTTTTAAAAATACAGTACCCTCTGAAAAGGTTGAAAATTTATCTTCTTAGTGGAGGGAATAAAAAAAGATTACTATTTTTGAAGACCACTCTAGAAAATACGTAGAAAATTAATTTTTTGACACTTTCTTAAAAAAGCCTTTTTGGAAAATTTCGAACATATGCAGAAGTAGTCGACCAGCACAGTAACTTCTGTGCCATCACCTGACTTCAACCCAATGTTGTTTCAGCTCTTCTGCCTGCTTGCTCCTTCACCCCTGTGTTATTTTAAGGCAAATTCCAGATATTTATCTGCACATCTTTCAAAATATATCTTTAAAAGATAAGCATTCTTCTTTAAAATAATACTAATTAAAATATATTAAAACTAATATATACATATTAGGGACAAAAAGACTATTACTGAAAGTAGAAGCAAAAAAATCACCCATAGTCCTTTCACCACCCCCACCAAAATCACTGTTACCATTTTAATATATTTCTTGACAGATGAGAAAAAAATAATTTTAAGAGCTTTTGCTCCCTTTCCTGCCCTATGACCCAAACTTTGTGGGCAAATCTGAGATTATTAGATTTATTAGAACTATGGTGAGATTATTAGAACTGTGATGTAGGAAACTCTTTCATAGAGAAAAAGACAGGTGTAGGCATCCATATATTATAAGATGATGATTCTTCAAGGAAGGAGCCATTGCAGTTTTTTTAAATGACAAGTACTTTATAGAAATTGAGCTTTTCTGAAGCACTGTTCTTTAAAAATATTCAAGGATTGTTTAGTGCAGAGTGAGTTCGCCTGTATGGGAACTGAATTGTTGATTACTAACTTGTGATTTTATGAATATTTTCAACCCTTTGTTTGGTGAGGTGCTTTTCTCTAAAGCTGCATAATAGCAAAGGAAATTTTCAGTGTTAATATGAAATTTTTTCTCAGCTATTCTTTTATTACCTGTTTCTCTGAGAAAAAAAGGAAGTTTATCACCAATTTCCATAATGTTATACATTTAAAAATTAATCTGTAGGGGCTTAAAATATAAATGAATTAGGCGAAAAGTAGCAATTGATTTAAATAAAATGGAGGGAAAAATAAAAGAACCTTACCGACATGAAATAGAATCAGATTGAGTTCCAGACCGAGAATGATTTTGCCTCTGTTCACAGTCTCCATTTCTGTGTGTATGTGTGACGTGGTTGGTAGGATTGTATATTTGAAGAGAGTTGGCTTTTTTTTTTTTTTTTAAAGAAAGGAAGAACCAAAGAGAGGAACTCTTATTAAGGAACCATAATCGGGAACTTTTAAAAATTGTGTAAAGCTTGTTTGTAATCCAGTTTCACCATTTAAAGTTGAGATTTTAGCTTAGAGTACATTTCTAAATGTTCACACGTTCACATTTTTCTTGGATTTTACAAATCCTCGAAAGTGTTAGATGTTTTGAGTGAGATTTTGATTTACATGTGGTGCATATTCCCAGGATGTATTGTTTGACGGATAATTCGTACTTTAAATTTCTAGAGCAGTTCAGTCTCTGGTCTTGGGGCATCTAATTTGTGCTTAGCGCTGGGCCAGTAACTTCTGGAAATGGAGGAGAAGCGGAAGGAAGTGTCTTCACATAGAGACGAGAGAAAAATTAGTGAACAGTACATCAGAGTACAGCGAAGAAATAAGTCGCGTGCCATTAACTAGTTGTGCCCCAGTTTTGTGTGACCCCTTTTATTGTGCTGTGAAACGAATGTGTGGAATCTCTGTCATCCCTGGCCCCTTGGGGGCTCCGTCAGTCAGGCTCTTTGTAAGCAACAGAAAATGACTTGGGCTGACTTAAGCAAAGGGAAATTTATTGAAAGAATTTGGGGTAGCTCAGCGAGTCACTGGGAGGACTGGAGAATCGTGTATGGGGGTCTACACACAAGACACATGCCCCCAAACATACTATAAAACGGATCCAAAGAGCACACTGGTGCCGCCAAGCGCTAGATGCTGCGGCTGGACCAAAGCCTGTCTGTAGTGCTGCTCAGCACTGCCCCAGCTGCCTGCGCTTGGTCTCAGGCCACTGCGCTGCCTCCCCAGAGAACCAGCCCCATGTCCCCGCTTCTCTGGGTCACCAGCTCCTCCTTCCAGGTCTCAGGCGAGTGTTTCTGAGCTGAGGTCGTGTGCCAGTGCCTTAGCTGCAAGAAAGGCAGGGAAAGCTGCTTCCCCAGGCTTTGTCTGCCACCAGGAAGAGGGCGCTGGGCCCCCGGAAAGAGCGAAGACTCTTCCCACTGGGCTGTGTGTACTCTTGGCACCTGTTGATTATATTTTGTCATTTACGGAAAGTTATTCTCAGTCTGAATTTAGTAACACTTTTAGTATTAGTGTGTGTTTTTTCCATCATCATAGCACCTAAAAGCACCCCCACATTTATATATACTACTCTGTGTGTGTGTGTGTGTGTGTGTGTGTGTGTGTGTCTGTCTGTCTGTCTGTCTGTGTCTGTGTCTGTAGTCAGTGCTTGGTATGTGTGTGAACTTGAAGACCTTTTCTAGCCCCCCAGTACCTGGGCATCTGATGCTCATGGGTTTGGAAATGACTAACATAACATAGACTTCAGTCACTATTCCAAGAAGTGCTGGATTGATTCATCCATTCTAGTGTGTTAACCTCTCTGGTTTTGGAGCTTAACTTTTATGAAATTGTTCTGAAAAGTTAGAGAGTGGATTGACCTCCCTTGAAAAACATATAGAATTGGGCTTCCCTGGTGGCGCAGTGGTTGAGAATCCGCCTGCCGATGCAGGGGACACGGGTTCGTGCCCCGGTCCGGGAAGATCCCACATGCCGCGGAGCGGCTGGGCCCGTGAGCCATGGCCGCTGAGCCTGCGTGTCCGGAGCCTGTGCTCCGCAATGGGAGAGGCCACAACAGTGAGAGGCCCGCAAAAAAAAAAAAAAAAAAAAAAAAAATATGGAATGACCTGTTTTTATAAATTAAAACCCCTCATTAGGCTCTTTTTATTTTCAGCCTGATAAACCTCTCTAGTTAATATGTTGCATAATTTTACTACACTAGCGGCATTTTCTAGCATTTATCCAAAACCGTCTTTCAAATTTTAAGTGTTACTCTCTGCTTCAATATTCCAGTATTTAATCAGCAGTTTTCCAAGCCTATTAATCATTACACACCAGTCAGTCTGAGGGAGGGTGACGTCCAAAACTGTCAGAGAAAATAGTAGCGTGGGCTTTGGGTCCAGTTAAACCAGGGATTACGTTTCTGCCCCAGTGTTCATTAACCTTGTAGGCTGGGGCATGTTCTTCAGTTCTCCTAAGTCTGCACTTCCTCTCTTTGTCCTACTGCTGGGTCACCTGGGAGATAATTCATCAAAGCACCCAGTGCTTGGCACATACCAAGTCCTTAGCAAATATTGTTCTTCCCCTCTTCCCTCTTTAACTTGTTTGTTCAAGAATTTAACTTAATGTTTTTATTTGTTTTAGTAGGTGGCAAGTGGGATAAACCATCAGAAATTTTGGAAATCAAGGGACAGAATTGGGAAGAACAAGTGAATAGTCTGCCTGAAGTTTTCAGAAAAGCTGGTTTTGTTATCGAAGCTTTCACTAGACTGCCATACCTGTGTGAAGGTGACATGTATAATGACTACTACGTTCTGGATGACGCTGTCTTTGTTCTCAAACCAGTATAAACACGTGGAGGTTGACCTCTTCACCGTCCACCCCAGGAATGTATGCTCCGGAAGAGGGTCTGCGTTCTCAATTATGTGAAGGGAGGACCTTTGGGGACTGCCATTCTAAATATCATGTAGGAACTTTAAAAGCCAAAATACTAATTATTTCTTTGTAGTGTGTAAAAGGAATGTTTTTAAAAAACAAAAACCCAACTCTTTGAGGATTTTTATTAACTCTTTACTCAGTAATGCAGGTCACACTCCGATTATGGAAGATATTTTTTATACTTAATTGCAGTAGGGGCTCATTCCCAGGCAAAGCAATAGTCATGACTTCACATGGAACCAATAAATATGGATTGTTTTTAATAAAATGAAGACTGGCAATAAAGCTGTCCATCCAGTTGCAAATATTGGTTATAGGATATAGCCACTGATACTCTTTCATGTTTAGAAATTCTATCATTATTCAAGAAAATGTTTTTAATCATGCTAATAAACTTTTTTGGAGATGACTTTGGCATCATGTTTGAGTTAATATAAGGCTTCCCTAGCATCTTTCATTGCTTTGGCTTCAGGGGTACCCAAATAGTGGCAGTTTGTGAAGGATGCAGTCGACTGGAATGTGCGGGGAAGGAAGGCTTGAGACGGAGGTGGGGTGCTTACTGCAAGGTGTGGTGAACACAGGCAACCCAGACGAACCCTCAGAACAACCTCATTCAGATACAGTACTTCGGGGACCACTCTCTCTCCCTAACTCATGTTGTTTTTGGAAATGCGGAGCACTGGATTCTGACTTTGTGGTAGCTTCTGTCGTACATTCAGAATTTTGTTTTTTCTGGACAGTCTCAGGTTCTCAGCATTGAAACATTCAGTTTTGTCTTCTGACAAAAGTGCAACCTAAAAATGTTTTAATTCAGCTTCTTACTCTGTACTTGTATACCTCTTTCCCAGAACTCGGCTCTTTCAAAATCCTTAACTGAGTTTATCGAAATCCTTAACTGAGTTTAGAGTTTGCCAAGAGTGTGGTTTGAGGAAATCGTGTCAGACTCATGCATTCTAGAATCAGCAAGTGCCTCCAACTATATATCCAGAAATGTTGCAATGAGGAACTCATTAGCAAGATCAATAACCATTATGGATGTTACAAAGAGCAGAGCACTTAACCCAGAATCTAAAATCTCAGTAATAACAGAGATGCCAATTTGAGATCGTGGCTATTAACAATATGTCATTCTCACAACTTTATTTCTTTTGTCAACCAGGTGTTTCATTAAATATTCTCATTTATATGCTCATAGAAGTTATCAGATCAACACATTTACTGCAACACCTGGGTATAAAGGAGAATTAAATCCTTGAGAAGAATGGCTTTATTATTCATTGAGAACAGCATTCCCACGTCCTCACACCAATATCTTCCACTGTTATTGTGTAGTCATAAGAGTTGGGTTATGTGATTTATGCGAAAGTGTTATTGGTGTGTTCTAATGCTTTTTTCCAGGAATTCAAATAAGTGAAGTGCAAATACTTAGCACCTTAGATTGTAAAAATAGAGGAAATGAGTAAACTTAATGTAGTTCTTGTATAGTTGAGTTTTGCTTCTTTATAAACTGTCATCATCACGGGTTGCTATTTAGACTGCCAAACAAGAGTGCAAGAGTGATGGATGTTCAAAGAGGCAGGCTGCTCCAAAGTGTTTCATAACCTGGAAATCCAGAATGAATTTGAGAGTCTGTTTGAAAAACACACACCTCATTCTTTAGCCCCCAGATCAGAGAAAGCACATACATTAATTTATTTCAAAGGTAAAAATACTTTCTCAAAATCTGAGGTTCTCTGAAAGCCAGCTTCTCAAAAGTGTGGGTTTTTTTGGTGAAAATTTAAACCAGCAAATCCGCTCACATTTCATGCCTGGTCTTGAAAGTCTTGATGGTGTGTCACCATTCCACTAGATGGCAGTGTTGCTTACTGAGTGTCAATGGCTGTTTTTTTCCCTAAATGGAGTCATGTTTTTTCTTTTTTTCTCCCCAAAGTACAATAAACTGCCTTCTTGTCTACACCATTCCTGTGTAAGTGCTTCATATCAAGTTAAGGTTGTACTAGAGGAATTAAGAAGAGCTCTATTTGTGGTCAAAGCAAGCTAACCAGTTGACCTTAAAGGTCACAGAGAAAGGAAATGCAAGCTGCACCTGTGAGTCAAAGCTCTTTGCACCTGCAGTTGTAAGCCCCTTGAGTGTTTAGACTACTGATTTCAGGGAAGGGAAGGGAAGAAGACACAATAGCCTTAGTCATTTCTCCCTTGTGAAGAGTTGTTAAGAGAGACAGTATATTTTCTACCCTTCTCAGTGTCACATCAGTTTTTACACAGTTGACCTTTAACAGAAAAGAAGCTGGGCGGGGAAATAAAGTAAAACTTAGCCGTTTTCAAGTTGTCTTTCTGAGTAAAGCTTTGTTTTACTTAGTTCTGAGTACAGTATTTAAATAGACTCATAATGAAGCAAGATGCTTTCATCAGTTGCTTCCCGCTGCTTGGTTACTGATAAAAGTATTTCATGATCTTTTTTCTCTAAAAGCTACAGCACCTTCAACAGGGGCTTCTAGTGGCTAAAGTAACCTACTATGTTTGTGCAGATGCCTAAGTACCCCCCAAATGAGCCTGTACCCAATGCACCCATGTTGCCGCCGGAAGCTGGTGGACTGAGCCAGGGTTGTCCAGGCTGAGTTGTGCTGCCTGGGAGTCCACTGAGCACAACACTGAGCTCGTAGTTGACTTGAAACAGCCAGGATGCTCGCTGCTAAGTCACAACTTACCAAAGATAGAAAATCATGAATTGGCAGAAGGAAGTTCACACTGTGTCCATGCTAAGATCTAAGTGAAAAAATGCACCCAGGGTCATTAAGGAAATATTACTGCAATATAAAATTCAACAGCCTGCCTTTTTGCAATTAGTGGATGATGAGACAATAGCTGGGCAACAGTGAACAGCACAAGAAAAACAATTTCATATCTACCGTAGCTATCTATATAGGCGTTCATATGTTTTGCTGCTTACCTTTATCAATTCTAATATATTTGTATTGTCTTTGTCTTCTATGTAGGAGTTGATTCTAACTTCTTTTTAGTTGTCACTTGCTTTTTAAAATTTTATTTTAAAATGAACTTTTATTTTGGAATTATGTTCGAGAGTTCCTGTATACCCTTAACCCCCTAACGTTATCTTGCGTAGCAACCACGGTATGTTTGTCTAAACTAAGAAATTAACATCGGTACAGTGCTATTAAGTAAGCGACTGACTATTGCACTTTTGCCCATTTTTCCATTAATGACCTTTTTTCTGTTCTAGGAGCCAATTCAGCATCACATTTAGTTGCTTACTTTTTAAATTGTTAGTGTTTACTGACACTACCATTATTTATCTTTTCCTTCCAATTTTTTATTGTAAAAATCACATGAAATTTACCATCTTAACCATTTTTAGGTGTTCAGTTCAGTGGTATTCCGTACATTCATTTTGTGCAACCATCACCACTATCCATTTTTAATCTTTTCATTTTGCAAAACCGAAACTCTGTACCCATTAAACACTAACTCCCCATTCCCTCTTTGCCCCCAGCCCCTGGCCATCACTGTTCTACTTTCTATGAATTTGGCTATTCTAGGTAACTCATATAAGTAGAATCATACAACATTTATCCTTTTGTGACTGGCATATTTCACTTAGCACAATGACCTCAAGGTTCATCCATATGGTAGCATGTGTCAGAATTTCTTCCCTTTTTTGGGGGGGGGGCTGTGCTGCACGGCATGTGGGATCTTAGTTCCCCAACCAGGGATCAAACCCACAGTGCCTGCAGTGGAAGCATGGAGTATTAACTGCTGGACCACCAGGGAAGTCCCCCTTCCCTTTTTAAAGTTGAATAATATTCCATTGTATGTATTTTGCTTATCCATTCATCTGTCAATGGACACCTGGGTTACTTCCCCCTTTTTGTTATTGAGAATAATAACAAAATGCTGCTATGAACATGGGTGTACAAATAATCTGTTTGAGTCACTGTTTTCACTTCTTTCGGGTATATACCCAGAAGTGGAGTTGCTGGATCAGATGGTAATTCTATGTTTATTTTTTGAGGAATTGCCGTATTGTTTTCCACAGTGGCTGCACCATTTTACATTCCCACCAACAGTGCACAAGGGTTCCAATTTCTCCATATCCTCCCTAACACTTGTAATTTTGTATTTGTCTTGATAGTAGCCATTCAGTGGATATGAGGTGGTATCTAGTGGTTTTGCATTTCCTTGATGATTTGTTTTTATAGTACAATTTGTACAGCATTGGGTTTCATTTACTAGTAACTTGCACTTTATAGCTTGCTATCTATATTGATATCAATGAATTGGAATCAGTGTCCACTGATACCAAAGTACTTCTTTTTAGTTATGAAATTTCATACTTTTGGAAAATTAGGAGAATATTATTACATAACTAGAACTTAAGATTTCCCTCTGGATTTTAGAGTCAATATGCTGTATTCACATGAATTAAAAACGAGTGTATTTTTGATGCAAAGCCATTAAAAAATTACTTTCAATAAGTGTAAAATGAAAAGTAAAGATCCCCTTTCTCCACCCCCAAATAAATGACCATGTGAAATTGGAATGTCTTACAGACCTGCATTTCTTAAATTCTGGAAAATAATTAAGAACAGTGTAGAATGCCCAAATTCTGTTTTCTTATATCCTGTTCAGGAGTCAACACAGAATATGGGTTTTAAATGCATTTGAACCCTCAACGCTTTTCAAATGGTAGAGTTGTGGTGTTTGAGAATACATTGGCAGTCCTTTTTATACTCAGCAGAACAAAAAAGTTTTCCCTGCACTTGATTTTGCCTCCTTGTTTTTATTATTTATTATTTATAAGGTGGCTGTGACTGATCATAAAGCCCTACTGGTTTTGGCATGTTTGTTATAGAAAAAGTAGAAAATGCAGACAGGTGTAAAGAAGAAAATGCAAGTAGGTTTTACCTGTATCATAATCTTAGAGCACCACTATTAACATTTTGGTATATGCCCTTCTAGACTTTTTTACATCCATATATGTACCCACACATACACATTTACAAATTAACATTAAAATTTTTGACAATAAAAAGATACTTTTATTCTTCCAAGATAAATCATGTGAAACTCATAGACACCTATTTTCTAAATCAGAAATTGACAAAGGATGGAAGACATTTTCTATCATTTAGTGCTTGAGAGTAAGATTCTTGTTTAAAGGATTAAACCAGGATCCTGGGGATAAACGGATGTTTTTGAGGGTGCTGATAAATATTATAACTATTTTTAAAATAAATTTATTTATTTTATCATTTTTGGCTGCCTTGAGTCTCCGTTGCCGTGCGCGGGCTTTCTCTAGTTGTGGCAAGCGGGGTCTACTTTTCGTCGCGGTGTGCGGGCTTTTCATGGCGGTGGCTTCTCTTGTTGCGGAGCACGGGCTCTAGGCATGCAGGCTTCAGTAGTTGTGGCTCTCCGGCTCTAGAGTGCAGGCTCAGTAGTTGTGGCACACGGGCTTAGTTGCCCCGCGGCATGTGGGATCTTCCCCGATCAGGGATCGAACCTGTGTCCCCTGCATTGGCACGCAGATTCTTAAGCACTGCGCCACCAGGGAAGTCCCACAATTATTTATAAATAATATAAATATTATATTAAAACCATCAGATGAGCAACAGAGCGGTACAGTTGGCCATTTCTGAAGAGAATGTCTAATTTTGCCACTGACAAAGTAACTTTGCATTACACAAAGTAATTTTGCATTACACATTTAACAAAAGTTATTTTTTAAAAAAATTTCAGGCATTGAGATGTATTTCATTAAATGTAAAGGATTGCAAGGAAATCTCTAGAGTTCACAATTATATTTTCATTAGAAAAGACAAGTTATTCATAATTTCACCATGAAAATCTAACACTTCAATGTATTTCCTTTCTGTTTTAATACAAGTGCATATACATATATTACTTCATATTTGGCTTTTTTTTGGATATAAAATGATTTCCTTGTGTTTCTATTGTACAGTCTTTATTAATACCCATTTAAATAGCTGTATAACCCACGAAATTGATGTAGCATAGTTCATGTAACCATTTCCTTAATGGTGAACTCAAATTGGATCTTTTCCTACCGCCCCTCCTTCTTTCTGTATTTATATGTAATGCTGCTGCAGTAACTATTTTGGTGCACAAACTTTTTTACTTCTGAGGATTTTTTTCTCCTTATATAAATTTGGCCACGTTTATTGACCTAGGGGTCTGAATATCTTTACAGTTCTCTTCCCCTTTCTCTTCCTCTTCTCCCTTTTCATCTTCTTCTTTTAAAAACCTTTTTATTACTGAAAATTCTAAGCTCACGAAAAAGAAGAAAACATAATAATAACCCCTGTTCAGGCTGCAGCAAGTATCAACACATGACTAGTTTGTTTCACCCAGATTCCTGCCACTCCTTGGTCCCCGTTATTTCCACGTAAATCCCAGACATCATATTTCAGGTTTGCAAATATATATCTGCAAAAGATAAGGACTCTTTAAAAAGAGCCATACTGCCATTGTCACACCTAAAAAACCTAACCATTAAACATCCAGCGACTACATTGCTCCAGTTGTCCTATCATTTTTAAAATAGTTTGTTTGAATTCAGATCCAAATAAAGTCGCTACATTGTAATTGGTGGATGTGTTTGGAGAGCCCTTCAGCCTCTTTCCTCGCTGCTGTCTCGCAGAGGGGCGAGGGAGAGCGCGTTTTCGCCTACGTCTTGCACGCTTCGGGATTGTGACCCCCGCTGCGCTTGGTGCCCGGGTTTCCACTCGGGCCGCCGCGGCCTGGAGGTGGGCGCGGTTCCCACCGCCCGCGCGCTGGACTCAGAGCAGCCAAGCCGCGCACCGCAGGTGAGGCTCGGGCGGCCGGGGAGGACCCCGCGGGGCCAGGCGCAGGGACGCGGGCGGGCGCAGTTCAGGTGCTGGGGTCGCGCGGGGGCCGGGAGCTCGCCGCGGGGCCGGTGCAGGGAAGGGGCACAAGGTTTGCGTGGGACGGCGGGTGACAGACAAAGGAGAGGGGACAAATGGCGGATTCAGCGGCTTTAAGGGCTCGCGGGGCCAAGGGCGTCATGGGAGCGGGTGGGGAGGAAATTTCCAAGAAAGGGATCCGAAGCCGCTTAATAATAGTAAGAAGAACAAAAAAAGAACAGCAGTGACGGCAACAAGTTTGTCATAATACCAGGAGCAACAACAATAGCATCAGTAATAATAATAATAGCTACTATTCATCGAGTGTTTATATGTCCCACGCTGGGCTCAGTTTTTTTTTTTTTTTTTTTAATATATTTTACATATAGGTAAAGTTCTTTGCATAGTTTACATATTTTATCTCATGGCTGTTGCGAGCAAGAAATGAGAGTATTCAGGAAGAGCATAGTACTGACTCTGCATTGCATAAATTGATGAACTTTAAAAATGTTTATACAGTCTTTCGGAGGGAGGTACTGTTGGCACCCGCATGGGACAGAGGAGGAATTGCAAGCACAGAGAGGTCAAGGGATTTGTTGAAGAGCACACAGCTAGTAATGGGTGATTAAAATGAAAACGGGAGCTGTTATCCCTGAGGTGGCACCTGCCACCTGGAGTTTTAGGTTCAGGGTTACTGAGCAGAGGCTGGAGAGCCGAGCTAGTATGTGTTTGGAATCATTTAGCTCTGGGTTTGGGACCTGGCCCTGCCACCTACTAGCTGTGTGACCTCGGGCAGGTCACTGGACCTTTTAGAACCCGTTTCCTCGTCTGTGAAATAGAAATAACAGTAACATTTGCCTCAAAGATTCTGCAAGGACTAAGAGGGGCAATGTGTATAGAGGGGCACGTGCTTTGTTCTCTCTCATTCAACGGTTGCTACAATTATGATTACTAGGGACTCCTGCCATTTGCTTGCTCTGTGACCTCTGCATGTCCACTGAACTCATCTATGAGACCAAGTAAAGTAAACCTTCAGGGCTGGTGGATTGAGTAAATGAATTGGTCTGGCAGATGGAGGTGCCCAGTGAGACCAGCATCCTCCTGTCTCTTCTTTTTTTTTTTTTTTTTTTTTTTTTTTTGCGGTACGCGGGCCTCTCACTGCTGTGGCCTCTCCCGTTGCGGAGCACAGGCTCCGGACGCGCAGGCTCAGCGGCCATGGCTCACGGGCCCAGCCGCTCCGCGGCATGTGGGATCTTCCCGGACCGGGGCACGAACCCGTGTCCCCTGCATCGGCAGGCGGACTCTCAACCACTGCGCCACCAGGGAAGCCCCTGTCTCTTCTTTTATCACAGAATCCCAAGCCTTCCATTTTGCTCTCCTGAGACTAAAAGAGAGGAAGGGGAATGACTGTCCAGAGTCTCGCTATCAGGGACAGAGCTGGGATCGGCACTTAGGCCTGATGTCTCTAGTCCAGAGAGCTCCTATTCCCTTGAGTTCTACAACCCTTGTGAGCTGGGCAGTTCTAACGCCATGGTTTGAAATAAAATCCAAATCCAGTTCAAATAGCCTGGTATTCTACAAACCAGACAAGTTAGCCCACTTTGTATTCACAGTAATGAAAATAGTCTTGTGGTTTTTTTTTTGATTTTTGTTTTTGGGAGAAAATCTCCAAGATAGTATCTGTAGGTCCGTATGTATGTATCCATGATATAGACCTTAAATGGAGCTGGTTTGCAGACAGTAAAACTTCATGTACATTTGAATTGTTGGTTTGTGTCTGGGGTGGGATGCCCCAGCATTGGGGGAACCTCCCAGCATCTTTGCAAGTTTCATGGAAGATGAAATGTCTCTCATCCCTTGGGTGACCAGCTCATCCTGTTTTGCCTGCACCTTTCTGGGTTTTAAAGCTGAATCCTCCCTGCTCATCCAAAAGCATGAAGTTTTTTAGGAAACCATGTTCATTTCAGGTTTGTGGTTATTGTTGCTGGTTTCATTTTGAGTTCCTTCAGAGCAGTCCTTGGTTGCCTGATTTTCACCCATCTGCTGGGAGAGGGCCTTTAGGTGGGAAGAGGGACGGGGTGCGTGGAGAAAACTATCGACCCCCAAATCGCCATTGCCCAGCTCAGTCCTTTTAATCCTCTTGGCCGAGCTCCTGAAAGAGAGTGACCCGAAGGGCTTTTAATTAAAACCAAATCCCATCCTGGCGATGGGCTGGGGTTTCCTTGGAACGAAGACTTTATGTGCAGCAGAAAGTGGGGCATCTGTTTCAGTAATTGTAAACCCCTTGTATAGTTAGTTAATAGGGAGACTGTAGCAATAAGCACAAGAAGCCTCATTGTCTGGGAAACTGGAGAATTGTGAATGAGGCCAATGCCCCAGGGCAGCTGACCAAAGGGAAGGGAGAAAAAAGGGCCAAAGGTTCCCCAAAGCCCCCAAACCAGTAAGAGTTATTATGAGAGTTGAACATACCAGCCTGCGGGGTGGGATTGATGGAGCAGAATGTGTCTACAAAGTGCTCTGGGATCAGGTTCTCTCAAAACCTGTTAGAATGCGCTGCTTTTGGTGTCTGGAGGTTTCAGAAGTTTCAGTTTGTTTTTGCCCTGGGCGGTCAAATGAGCATAGCTGTTTCCAAAGCCGGTTGGGAAGTCCCCTTGGGGGATAAAGAATCTATGTGCATAACAAGCCAGGCAATAACAGGGGAATCTGTATTAGAGGGTTCTGGGGCGCCTATAATCTCAAGAAACCATGGGTGTGCATTATGGTGTTCCCTTCAAGTTCCCAAGAGGGTGGCATCCTGTGACTGAAGTGAGCCTGGCAGTCAGGCACCATCCTCACCTCTTTTCCTACCAGTCCTCTGGCCACTCCTCTCAGCCCCCTTTCCCAGTTCCTCCTTATCTCTCCACTTTCTTTTATGAAAAAAACAGTCTCTCTCTCTCTTTTTTAATTTTTAAAATTTATTTATTTTTGGCTGTGTTGGGTCTTCATTGCTGCGCGCGGGGACTATTCTTCGTTGCAGCGTGCGGGCTTCTCATTGCTGGGGCTTCTCTTGTTGCGGAGCATGGGCTGTAGGCACACAGGCTTCAGTAGTTGGCAGCACTTGGGCTCAAGTAGTTGTGGCTCACGGGTTCTAGAGCACAGGCTCAGTAGTTGTGCATGGGCTTAGTTGCTCCGCAGCATGTGGGATCTTCCTGGACCAGGGCTCGAACCCGTGTCCCCTGCATTGGCAGGCAGATTCTTAACCACTGTGCCACCAGGGAAGCCCCCCAAAACACAGTCTTTTTTGTTTTGCTTTTTCTTTAAAAAAAAAATCATTTATGTGGCAAACCCATACAAAGGTAAACACACAAGAATATAATGGGCCTCATGTACCCATCACTCAGCTTCAGTTGTCAACTTGTTTCATCCCTCCCTATTTCCTCCCTCCTGTATTATTTTGAAGCCATCTCCAACATCACATTTCTTCCGTAAATATATAAGAGTGTAGCTCTAAAAGTGGGCTTGGCAAACTTATTCATTAAAGGAACAGAGAGTAAATATTTTCGGCTTCCACACAGCCTCTGTTGCAACTTCCCAGCTCTGACGTTGTAGTGTGCGTGCAGCCATAGACGATACTTAAATGAATGAAATGGCTGTAGTCCAATAAAACTGTGTTTATGGACACTAACGTCTAAATTTCAAACATGAAATTTTCATGTGTCAAGAAATACCGTTCTTTTGATTTTGCGAAACGGTTTAAAAATGTAAAAACCATTTTTAGCTCACGAGCCACACAAAACCAGGTAGCCTTTGAATTTGGCCCTTGGGTTGTAGTTTGCTAGCCCCTTGTAGGAGGTCATGGAGAGGACGTGACCGCCTGTTGACCCTGGAGCTGGACTTGGGAATCAGAGCCTCCTCACCCCTCCCCCGTCCTTGGAACATACATTCTGTCCAGTGTTCCCACAGTGGGAGCATTTTCAAGGATGCAGCCTTGAGAGAGCAGTGTGTTGTTGAGACCGTCTGGACAGTATACAGGACTGAGCTCCATCAAGGCCTCTATAAACTTTCTAGATTCTGGGGGGCAGGGGGTGGAGATCTTGCGGCCCCTTAAGACAAGCTCACTGCATAGCACAGGGAGCTCTACTCAGTATTCTGTAATAACCTTTTGAGAAAAGAATCTGAAAAAGAGTGGATATATGTGTATGTATAACTGAATCACTTTGCTGTACACCTGAAACTGACACAACATTGTAAATCAACTCTACAATATAAAATAAAAATTAAATGAACAAAACAAAACAAAAAATCCCTCATTAAAATATGTAACGACAGCAACAAAAAAGACAGGCATTGTAAGTAGGTTTCCTTGCTTATTACACCTGTCACCTACCAATCTGCCTCAGTCTCCCCTTACCCCCTGTATGGGGGCCAGTTTGTGAACCAACATCCCTCCTTTAAAAAATAAGTACTCCTTTAAAAATATAACCACATTTCTGTTATCAACAGTATTTCTTTAAAATCTTCAGATTACCAGTCGAGGTGCAAATTTCCCCAGTTGTCCCACGTCTTTGTTTTTTACGGTTTGCTTGAATCAAGATCCAACTAAAGTCTGTATGCTACAAGTAATTGTTCTATCTCTTATGTTTTTTAAGTTTGTAGTTCCTTTCTCCGTGTGTGTGTGTGTGTGTGTGTGTGTGTGTGTGTGTGTGTGTGTGTGTGTCTGCAGTATATTTGCTGAAGAAACTAGGTTGTTTATTCTGGGGAGTTTCCTACAGTCTTGAGTTTGCTGGTTGTACCTGGTCTACCTAACATTTTAACAAAGGAATGCTTGGGTCTCAGTCCTTAAAACTTACCCACGTCTCCCTACGCTCTCTTTCTTGGTGATCTCATCCAGTGTCCTGGGTTCAAGTATATGCTGACTGCTCTGCATAGATAGCTCCAGTCTGGAGCTCTCCCCTAACTGCAGGCTCAAACACCAAACTGCCTACTTACTTCCTCCACTCGGACAATTAATAGTCTTCTCAAGCTTAGCTTGTCCACATCTGAGCTCCAGGGCCTCTCCCCCAAACCTGCAACTCCTACGGTTTTTTCCCATTTCCCACCTCTCTAGATGCTCAGGCCCAAATCCTTGGAGGTGTCTGTGACTTCTCTTTCTTTTATTCCTCACATTCAGTCTCTCGGCTGCACCTTCAAAATACCCCCGACCACATGTCACCACCCTCACTGCCATCAGTGACTAAGTCATCATTATCATCTCTTACTGCTCTCTCTGCTTTAGCTGTTGCCCCCCTTCAGGTTATTCTCAACACAGCAGCTGGTGTTATGGAGCCAGTTTTTTAAAAGTCAGAGCACGGCTCTTACTCTTGTGCTGATATCACTTCAGTGGCTCCCATCTCCCTCCAAGTAAAAGTCAAGTTGCTAATGATGACCTAACCTCATCTACTGCTCTCATCCTCATGTGATTTATTGCATATGTAAATTGCATTCCTAATGTCAAGGCCTTTGCACTTCTGATTCCCTTTTTATGGAACATTCTTTCTCCAGACTTTCCCATGAGTTGAATTTTGAAAACATCAGTCTGGCTTATTTGTTTATTTAATAAACCCATATGTAGAGCTTTCTTCATGCCAAGCATTGTTCTAAATGATTTACCTCATTAACTCATTTTATCCTCATATGACACTATGAGGTAGGTACCATTTATTAACCGCATCTTACAGATGAGGAAATGGAAGCACAGAGAGATTGAGTAACTTGTCCAACATCACACAGCTACTAAGTAGCAGAGATGAGATTCAACCCAGGCAGTCCTGCTCCACAGTCCATGCTTTTCTTTTCTCGTTTGAAATCAACTTCTGTGAGGTATAATTTATATTACAATAAAATGCATCCATTTAAAGTGTAGAGTTTGATGAGATTCAATAAACATATGTACCTGTGTAACAACCACCAAAATCAAGGTATAGAAATGTCGCCCCCAAAGTGCCCTTGTGTTCTTTTGCAATAAATTCCTCCCGCTGCACCCAGTAGAGTCCCAGGCAACTTATTTGTTTTCTGTCACTGTAGATTATTTTGCCTATCATGGAGTTTCATATACACGAAATCATGCAATATACACTCTTTTGTGATTGGCTTCTTTTGTTTGGCATAATGTTTTTGAGGTTCATTCATGTTGTTGCATAAATCAGTTTATTCCTTTTCCTGAGCTGTTTTTATCTTCCATGTCTCTCCTTTACATGTTTATACTTTTCTCCACCTTCCTGAACTTACAGAATATATTTATAATAGTCATCCAGTCTACTAATTTGATGTTCTGTGTCATTTCTGGATCTCTTTCTGTGGACTGGGTTTTTTTCTATGGTGACCAGCCATATATTCAATTTTTAATTGGATGCTGGACATTTTGGATTTACATTTCTGGATTTTGTGACACTCCTTTAAATATTGTTGAGTTTTGTTCTAGGATGCAGTCTAGTTATTTAGAATCAACTTGATTCTTTCAAGGCTTGCTTTTAAGCTTTGTTAGGGTAGGTCCAGGGCAGACTTTAGGGCTAATTCAGCCTATTACTGAGGCAATACTTCACTGAGAACTGTCCTTAATGCTCCATGTATTTGGAGGTTTTCCACCGGTAGTTGGGAATAATTCTCCACCCTGTGTGAACTCCAGGGATTTCTCTGCTTATTACTGGTGGTTCTTTCTTCAGCTTCAGATGGTTTCTTACCTGTACAGGCATAGACCAATATGCAGCCAGAGACTCAAGAGACCCTTGTTCAAATCTCTAGAACTTTCTCTCTGTGCAACTCCCTCGTCAAGTAGTCTTCTCTGTGGATTCTAGTTGCCTTGATTTCCCCAAACTCCTACTCTGTCTCCTCAGCTCTGTTGGGATTCTCCTTCTGGTGCTGTGGACTGGAGACCCCAGGCAGTGAGCAGGGGCACTTAGAGAAAAACCTCAGCTTTCCCTCCTAAGTAAGGAAAACCCCAGTTCTCCCCCTCCTTCTTTGTTCTCTTTTACCTGTGTGTCTCCTTTACTACTCACTCAAGACACTCAACACAGAACACATCACTTCTGACCCTGCTGGTCACCAAACGTGTGGAGGATTTTCCTTTACACCAGGTGATTCTGTGACACCAGCTGGGTGTACTACAATTCAACTCAACTCTGACACTGTCTACCTGGAGGTAGCCTCAGGTCCCACAGGTTAAGGGCTCAGTCCCTCAAGACTTCTCCCATCCCACTTCAGACACCAATCTCAAGTAGCAGGTCTCCAAGTTACCCACAACTTCTGTCTGATTTGGCTACAAATCAGAGGTTCCCATGACCACCTCCTCAGGTTCAATTTGCTAGAGCAGCTCACAGAACTCAGGGAAACACTTACTTACATTTACCAGTTTATTAAAGGATATGATAAAAGATGCAGATGAGTAGCCAGATGAGGAGACACATAAGATGAGGTCTGGGAGGGTCTCAGGCCTCAGGAGCATCTGTCCCCAAGGAGCTGGGGACAGATCACCCAAGGAGTTGGGGTGTATCACCTCCCTGATGTGAATGTGTTCGTCAACCTGTAAGCACTCTGAAACCCCTATTATTGGAGGCTTCCTCACATAGGCATAATTAGATATTAACTCCATTTTCAGCCCTCTCCCCTCTCTGGAAGATGGGAGGGTGGGGCTGAAAATCCCAAGCTTCTAATCATGGCTTGGTCTCTCTGGTGACCAGTCTCCATCCAAGAGCCCACCCAGAGTTGCCTCATTAGAACAAGAGATACTCCTAGTACTCTCTTTAAAAAAATTTTTTATTGGGGTATAGTTAATTTATAATGTTGTCTTAGTTCCAGGTGTACAGCAAAGTGAATCAGTTATACATATGCATATATCCACTCTTTTTTAGATTCTTTTCCCATGTAGGCCATTACAGAGTATTGAGTAGAATTCCCTGTGCTATATAGTAGGTCCTTATTAGTTATCTATTTTATGTGTAGTAGTGTGTACCTGTCAGTCCCAGTCTTCCAATTTATCCCTCCCTCACCTTATCCCCTGGTAACCATAAGTTTATGTTCTACATCTGTAACTCTATTTCTGTTTTTTTTAAAAAAATTTGTTTATTTTATTTATTTTTGGCTGTGTTGGGTCTTCGTTGCTGCACGTGGGCTTTCTCTAGTTGCGCCGAGCGGGGGCTACTCTTCCTTGCGGTGCGCGGGCTTCTCATTGCGGTGGCTTCTCTTGCTGTGGAGCACGGGCTCTAGGCACGCAGGCTTCAGTAGTTGTGGCACGTGGGCTCAGTAGTTGTGGCTCATGGGCTCTAGAGGGCAGGCTCAGTAGTTGTGGCTCACGGGCTTAGTTGCTCCGCGGCATGTGGGATCTTCCCGGACCGGGGCAAGAACCCATGTCCCCCGCATCGGCAGGCGGACTCTCAACCACTGCGCCACCAGGGAAGCCCTGTAGACTTAACTTTATAAGACACGGCGAACAGTTTTCCAGAGTGGCTTTATCAGCAGTGTGTATAAGAGTTCCTGCTGCTCCGCATCATCGTCAACACTTGGTGTTGTTAGTCTTTTTAACTTGTAGCCATTCTAGTGTGTATGTAGTGAATCTGTTACCACATCAAACTGGGGTCCGCTTGCCCGCACACAGTAAAGCCAATCTACTGACCCTGGGTTTTGGTGAAGGAAAGCGCAGCATTTATTGCAGGGCACCAAGCAAGGAGTCCAGGGAGCTGGTGCTCAAAAGGCCCCCCAATCCCCAAAGTCTTTCAGGGAAAGTTTTTTCAAGACAGTGTGAAGGAGGTGGGTTTGGGGTGTGTGATCAGCTCATGGACGTTCTTCTGATTGGTTGGTGGTAATTGGGAGTCGACATCATTAACCTTCTGGTTATAACAGGTCTGTGGCGTATGTGCTTGTGGACAGTGTAAGTTTACTTCTTCCACCTGGTGGGGGTTTCAGTATCTGCAAAACAGCTCAAAGGGCGTGGCTCAGCATATTATCCACAGTCCTGGAGGAGGAGCTAAAGGTCCTTGACTTTAATTGCTAAAGAACTATTATTTTGTCTTGCCTGACTGTTTTTCTTTTTGTGCGTTTTCTCACTTCTCTGGTTAAATTTGTTCTTTGGAACTTGGGGAAGGCCTAGGAGGCTAAAGTCTTTGTATAGACAAGAGGCAGGCGGAGGGGAGTGTGGGTCTGTCCTGGGAAGGCTCCATACAGTCCAGCTCAGTTACAGTACCTCATAAGGAAGTGTTCAGTTTGCATGTTCCTGGTAACTAATGATGTTGATAAGCCTTTATGTGCTTATTGGCCATAAATGTATTTTTTTTAAATGAAGTTTAAGTTTATACGTTTTCCCTATTGGCTTGTTTATCTTCTACTTACTGACTTTTTAGAGTTCTTTTCATATTCTAGCTATAAGTCCTTTGTCAGATATAACAGAATCCATGCTTTTAACCGCTGCTCTTTGTTTGATCGAGGGGAAGGAGAGGTAGATGTCAGAATACAAACAGGCCATTGTAGATTGAGGAGAGAGATGATTGTGTCTTCTACTAGCATAGGATTTAGATGGAGCAAAGTGGATGGAATTTAAAATTAAAAACACCTCAAGGAATTCTGGGTCTATTTTTTCCCCTTTTGTCTTCTGAATGTTCCTAAATATATTTACAGATACAACCTGAATCAAACCTGAATTTTTCTATGCTTGAATTAACTACAGGAGAATGCCTCAGGAACCTAGGACATACTCTCTTTTGCTGTTCCTTTTTCTGAGCCATGGAGTGGCAAGTCATGCAGTTCCAGGTTCCCGGCAGGGTAAGTCCTGAGGGCGGAACCATCTGTCATGGTTTCCACACATCTTAGGGAGTGGAGTGGGGTTAGATCAATTTAGGTACATGATGCTGCAGAGTGTTTTGGGATGTGTGTGTGCCTGTGTGTGTGTGTGTGTGTGTGTACCCACGTAAGTGTAGAATTTTCAGGATCATTCTGAAAAGGTTTTTCAAACCAAGGTTTTTTCACACTGGCACGTATGCGCACAAGTATAATTAAAATTCACTAAAAATTTCCTTCACGAGTAACCTTTTTGGGGGCTCTTTTCTTAATACATATTTGTATTTTTGAGGGTCATCCAGTTCAATTCTATTTATACATTCAATGGCTTTGTTGCAGATTTGCCTCCTTTGTTGCAAAAAATGGCCGTGAGTATCCATTTTATTTTAAACAACATCCTCTGTTCTGGAGCTGCCAACTTTTGGATGTTATACTCCTCCTTATCTCTTTGCCTTTTAGGAAGAAATAATAGATGGAAGCTACCTGAATGGTAATGTCCCCGCTGTCCCTGCTTGTTGCTTCTAAGAATTTCAAACAGAATGCGCCTATGATCTCTCTGGAATGATTCCTTTTTAAGTTGTCTTTTCATTTTATTTCCATTGTAGCATTTCTGGATCTCATTCAGTTTCAAAGGTAACTCATCCTAAAGGGGAGGGGAAGGGGTGGAATAGATTTTTAATAAAAATTCTTAATGGAAGTCTCTTAACTATAAAAAGTAAAATGTACTCATTACAAAAAATATCACCCAATGCACAAGTGTTTTAGAATAGATACATTTGTTGGACACAATTTTGGCCCCCTCTGCTCTAGCACAAGAGCTAACATTTACTGACTGCTTACTATGTAGCAGGTTCTATTCTAAGTGCTCTTATGAATAGAAACACATGGAATCGTCCCAAGCCTCCCCCTCCTCCCACCCAAGTAGGCCCTATTGTTACCCCATTGGACAGAATAATGAAATTGAGGCCCAGGGAGGTGATTCAAGGTCACACAGCTGGGAAATGGTGGAGCTGGGGTGTGTATCCAGCAGCCTGGCTCCAGGACTCACTGTCACTTTATATTCTGTGTACAGGCTGGTGTTAGATACCAGGGATGTGGAGCAGGGCACTAGATAGTCTTGTGGAAAGACAAATATTAACAGATAATTCCAATATAACAAGTACTATGAAGGAGAAATGGGAGCCTTGGGGCCCCATGACAGGAGCACTCAATTATATTAAAGTAAAAGATCCCTGTAAACAGTCTTCTCCCTAAGGTAACTCCAGTTGATAGTTTTGGATATATTCTTTCAGGCTAAAATTTTTTACCTACCTATCTGTCTATTCATCTATCTATGTATCTATAAAAAAATGTGATTATAAAAGGCCTTCTAATTGTTTAAGGCAGGAAGATTTATCTATCGCCAATTATTCCATCACAGCTGAAAGCAAAAGTCCAACTCATTCCCTTTGTCTGGATGAGTGGCTTTCCACTGAATGGGTATACCATGTGTTTAACATTTCACCTGTTGTTGGATATTTGAGTTGTTTCCAATTTTGGGCTGTTATGAATGAAGTTGTGCATTTTCTACGCGTTGGGCAATGTTTTAAGCACTTTACATGTGTGGACACATTTAATTCTCACAGTTGTGAGCTGCATTACATAGAAAGGGAAACGGAGGCACAGGAAAATTCAGTGAACTGCCTAAGGCCATACAGTTCAGTGGTAGAGCCAGGATTCAAACCCAGGTTTCGAGCCTATAGTCCTAACTATGCTATTCCAGCCTCTCATGGTATACAAAGCATCTGTTTTTTAAACTTAATATAGTCAGGACACCATTCCAAGTCAAGCGGTTTGGATTATTCATCTGAGTGGATTGTTATGGGATTTAGAATACAGCACACAGCTCCAAATTGGTCATTGTCTCTGAGAGACTGGCATATGCAGGCTGATTTCCTAGAACTGGAAACTCCCCCTCACTGTGCCAAGGAAACACATCTCCTACCTCTAAGCACAGAGTTCCTAGCATCCCGGCCCATCTTCATTGTCCTTTCTGAACCTCGGTCCCCTGAGCGCTCAGCTAGTAGGGGAACTGCTCATCCTAGGCGAGCCTGTCACCATGACCTTCTCCTGTCTGTCTTCAACTGAAGCTCCCATGTGTGGACTGCAGACCTGTCCCACAGAGTCCTGGCCTATCTGAATTCACGGAACGTTCCCTTCACCATCCCCAGCCTGCAGGTGTGTATCTGAGACCCGTCCCTATGTTCCCCTCTCAGTGCTCAGGGGTTGCAAACTCAGGGGCCAGGGAAGTCAGAGAAGTGGGCTAGGTGGAGAACTAGTCTTCACTTCCACAAAGAAACGTGTTCTGTCCAGTGTTTTTTGAAACATGATATAAGCTCCTTTGTCTCTCTTTCATTTTTCCACTTCTGATGGAGACATGGTGTATTGGAGCAGTGGTCCCCAAGTGTTTCGGCACCAGGGACCGGTTTCATGGAAGACAGTTTTTCCATGGACTGGGATCGGGGGGATGGTTTTGGGATGATTCAAGTGCAAGACATTTATCGTGCACTTTATTTCTGTTATTAGTACATTGTAATATATAATGAAATAAGTGTAGAACTCACCATAATGCTGACAGGAGGCGGAGCTCAGGTGGTAATGCAAGTGATGGGGAGCGGCTGTAAATACAGGTGAAGCTTTGCGTGCTTGCCCGCTGCTCCCCTCCTGCTGCGCGGCTTGGTTCCTGTCAGGCCACAGATCGGTAGCTGTCCAGGGTCACGGACTGGTATTAGAGTATAGGCTGAGCTACTCTAACAAAGAGACCATAGATTACAGCAGCTCAAACAATTTCGTTTATTTCTATCTCATATAATAGTCCAGGGCTAGGTGGGAGGTCCAGAGAGGAGAGACAGCTCTACTTCAAAAGGCCATCGAGGGGCCTGGGTTCCTTCTGTCTTGTTGCTTTGTCATCATCTAGGGAGTGGTTGCCCACATGATTGAAACAGCACGTCTGTTCTCCAACCCAGAGAGGGTGTGGTGGGAAAGAGGAAGTGAAGGCTGAACAGCTTCTCTTTAAGGAGAATATGGCCCACAGGTCAAATCTGACCCACTGCCTGTTTTTGCACATCCTTCAGGATGTGACCTGCAAGTTGCACACTTCTTCCTGCTCACGTTTCATTGGCTCACCGTCCAAAGTCACATCTTACTGCAGAGGAGCAAGATGAGAGACCATGTACCCAGCTAAAACTTACGAGATTCTGTTCCTAAAATAATTACAAGAGAGTGGACCTTTGGGTATAATTATCAGTCTCTCAATTATGGGTCCAAGAAATATTTTTCTTCCCTTTTAACTCTACTAGAAGAAAAACAGTAGCACAAACATGTAAATGGATGGCAGTGGATATTTGCCTTGGGGAACAATAGGGCATGGTGGGGACTGCGGTGAATTGGCCAGCATGTGCCTCATTAGCATAATCAGTAGCCCAGGGCGTTTTGTTTTGCTTTTACCAATGCACTGTGAATAGCACAGAAAATTGACACAAAATTCTTTCAGATTTCAAAGACTATTATTTGATTCAGCAAAGAAGTCATGTCATTGATGAATGAAGTTCTGACATACATCTTTGTTGTTTCGGTTTTTACTTACCTTATAGTGAAGATGAAATTGTCAACCAACATTCATGTGAGAATGACACTCAGAAGCCTGGTTGTTATCCATTTACCAGGACACCCACTAGGTGGAGGTGGCTGGTGGCCTCATGACATCTGCTTTCTTCGCCCTGTTCATCTATGCAATCTAAAGAGAAGTGATGCCTGCTCCTTTCTCTCTAGCAGTAGGGTTTCTCATAAAATGTGTATATTTTAACCTGATTAGGAGCTATACTACCTCTCTTCCCATTTGTATATTCATTTATTCATTTACTGTCTACTTATCCAGCCTCTATTCTCTGCCAGGCGCAGCTCTAGACACTGGAGACTCAGGAGAACAGGCAGTCAGTCACATTACTACCCACGTGGGCCTTTGATTCTAATGGGAGAGACACTGAGTAAACAATTATTCAACTCATTCAGGGCAGAGAATAATGGCTGGCACTTATTGAGAACACTTTACATAATCATTTACTCCTCATGACCTAGGATTAATTCTTACTTACATAGTAAGTTTGACTATTGTCCCTACCTTTCAGCTGAGAAAACTGAGACCCAGAGATACTGTTGCCCATTTATCAAATAAAAATACAGGTTTCCCAGTTAAACTTGACTTGTAGATGATCAACGAATACAATTTTTAGTGTAAGTATGTCCCATGCAATATTAGGGATATACTTATGCTAAAAGAGTATTTGTTTATCTGCAAGTCAAATTTAACTGGGCATCTTATATTTTATCTAACAATCCTAGTTAAGGAAC
Source organism: Kogia breviceps (assembly GCF_026419965.1). NCBI lineage: Eukaryota > Metazoa > Chordata > Mammalia > Artiodactyla > Physeteridae > Kogia > Kogia breviceps. Next base: position 69,865,944 of record NC_081323.1, read on the forward strand.
TTGCCCGAGGCCAAACGACTAGTAAGTGGCAAAAGGTGGGGATTTGCACACAGGTTATCTGGTGCTAGAGCTCACCTTTTGTCCATGATGTCACACTATGCTGCCTTTCTAGAGCACCTCTATTTAAGGAAGATTTAGAAACGAATTCCCCAGATAGCAGAGGAAATCTCTTTCAGGAGAGGCTGCTGGCCTCTGTTCCTCACCCTGGAGGGGGGTGCCATGGGGAGTTCATGCTGCCTGAATTTTGCTCCTGTGCTGTGGGCTTGGAGCATGGGAGAGGGTTTGAGCAGTGCCCATCTGGAAGTAGTAAACTTTCCGGGTAGAGGCCAGCTGCCCTGGACTTGAAGCCTCAATCACCTGCAGGGACCAGGCAGGCCATGGGGAAATCAGCTACCTCGAGGGTGGTGAGCAGGAAGAGTAATTACAGTGAGCAGCTGTCTCTCTGCCTGTTGATTATATTACACAGAAGGGGATGTATGCCCAGCGTTGCCACATCTTTGCGGTCTCCAAGAGAAGTTGGAAATTTGGATTTTCGTGAGGAATTCCATGAATTTTAAATGTTAGCAGCTCATAAAAAATTTTGGAGCCAACTCAACCAAAACGTGAGCAGGCTGCCAGCTTGCGGTCGCTGCAGGGAATTAGGTGGCTGGGCTGGGCTGCTGGCTGTGGTGCTGACCCTGTGCTCCTGTCCTGTCCTCACTGACTCTCCTAATGTTCCATATCCAGGCAGCTATGGAAAACCACCTGGAACAATGTTTGTACCAGCCCTGGAAACTGCTGGAGGACCTGAGGGGAACTGATGCTCAGCAATTCCGCACTGCCATGAAATGTCTCTTCGAAGACAAGAAGGACCGCTTGGTGAGGCTCTCTTGGCATCCTGGGAGCAGAGGGAGTCCAGGGCGAGTTGGTGTTTGTCGAGTTGAACGGAATTGAGCCTCACTCAGGCCTGGGCCCTTCTTTATCTCTTCCTCCCTCCTTCTCCTTCTGCAAACTCCCTGGGACCTAGGTTTCCTCTCTTACTTTCTCCAGAGTTCAAATGAAGAGCCTTATGAGTCATATTCTTTCTTTCTTTCTATTTTTTTTTTTTTTTTTTGCGGTACGCGGGCCTCTCACTGTCTTGGCCTCTCCCGTTGCGGAGCACAGGCTCCGGACGCGCAGGCTCAGCGGCCATGGCTCACGGGCCCAGCCGCTCCGCGGCACATGGGATCTTCCCGGACCGGGGCACGAACCCGCGTCCCCTGCATCGGCAGGCGGACTCTCAACCACTGCGCCACCACCAGGGAAGCCCAGTCATATTCTTATGAGTACTAAGAAATGAGGGGTACTGAAGCGTCCCAGTAGTTTGGCTTCATAAACATCCATGAATGACTACTGTGCACCAGGGGACACTGGATTCAGAGATGAAAGACTGTCTCTGCCCTCAAGGAGCTTATGGTCCAGGGAGACAAAAAACAGGAACAGAAAATTTCCACAAAATGAGGTTGGTAATGTAAGAGCAAAGAAAAGGCCTCTGAGAGCCAGAGAACCCTTGGAATCAGAAAGGTGAGGTGTAGAGGTGTTTTTTTTTTTTCAGAGACAGTTGAGTGTGGAGCAGTGTTTTGCAAAGGGAATTGAACCATTTAAACATTTTAATAATCATAAACTTATTTTAATGTCTGTTATTAAAATGCACATCAAAACTGTGAGTTTGGTGGAGATGTAATGTTTCCTTTTGAAATGAATTTAAGTTTTAAAAAGAGTCAGTTTAAAGTAAAAATATGAACTAAATAATAGTAAAGGCAATGCAAAGGTATGGCAAAAATGAGGATGGTGGTCTTTGAAAATGATACTGATCAATGTTTACTGTGTGTCGGGTATTATTCTGAGGGAATGATCAGCAAGCTGTTTCTGTAAAGGGCCGGAGAGTAAATATTTTAGGCTTTGCAGGCCATACAATCTCTGTCACAACTACTCAACTCTGCTGTTGTAGCATCAAAGCAGCCGTAGATGGCAGGTCAATGCATGGTGTGGATGTGTTCCAATTAAACTTTATTTGCAAAAACAGGCAGTGGGGACCTGTGGGCCATATTTGCCAACACCGTTCTAAGGGTTTAACAAATCTGGACCTATTGAATTGTCTCCAGGACCTCCTGAAATTAGGATAAATAGACTCTTACCATTTCAATATTCAGATGAGGAAACAGGCTTGGAGAGGTTGAGTAAGTAACCTCGGGTTACACAGCTTGAAAGTGGCAAATCTGAGGTGGGAACCTGGGCTCCTGACTCTAGCTGTGAGCCCTCTGGCATCTGGTGAAGCCCGTGGGCTCCATCGCAGAATAATGTGTTAAAATGTATAAACTGAAATACCGTGGATGACAAAGGAAGCCGATTCTATTGAAATACATTTATCAAAATACAAAAGACAAAGTTAAGGGTACAGTAATTTATGTTCTTCTTTAACACATCCAATAACAAGATTTCGTGGCGGGTCTAACAGCTTCTGTAATTTTGAGGAAGTGTTGAGTGTAAGCGAGATTTCAAGACATTTGCAACAACGGTAGTGAGTTAGGAAAGTGTTTGTGATTTCTAGTGATGACACATCAAAGGTTCTCCTGCCACCTTGCTAGCTTGCTGCATACATTCATCCCTGAAGGAGATGCCAGGGACCAATTCCATGGCAGTGAAAAGGGGGATGCAGTTCCCCCCCTCCCCACAGTGTTCACAGATGCCCTAATACTATCCGCAGACCCCTGCCCAATAACCCCTAAGTTACACTCTTAGCCGCTGCACTGTTTGGCCCCAGCCAGGAATGACGGAAGTTCGGAAACACATGGGTGTGGTGAGAGGTGTGGGCTTGGACTCAGTACACTTGTTACAGATCCCAGCTTCGTGCAGGTTTGGCCTGGTTAACTAGTCTCTCTTTTGTTCTCGTCACCTGTAATATTGAGTTAATTATAGCATGTAATGTTTGCTGAGTGTTCACTAGGTACCGGGCACTCCATTCATTATCTCCTTCAATTCTTATACAAATCTAGGAGGTAGGCACTGATTTTATCTTCATTCAAGAGGAAGAAACTGAGACTTAAAAAAGATAACTGATTTGCTCAAGGACACACACATGTAAGTGGAGGCCCTGGCATTTGAACCTAGGAATGTCTGACCCGCAGACCTATGAGGCTTAACCTATAGGACTGTTGTGAGAATTACAGGAGGTGAATCTTGCTTGCTCCGTGCTTGACACAGTGCCTGGACTGTAGTCCATACTCAGGAAATTGTGGTTGTTATTTTTGGAGGGTGTATTGGGTGAAGGACAGAGTCGTGTCCAGTCTGATTGTACCTACACCCTGTCAGCATTGCTGGGGTGTGTGGTTCAAAAGATTCATTCATTCATTCATTCATTCATTCTAACAGGCTATTTCTCAATGTCCTCTAGGTACCAGGCATCCCGCTAGGCACGTGGCTTGGGCCCCAGCACTTTCCTGGCTCAACCTCAGCTACACACTGGAATCAGATGCCAGGGCTCCACCAGAGACCAGTTAAACCAGACTCTATATAGTGGTTCTGGGGATCACCTCCCTAGTGATTCTGATGTGCAGCCAAGATTGAGATCCACTGGCTTGGAGGAAAGATAGGCCCATAAGCATCTCTAATGCATCATGGAGTTTGGTTCAAGATGCTGTTGGGAGCCCAGAGTGGACGGAGATTTGATTTGACTTAAGTAGGACATCAGAGAAGACTTCACCAATGAAATGACAACTGAGCTTGGCCTTAAAGGATCAGTTGGATTTCTCTGGGAGAAGGAGGTGGAGAGGGGATGCCAGCTAGAGCAAGGGCCTGAGGTGTGACAGTTGTGGTGTATCTGGAGAATGACAAAGTGCCTAGTGTGGGTGAAGCAGGTGAAGGCCTTGGCTTTGTTCTTTAGGTGATGGAAAGGTCTAGAAGGGTTGACACAGCAGCATGGTGTTTAATAGTGGTCCTGAATTTCACCACTGCTGCTAAGTGTGGTCTCTCCCAGTGTTTCCAAATCAAGAGGCAGCTCTCAAGACAAGCCTAACTTCTGTCATTCCTGTAGGAGCTGGATGACATCACTGTTGACTTGGGAGAGATTCGGAAACAAGCCTTGCAGAGCCCGGGCGTGAACCGCAGCCTGTTTCTCATCACACTGGAGAGGTGTTTCCAGGTGCTGAACCCCCTGGAGTGTGTGGAGATCCTGGGCAGGGTGCTAAGGGGCTCCGCAGGCCACTTTCTCCAGCCGGATATCACGGAGAGGCTTCCCCGCGACCTGCGTGAAGACGCCTTCAAGAACCTGTGAGTGTCCCCCTGCCCCTGAGAGTCTGTCCTGAGAAGTCAAGGAGGTAACGCATGAGGGAGGGGAGAAGGCAGGTGGGGACAGGTTAATATTCGAGGTCAGTTTAGAGATGGTTTGATCAAAACAGAGTCTCCCAAATTTTAGTCATTCTGGTATCATCCTCACAATTTTTCCATACCTATATACCACCTGTATTATTATTAGTGCATGTTTTAAAAAATAGATTCATTCTATTTACTTAAAAATATCTATTTTAAAAGTAAATATGGGACTTCCCTGGTGGCGCAGTGGTTAAAAATCCGCCTGCCAATGCAGGGGACATGGGACCGATCCCTGGCCCTGGAAGATCCCACGTGCCGCGGAGCGGCTAAGCCTGTGTCCCACAACTACTGGGCCTGGGCTCTAGAGCCTGCGAGCCACAACTACTGAGCCCACATGCTGCAACTACTGAAGCCCGTGTGCCTAGAGCCTGTGCTCTGCAAAAAAGAGAAGCCACTGCAATGAGAATCCTGTGCACCGCAGCAAGGAGTAGCCCCCGCTCGCCGCAACTAGAGAAAGCCCGCACACAGCAATAAAGACCCAACGCAGTCAAAAATAAATAAATGAATTTATTTTTAAAAAAGTAAATATGATACACACTACTGTTTATAAAAAAGATAACCAACAAGGACTTACTGTATAGCACAGGGCACTCTACTCAATATTTTGTAACAACCTAGAAGGGAAAAGAATCTGAAAAAAATAGGTACATATGTATGTATAACTGAATCACTTTGCTGTACACCTGAAACTAACACAACATTGTAAATCAACTATACTTCATAAAAAATAAGTAAATAAATTTTAAAAAGTAAATATGGTATAATTACTGTAAATGGGAAACCAGTATCATTTGTCTTAAGTAATCATAAAAATAAATACAATAAAGAAAACCAAACCAGTGTCATTCAATCCTAGCTAGATATGTTGTTCTGAGCCTAGGACCTGGTCCCTTGGTTAAAAAAGGAGCTGAGTGTGTGTTGAAGACTCTCTAGTACTAAAGTGAGACTCTTCCACCTTGAGAGTCAGCAGGTCTGACAGAACATAGTTGGATCCTGAAGCTCAGATTACATCATCAGGAACATCTCTGGCTCTTTGTCTCTCGGCTCTGCCCTCCTCTGTTGGCCTCACTCCCAGGTGGGCTCTCTCCGCGACGGAGCATGGGCAGTTCCAGGTCCCCTCCTCAGAGTGCTTGGCCCAGAGGACTTTTCCAGCAGTTCCAACTAGAGTCCTAGACCTGATTCTCATTGGTCCACACTGAGTCACGTGCCCATTCCTTTTTTTTTTTTTTTTGCTTGCGTCACTCAGCATGTGGGATCTTAGTTCCTCAACCGGGAGGGATCGAACCCACGCCCCCTGCAGTGGAAGCATGGAGTCCCAACCACTGGGCCGCCAGCGAAGTCCTCATGTGCCCATTCTTGAGCCAGTCACTGTGGCCAATGGGCTCTTATATGCTGAATGGCTTAGATGTGGGTCATAGTCCAACCCAAGCGACATAGATCAAGAGGGGGAATAATGTCATTTCCCCAAGAAAAACTGAGGCGGTGTTATGACAAGAGAGAGGAGCGGACACTTGACGGTCAAAAGTCACAGCTGACCAGCACAAAACTTTATGTAAACCCTGACAAGAGCCTGGGAGAAGGTTACAAGCCTTACCGAGAGAAAGGCAACAGATCAATACAGAGATAACATTGCCTGACACCAGATTCTCATCATGAGGTGGGAGTCCAGAATATGACCCCATTTCCCGTTTCCTGACAAGCATCATTTAATCCAACCTCTTCTTTCGCAGATGAAGAAACTGAAGCCCAGAGAGGGGACAGCATCCCTTGAAGTGACCCCTCTGGGGCTTGACTTAATTTGAGCTCTAGCCAGGTCTTCTGAACCTCAGTTTTGACCTTTTCCTACTCTACCCTCCTGTCCCTTTCTCCTTGTGAGGATGATGTCATTAAGCCCACCCCCCATTCTTCAAATGAGGAAACTGAGGCACAGAGAGATTGTATAGCTTGCCCTAGGTCAGACTGCTAAGGAATGATAGAGCCAGCATTTTTACAAATGGGCAAGCTTTCCCTTAAATAATGTAAACATCGTTTTTTTCAGAATTATATCTAGCTCCTGTCCCTTTCACATACTGTGCTGTTCTGAAAAACAAAACAACAACCCAAAAAAGACAGAGAGAGAGAAAGAGAGAGAAAGAAGAAGAGGAAGGATAACAACAAGGAGAAGAGGAGAAAGAGGAAAAAAATCCAACCGAGAAGGAGGAGGAAGAGGAGAAGAAGAAGAAAAGAAAGATACAGCAAGGAGATATTAAGATAGATTTAAGGGAAAGTTTGCCTCTTCACATATGAAATGACTGGGAGAGTGGTGAGAATAAACTTTAAGCTTAGAAAAGGGCAGATTGGTCATTTGGTGAATTGATTTTCAGTGGTGGTGGGTGGAGGTGAGGGAAGTCTTCCAGGATGAGGAGACTCAGCTATTTTGCAGGTATGAACTGGAGGGGTGATCAGTGCCAAATGCTGTGAAAGGTCAAGTCATATTTGGACCAAATGGGACTGCTGGGTATGGTGACAAGGAGGTCATTCAGGACTTGGGCCACAAGGAGTGGTGTGGTGATGAAGAAACCAGATGTCAGTGGCTTAAAAAGTGACCAAGACACTTTACAGCCATCAGGATATCTGTAATCAAAATGTCAGATAATAACAAGTGTTGACAATGACGTGGAGAAATCAGAACCCTCAGACACTGTTGGTGAGAAAGTAAAGTGCTACAGCTACTTTGGAAAATAGTCTGGAGTTCCTCAAAAGTCTAAGCATGGATTTGCCATTTAACCCACTCCTGGGTCTATTCCCAAGAAAAATGAAATGCGTCACACAAGCACTTATACGTGAATGCTTACAGCAGCATTATGTGTAGTAGACAAAAGGGGGAAACAACCCAAGTGTCCATCAACTGATGAACAGATAAACAAAATGTGGTATATTTGTACAACGGAATAGAATTTGGCCATAAAAAATGAATTACTGATACCTGTTCCAACATGCATGAACCTTGAAAACATCATGCCAAGTGAAAGAGGCCAGATACAAAAGTGACATATTATGTGATTGCATTTATCCGAAATATCCAGAAGATGTATATCTATAAAGATAGAAAGTAGATGAGTAGTTTCTAGGAGTTGGGATGCCTAGAAGTTCTGGGGTGATAGCTAAAAGGTAGGAGGTTCTTTTTGAGGTACTTAAAGGGTTCTAAAATTGGTTGTGGTGATGGTTTTACAAGTCTGTGAATATACTGAAAATCACTGAGTTGTATACTTTGTATGGTATAAGTTATATCTGAATAAAACTGTTACCAAAAAAAAAAAAAAAAAAAGGACCTGGTGGTGAGGAAGTGGAGACCAGTCTTTGGAAGCTATTTAACTGTGATGGGAAGAGGAAAAACAGGAAAATAGCTACATATAGCAGCAAGGGAGTGGGAAGGGCTTTTAACCAAAGATAGCTTTGTATACTTTTGTTGTTTGGACCCTGCCTGAAGGCCTTCATATTTGTTCCTTCATTGACACCCATGTTTACGTCCTGTAGGTCTGTGGTGTTCAAAGATCTCTACGACCAAACCTCGGCCCATTCCCAGAGGGCTCTCTACTCCTGGATGACTGGGATTTTGCAGACATCCTCCAATGGCACTGGTGAGCCCGGGCTTTGAGGCGGGAACACTTTTTAGGGGGAGTCCATCCTTAAAAGTGATGTTTCATCTCTGAAGATAGGGATTTGCTTTCATTGCCACTGAAGATTTTTAGCTCCCTCAGCTTCCAAAAAGTGTTTGATGTGGTTTATGGAAAAACCACATACCCCATTTCATCTGTGCATTTTTCACATGCTGAAGTCTCTGAAGTCAGCATCACCTGTATCTTACAATCAACGCCGTGTCTAAGTTCAGTTTCACAGTGGAACGTAAATAATGATGGCACCTTAAGATTCCATGAAAACTTTTGCTGCCCTGCGCAGCATGAGGGATCTTAGTTCCCAGGGATCGAACCCTGTAGTGGAAGCGAGGAGTCTTAACCACTGGACGGCCAGGGAAGTCCCTCAATGAAAACGTTTAGAATCAGGTTACAAGTTCAAAATCTGTGTTAAAAATCTGCATCAAAGTGGGACAAAATGGGTTTTTTATTTTTTTATTTTTTTTTTTATTTTATTTTTTTTTTTGCGGTATGCGGGCCTCTCACTGCTGTGGCCCCTCCCGTCGCGGAGCACAGGCTCCGGACACGCAGGCCCAGCGGCCATGGCTCACGGGCCCAGCCGCTCCGCGGCATGTGGGATCCTCCCGGACCAGGGCACGAACCCGTGTCTCCTGCATCGGCAGGCGGATTCTCAACCACTGCGCCACCAGGGAAGCCCAGGTTTTTTAAAAGAAAATATAGGCAATAAAGCACAGAAATTTTGTGCTAAGCTTCCTGCAACCGAAGCAGCAATAGGTCAGGAGTAATTTACTTGGCAGATGTTTGTTAAAAACCTACTATTTTCTAGAGTAGTGAAATTCATAGAGACAGAAAGTAGAGTGGTGGTTGCCAGGGGCCAGAGGGAGGAAGGAGTGGGGAATTACTATTTAATGAGTACAGAATTCCAGTTTTGCAAGATGAAAAAGTTCTGGAAATGGATGGTGGTGCTGGTTGCACAGCAAAGTGAATGTACTTAATGCCACCGAACTGTATACTTAAAAGTAGTTAAGATGGTAAATTTTATGTTACGTGTATTTTACTACAATTGAAAAAAAAAAGGAGAGAGAAAGGCTATGTAGATTAGTAACACAAACAATTTCACAGGTAGCTTCAACTTGCTGAATCTATAATGTTAGTGATGTAAAGAGAATAAATTTTTAAACACCTAAAAAGAGCCTACTATGTGTCAGACACTGGAGATACAAAGGAAAAGAAGACCAAGTCTTTGTTCTCATGGAGCTATAATTTTATTGTGGGAGAGTAGGTGGAGAAAACTTGTAAGCAAGTAAGTAAAGAGAGATAGAGAGAGAGGACGCAAACACCGGTAACTGCTCTGCAGAAAATAAAAGGGATCAATGCCATGGAAAGGGTTACTGCTTTAGCCTAGAGCAGGGCTTAGCAAGTGTTTTCTGTAAAGGGCCAGAGTAGATTTATAGGCTTTGTGGCCCTACAGTCTCTGTCTCAACTATCCGACTCTGATGTTGTAGCACAAAAGCAGCTCTAGACAGCAGATAAATAGGCATGGCTGTGTCCCAAGAAAACCTTATTTATGGACGCTGACATTTGAATTTCCTGTGATTTTCATATGTCAGAAAATATTCGTCTTCTTTGGATTTTCCCTCAATCATTGAAAACTGTAAAAACCGGGAACTTCCCTGGTGGCGCAGTGGCCGGGACTCTGCGCTCCCAATGCAGGGGGCTCAGGTTTGATCCCTGATCGCGGAACTGGATCCCACATACGTGCCGCAGCTAGGAGTTTGAATGCTGCAACTGAGGAGCTGGCGAACCTCAACTAAGGAGCCCACGAACCGCCACTAAGACCCGGCACAGCCAAATAAATAAATAAAATAAATATTTTTTAAAAATGTAAAAAGCCAAGCTCGAAGGCTGTACCAAATCAGGTGTTGGGCTGGGTTTGGTCCACGGGCTATAGTTTCTGACTGATGGACTAAGGGGGCAGAGCAGAGCTTTCTGGGCAGGTGACATTTGGATTGAGACCAAAATGAGAAAAATGGGATCAGACATGCGAGGCTCTGGAGGAAGAGCATTCCAGGCAGGGGAAGCAGCAAATACAAAGGCCCCGAGGTGGGAATGAGCTGCGTGTGTGTGGGAAACAGAGAAAGCCCGTGGTGGTGAAGTGTAGGGAGTGCCAATCAATCCTTTTCCTGGAATTCAGCTCTGAAATTTGTATATAAGAAGCATTAAACAATGGAATAGTCCATGTCTTCCATGTGCAGCAGAGTTCCCTCTGCCCGATGCATAATGGTGGCCTCCAGAAAACTGAACCTCACACTCAGTGACCCTGAGACATTCACTCAACTCACCCTCCCGACTCTAGACCTCCATTAAGTCCTTGTTGCCAGAATTTAGTTGGAGACAGACTCTCCTAAAATTCCTATATGATACGTTTCATTATTAAACTAAGTGAATTGAAATGAATTCTATTTGGACTTTAAACTGTTTTTTTCATGAAGTTCCTTGAGGTAACTGGAAATAACTTTGGGTGTCAAAACTATCCCAAGTTTGGGGATCCTTGGTCTGCAGAAATACAGTTCATGCTTAATAAATAATTAGAGGGACTTCCCTGGTGGTGCAGTGGTTAAGAATCCGCCTGCCAATGCAGGGGACATGGGTTTGAGCCGTGGTCCGGTAAGATGCCACGTGCCCCGGAGCTACTGAGCCCGCGTGCCGCAACTACTGAGCCAATGAGCCACAACTACTGAAGCCCATGTGCCTAGAGCCTGTACTCTGCAACAAGAGAAGCCACCGCAATGAGAAGCCTGTGCACCGCAGCAAAGAGTAGCCCCGGCTCGCTGCAACTAGAGAAAGCCCGCGTGTGGCAACGAAGACCCAACGCAGCAAAAAAAAAAAAAAAAAAAAAAAAAAATTAATTAGAAATGAACAACACAGCTTGGTTCTTGGTGAATTTAGTGGTTTCCCCCCAGAATTCTCTAGCCTTCCAGGGCTACCCTTTCTTCTCATAACCAAGTCAAGTGTCCAAAGTCCCCACCGAGAGGATCACAGGTGTTTACCTGTGCTCACCACAACAGCACAACAGCTCTGATTCCTGGGCTGGGGGAGGGCACCCTCTTGTCCCTGTGACTTGGCCCAGGCATCAGCTGACTTCACCGTCTCCTCTGGGCATCAGCCATTGCCCACGGCTTGCTGCAGCAGCTCTTGATGACTGATTCACTGCACCCTATAACGGCTCCTCTGCTTTTTTCATTTCTCCAAAATGCTACCAGTGCAATGGTGTTCTGTGTAAATCTTTTACTGGAGGATTAGGGGCAATGGCAGCCAATTCTAGTTCACTGAAACTTGAAGTTGGATGCTGGCCACGATTGTTCTTAAAGCCCCACTGACATTTGCTGATGGGGAATTTCAAATGCCTGAACGGAATGATAGAGTCCTCCGGGAATTCAGAGGCGGGAGAACACTGCAGCTGGCTGAGGATATGAGAGAAGGCTTTAAGAAAGGAAACACTTGAGCTTGTTTTCTAAGGTAGGGTTTGGGTTTGGAAGCTGAAGAGTTAGGGGAAAGGCGTTCTAGCTGATGAGAAGGGCCCAAGAGAGTAAAGATTTGGAGACCATTTGGGGTGCATATGAGGACGGTTTGGCTCATGTACATGGTGATAATCAGGAAGATAAGGATTGTTACTAGTAGTAATAAAAGAGTCAAATATATTTCAAGTTAGTAACTAACTAAAAATAAAACTGTATTTTGTGGTCTTAAGTACTACAAAAATAATCTGCATTTCTAACAAGTTCCCAGGTGATACTGAGGCTGCTGGTTCAAGGGCCGCTCTACTGAGTAACAAAGTGGTGGACATCTGTCATTGCCTGTGTGTAGTGTAGCATCTCATAAGTAGGGGGCTCTCAAAAGATGGTTGTGGAATGAATTAATAAATGCAAAGAGGAGGTCCTGACATCAAAGATCTGTTGACTATTATATACCAGTGCACAGTCTTTTATTAATTTTTACTTATTTGTCCACTTATTTATTTTTTGCAGATGACTCTGTTTCATGGGTCAGTGCAGAAAACTTATGGATTTTGGGCAGATATATGGTTCACCTATCCTTTGAAGAAATTATGAATATCAGTCCTATAGAAGTAAGTTGGAAAAGTGCATTTACATGTTCCCATCACTAATACTTCTGCGGTAAGGTGTATTCTAAACCTCTCACATTCAGCCAGCCAGTCAAGGTGCCCTGGGAAATGAACACCCACCTCAGCTCAACATAACTTGAGCATCTAAAGAAAATTCCTGGAATAAGACCTCAAGCAGTCAGTCATTGGATTGTGTTCCAGTGTAGAAAAGCTAAGAAAAGAAAAAGAATTGTGGACAATTAAGATAGCTCTGATGTGAAAAAACATGATCTATAAATGTTGGCTATGAACCAGAAATCATTTAAGGGTATTTTTGTACTCAAGAAAGGCCAAGGACAATAACTGTAGAGTTTCCGGTCCTTGGAAGCACGAATGTAAATGAAAAGCAACGTGGATTAATAGCTACTTCTATTTATGGTTACTTCTATTGATAGCTACTTCAGCATGTGTGATGATTGGATTTTAACTCTAGAGTTTACAGTGGAGGAATACACATATTCGAGGTTACTTAACTCACAGGTCAGGTGTCCTTCTCCTTCTGATGTTGGCCCGATGACACTAAAATCCCTGGGGTAGCATGATTTTAGAATGCAACCTCCAAAGAATGCTGCCAACAGGGAGGCATTCGTAAGCAGTTTGGGGCTTGCCACCAGTTTTTATCCTGTGTGCCCTAACTTTCTGCTGGCCAGTGAGGCAAGTGTTTGCATCACATGACTGACTTGTTCAAGGACTGATGGACCCAACAAGATCTGGTTATTGTGAAACCAGAGGCAGACGAGGTTTCTCTTTCTACCTGGGAGGCTGGAAATATTTCAAATGTCTCTCAATTTTATAATTCCCAGTTATTAAAATGGATTAAACTTCCATTTTACTCTCCAAAAGAAGTTGAGTGAATTTCAGGAAGTCGATAGAGGTTAAATTCTTAGGAAACTGGGCCCCTAGCAGGGAATTTCTGAGATCCAGATGCCATTTGCACCATTTCTTCATCTTCTAAAAATGTAGAGAAGGGAGGTGAAGCCACAGAGTGCCAGGGCTAAGAGGGAATTTCATATGGACGAAGAGTACAATTCTTAAGGGAGAGACAACTTTGGGAGACCTTTAAGCGCAGAGTAACCATGCGTTGAAATATTGGAGACTTCAATGCGAACAAGTGAACAAGAATAGAAAGAATCTGAATAACATATTTAATAAAGTTGAATATATTATATATATTTGCATAATATAGGTGTGTTAGATATTGTGTAAACATACATTTACATATATATTATATACATATATTCAACTTTGTATCTTACAAAGAGAACACACACTCTTTTTTATCACCTGAGGGTCATTTATAATCTGACTCATCTATTAAGAAAATTCCGATTCCCCAAAGCAAACAATTTATGGACCATATTCTCTGACCTCTGTAAAGCAAATCTAGAAATAAATGTGCAAATATTAGCTTTAAAATAGTTCAACTGCTCAGATAGTAAAAACAAACAAACAAACAAAAAACTTTCCTAAATAACAGTTGGATTGAAGAGGAAACTAAAGCAGCAGTTACAGACCATTAAGAAATCAATGACACTTATGGTTACCAAAGGGGAGAGGTGAGGGAGGCATAAATTAGGAGTTTGGGATTAGCAGATACAAGTTACTCTACATAAAATAGATAAACCATAAGGTCCTACTGTATAGCACAGGGAACTGTATTCAATGTCTTGTAATAAACTATTATAGGGAAAAAGTGAAATCAATGAAAATGAGAAATGGGCACCTCAAAGTGCCAAGAGTAGGGCACAGCACAGACCACCAGGGCGGGGCTGCACGGGGCCACTTCATACCTCCACACTGACCTTCCTGTCCTTGTCCACCAGATTGGGCTGTTTATCAGCTATGACAACGCCACCAAGCAGCTGGACACGGTTTATGACATCACACCTGAACTGGCCCAGGCATTTCTGGAGAGAATCAGCTCCTCCAACTTTGATGTGAGGAATACCTCTACCATCCACAGGCAAGGGGCTTGGGCGTTGGGCCCTTAGAGCTGTTTGCCAAGATGCCCTCTAAGCATCAGCTTCCTCTGAGCAGCAAAAGACCCGGGGAGGAAAGGGAGGTGGCTGGTCCATGTCTTTGTGCATGTGAGGGAGGTGTTTCCCCAGAGAGACCCCTTTCAAGAGGTTGTGAACTGGGGAAGAAAACAAACGCTTTTTAAGCATCTCCTATGTGCCACACATTTTATACAACCTTATCAAGGGCTAAGATTCCAGCTCTGGGCATGAAAATGGAACATTTTAAATAGTACTCCATCCATTCCAAGGGAAATGTGTAATTTCCAAGAGGTTGGGTTGAGTATTGGAAATAGCTTATGGGTCCCCATATTTGTGAACCCCTTGTTATCCAGACTCTCAGGTGGGGAGCCCTGGGATGAGATCAGCTCTAGAATTTAGTGATTGTAACGTGATCCCCCAGAACCATTTCCAGCAGGGGAGGACCAAGAGCTGTACACCTGGTGACCCCAGAAAGGGTTTGAATGTTGGGGGGGCTGTGCAGTGGGGAGGGGTGACAGGCACTGTTCACCCATCTTCTCTCCATCTCCCAGGGCCTTACTGTCACAGTGCTTCCTCTGACATTACCACATGACCTTACATTTTTCAAAGCACTTGCAGAGAATGTTCTCATAGGAAACTCTTACACCTTCATGCCCTATCCTTAGAAATTTTCACCATTAGCATGGCTCCCATTTTTTTCTATAGTTACACCAAAAATAGCTTAGTGATTAAGAATATGGGCACAGTGGCACAGTGGTTGAGAGTCCTCATGATGATGCAGGGGACACGGGTTCGTGCCCCGGTCCGGGAAGATCCCACATACCACAGAGTGGCTAGGCCCATGAGCCATGGTCGCTGAGCCTGCGCGTCCAGAGCCTGTGCTCTGCAACGGGAGAGGCCACAGCAGTGAGAGGCCCATGTACAGCAAAAAAAAAAAAAAGAATATGGAACCAGACTTCCTGGGTTTAATCCTGGCCTTGCCAATTACAAGTTGTGTGATCTTGGCCATGTTACTGCACCTCTCTGTGCCTCCATTTTCCCATCTGTAAAATGGGAGCTACTAAGCTGCCCACCTCATTAAGACCCTTGTAAAGAAGATTAAGAACATCTGCACAATATGGGCATATATGTATATGTATAGCTGATTCACTTTGTTACACAGCAGAAACTAACACACCACTGTAAAGCAATTATACTCCAATAAAGATGTTAAAAAAAGAGAACATCTGCAAATAGTAAGAGGTCAAGAAATGTTAGTTATCCTTAACATAGTTTTTAATAGTCAGTCTTCACTTCTTCTGAGTCTTCTTTTTTCATCAGACACACTTTCAGATCCTTTCCCTGGCCTGGTTGCTTTCCGGTGGACATGTCTGAGAGTGTCAGTGTCTGATCGTGATCGACCAGGTGGTCCAGCCATGCTAAGTTAAGTAGATTTCATACTAATGCTAAGAGCATCCACTGATGAAGTGCTTAGTATCTGCCAGGAAGTATGCTAATTAGTTGGTATGCGTTTTCTTATTTAACTGTCACAGCATTCCTCATTCCTTCATTCATCATATTTAAGGAAACCTCCCCATTAAAAGCTTAGAGAGGCAGGGCTACCCTGTACGGTAGTACAGAGTATGCATTGCACAACCATGTGCTGCAGGCTTTCAGAGAAGTTAAGCAACTTGCTACAGGTCAGATGTCTCGTAGAGCTGGGCTTCAAACTCCAGTTGGCCTGAAGCTTTGTTCTTAACCACTAGAGGCAGTGCTCCCCGTTAGACCAGGATTCAAATCCCATCTCTGCTCCTACCTTGTTCTGCCTCTGTTTTTTTTCAAACATTAAATTATTTTATTCAATTCAATAGATTTTTTTCATTAAGAAGTTTATTTATTTATTAAAAAAAGTTTTTTTACATCTTTATTGGAGTATAATTGCTTTACAGTGGTGTGTTTCTGCTTTATAACAAAGTGCCTCTTGTGTTTTTTCCCTTTTGAAGTCACCATCATCTGGTGATGTTGGTTATAAAGCACCCTGGAAATAAACCGCTGCCTCAGAGAATCCCCCAGGGTGGACAGACCCCTTATCTCTGAGTGGAAAATTGAGGTTTTTCTGTGGCTAATTGAGCACATACTTTCCTTGCGCCCCTTATTGCCTCAGGAGGAGAGATGGCAGGGTTGGATGGATCTAGATTTAAGGCCAGGCACCGCTACTTGCCTTGGTCAAGTCACTTGATCTCTCTGAGTCTCAGTTGACCCTTCTGTGAAATGGGGCTAATGAGAGCACCTACCCTGCAGGGCTGTGATGAGATAATCCAGGTAAAAGGGCTCAGCACAGTACCTGGTACGCGGCAGCTGCTCTGATCGTGACCTCTCGGTTCTAACTGGGGTGGGGCTGCGGCTGTGGCCCCCAGCTCTGCGCCCTCCACCAGCATCCCTTATCTTCTCATACAGGCTGGGGCTGCTGGTTTGTTTCTATGATGACCTGGAGCTGCTGGACGCCGCTGTGGCCCAAGTCCTCCTTCACCAGATGATCAAGTGCAGCCACCTGAGGGGCTTCCAGGCTGGAGTTCAGAAGGTGCAGAAGGGCTACATACAGGGCCCTGGAGCCTCAGCCTCAGTTTCACTAGCCAGAGAAATGGGAAGAACAGTCTTGCCTGGCCTTTGAGAGAAAACGTGTAGGGTTTATCAAGATCTAGGTCCAGCCTCACAGGTGGTATCTCAAACACTGGGCTGAGCTTAAAATGGGAAGAAACAACAAAAAACGGTAGGAAAAGCTTGAATAGATCAAAATTCAATCGGAGCGGCCACTTCAAACTTAAATGTGCATAAGGTTGCTTGGGGGTCTTAAACGCAGATTTAAGGTCTGGGTGGGGCCCGAGACTCTGCATTTCTAACAGGCTTCCAGGCGATGCTGAAGCTGCTGGGCTGGTGACCATGAGTGGCGTAGCGAGGAGATACAGCAGTCGTTCTCGAACCTGGTTCTATGTTAGTGGCACGCCCCTCCCCCAGGCTCTACCCCCCAGAGATTCTTGTGTCATTGGTCTGGGCTGTGGCCTCAGATGATTCCAGGTGGAGAGCACTGGAATGGAATGTATTTGCTGAGTTCCTAGACTAAGGTTTATGGGCCAGTAGGCACATGGGGACTGTCTCATTTCCCTCCTCACTGCAACTCTCTCTCCTTTCTTCCCTTAAAGTCTTAATTCTGCCTGGCTTCTCTCACTTCTTCTTGTCTTCCTCATTGTTTTAATTGAAAAGATGCCGTGAGAGCAGTATTCAAGAAAATTTGATAACATCGTCAATAATTCCACAGCAGTTTCTCACACATCACAAAACCCTTGGTCCCATTTGGCATTTTACATAGCAGACATTGTCTTGGTCGGTGCATATTTTTGTTTTCCAGGAAGAGCATCCTTCCCAAGCAAGCTTGGGCAAAAATAAGAAAACAAATGTATTTTAAGGTCACAGGGGTAGCTGTGACCAAGAAGAAAGTCAGATACAGTGAGATAGGAGAGAACCCTTTGGATCATCTAGGTCAGTACTCAAACCTGAGGATGCATCAGAATCACCTGGAGGGCTTGTTAAAAGCAGCTTGAAAACATACCCTCATCCAGAGCCTCTGATTCAGGAAGCCTGGGGCGGAGCCTGAGAACCTGCATTTCTAACAACTTCCCAGGTGATGCTGATACCACACTTTGAGAACCACTGCTTTAGGCCTTTTGCAGATGTGGGAGCCGAGCTTTAGGGAAGGGGAGCTGCTGAATTTGGAGAAAGCCAGGAACTGTGACAGCTGTTTCTTTCACTTTATTCTGCTGCCCCCAAGTGGCCATCTAGAACACTTGCGTACATTCGTCTGACATGAAGGTATGGTTCGTGCAAGTTCAGGTGTTAAAACGTGAACCGTTCTCATTTTTCTGTACAGAGGTCACGTTGCAGTAGATGAGTTTATCACCTTCTGTACTGGAAGCAGTTGGGAAACACACTTGACTATAACTAGACAGGCATGTTACAAAAAATAATGCAGGGGATCACAGAAATATGAAAACCTGTAGCACATAATTTTAAATGAAAAATATAGAGCAGAAAATTGTACTTGTGTTCATGTTGCAACTAAAGATTACATGCCACAGTTTATTTATAAAGGTATAAGAAGTTTTGGAAATATATACACCTAATTGCTAATCAGTAATTTTTTTTGAGGTAAGATTTTCAGGAGACTTTCACTTTCTTGTTACTGCTGAGAATTATTTTTACAGAGATTATATATTATTATGAACCCTCCCCCTACCCAGCTACTTCATGGAAGAAAAGCAGCCATATAGACAGGATATAGAGTTCGAGGTCATAAAAATAAAATAATTGCTACGGGAGTGTGGCTGAGTTACCGGTGAAGTGAACAAAATTTCCTTCTGCCATGCTTTCAGGTTTATTTAATAACAAATTAATAATTAAATGAAGCATAAAGTGAATTTGCAGCATACGAAAGTCAAGGCCAGAGGAGGTGGTGTTCTCAGTGGGGCTACTCACGGTCTGGGCTTAGCAGGAGTCCCTCTCCTTTGGACAGGGCAGGGTGGGTCGAGGGTGCATCCTGGGGTGTCGTCAGAAGAAACCACCGTCTTGCTTGGTATCGACCCTCATCCCCGCTTGCTCCCCTTCTAGCTCAAAGCCGACCTCCTGGAAATTGCCACAGAGAACCAGACCCTCAACGAGACCCTGGGCTCTTTGTCGGATGCAGTCGTGGGCTTGACCCACAGTCAGCTGGACTCCCTGTGCCCTGAGGCTGTGCACAGTGCCATCTCGACCCTCAACCAGGTCTCGGGCTGGGCCAAGAGCCAGGTCATCATCTTGTCTGCCAAATACCTGGCCCATGCGAAGGTCAGTTGGAGCTTGAACTCTATTTTAATGCCCTGAGACCCAAGGGCCAGTTATACACACACAACAGGGGCAGCCAATCAGTAAGAAGATGGTGCCAAGGGGGACTACCTGGGTTCGAATCCTTGGTCTGCCACTTATTAGCTGTGTGACACTGGAGAATTGGCTTAACTTCTCTTGGCCTCAGTGTCCCAATTTGTAAGACGGGGATACGATAGCACCTGTTCCATAGGATTGTGTGAGTCAGCACACAGGAAGAGATTAGAACAACACATGACCTAGAGTATGAACTCAATGAGTGTTAGCTATCTCTGAGTTAATCATTTAAGCTTTCCAACAACCGTCTGAGGTCACTAGTTATAACTTCCATTTTCCGGGTCATTCATACGAGGCACAGAGTGTAAAAGGGAATTGCTAAGGCCACATGAAAGGGACAGAGCTGGGACTGGACCCAGGGCATCTGGCTTCACATCCTGCTTGCTTCACTCCCATCTTAACTACTTCCATCATGGTACCATGGCCAATGCCCACCCATTCTTACTTTCTGACTCAAGACCAAGGATAGACCATTCATCTTGTCCCTTCAGGACTTCTGGTGACTTTCGTTTGAAGGCTTTGCAGACCTTCTGTTTTGACTGGGGCCGCATGGGTCCACTCTGTGAATTTGATTTTAGGGAGCTGAGCGAGACTTGTCTTGTTCCTCACAGCCCTGGGCCAAGAGGCTTGTCTCATTCCTGTGTCCAGCTCTTCCTCCAGAGGGGTGAGGTGACTTCTGCTAAGAAGCCAAGAGCTCAAAAGGTCTTGCCTTTTTTGGGGACAGTAAGAGACTGTCCATTCTACAGGGAATAACTACAGGAAACCACTCAACAGTTTTTTGCAGAACCGAGGAATGTCTCTGATTATATTACATCTAGCATCTTCACTCCAAAGGAGTGGGGGAAAAACCAAGCGTGATTCCTGTTAGAGTGGCCAGCTATAGTTGAATTTTGTCATAAAATATCTGTCCTGAAACACTTCTTTACTTCAACTCAAAGCTTCCACATGAAGGTAGATAAGCGTGGGGCTTTGCCGTGTCAGATGCCTGCCGGTGACATACTGAGGCCAATACTGAGGCCAGTGGGCTTTCTCAAGGTCCCATGAGAGGGGGTGGGCTGGGTAAACTAAGAGTCCCACGACCTACCCGAAGGTTCTTGCCCACTGTTGCCGACGTGGGCCCAGTATCGCGTGATGTTCAGATTTTTTTAAAAATAAAGCAGAAACTCTAATATGGATTTTTATAAGTTTCCTCCAATATTTGAATCTTGTCAGCTAGTTCAGATTGCACACAGAAAAGCCCATTGCCTGGTCAGCTGTGGCACATGGATGGCACATTGCTAGTTGTGCTGTGGCCTCAGGTAGCATCTTAATTCCCCCAGTGGTACAGTTACTGGTGTCTTGTGTTTTGATACTTAACTCTCTTTCCTGGTAGAAGGAAGGAGGATCTGGGAGGGCAGCTTGTGTCTTGGTCACAGTGGTGCCCCAGCACCCATCTGGATACTTGGCCTGCAGTAGGGCCTAGTAAACGTCCGAGCGGTGGAGGCCCGGAGCTGGGCCTCATCCTCCTTGGCCGGTGCCCCTAGGTGCTGTCCTTCTACAACGTCAGCCAGATGGGCGTGCTGCTGGCTGGGGTGGGCACCCAGGCCTTCCACGCCATGGACCGCAGGGACCTCGTGCAGCTACTGAGAAGCGCCATCTCCCTGCACGTGTCCGACTTGTCACCTGCCCAGCAGCACGGTGTCTTGAGCAAGGTGAGAGGAAAATGTGTGCTCCACAGCCCCGGGGCTCACAGAGTGTGTGGTTTTGGGGCTTTGCGAGCGGGCTGTGTCTTTAGGTGGGGTTGTTCTGAACCCGGAGGATGCCTTCTCCTGATGACTACCTTCTCTCCTTTCCAGAAGGAGCCTCTGGGGGTTGTGCCTTATTCTCTCCAGACCCTGGTGCTTTCCCCAGCCAGTCGAATCTGGAAGACTGTTCTTCAATTAGATTTCTTGCTGTAATAATGTCTTAGGAGTTTGGTTTTCAAATGTGAAAATGAATCCTGAATCCCCCCCAGTGCTTCTGAACGCTCCTCCTTTCAGGCTCGGAAGCCATGTCCATATTCCTCTTTCTCACTTGCAGTGGGTCTTCTGGGTATCCTATTCTATCAGACCTGCTGGGTCCTACTGTACAATCTGTGAAGAAACCAACCCCAAGGGTTCAGCCTAATTTTAACCAACACCTTGCAGATAGCTGTCACGCCTATGGTTAAATTAAAGAGTGTGGGTTTTGGAATAAGACAGACTTGGGCTTAAATCTCAGGTATCGACTTTCAGCCTTACTATTAAGCCTCAGTTTTCTTACCTGTAAAATGGGGATAAGGATCATCTCCACCTCCTTGGGTTGCTGAGCAGACCTGATGGATTTTATTGCCAGGGAAGCACTAGACAGAGTGCCTGGCCCTCACCCAATGCTCCATGTACCTTCTACAAGGCTGGTTATTATGTTTCTTCTCACTTTTGACAGGTGATGGAAGCAGGAGATACCACCTCAGGCATTGTGGAAATACAAGGGCCTTTCTTTAAGGAAGTGTCTCTCTTTGATTTATGGAGGGAACCTGGATTCAACTCCACAGTCCTGAAAGAGAAGGAGCTCCGGCGGAGTCAGGTACGACTGTGACTCCGAGAGGTGGTGCCTGCGTTTCTGACTGTCTCGTGGGAAAGGTCTGTTCTAAGGTTAATTTGGTAAAAGAAACTTATTTCTTGTGATTAAACTCAGGAGCTAGAATACCGCAGTGTTAAGTTAGACGGGACCCGAGTGTGAATTCCGGGGCTGCTGTTCATTAACTTTGGGGGTCACTGCTTCTCCTCCCGCGGCCTCAGTTTTCTCATGTGCAAAGCGGGGATCATGTCTCATGAGAATAGCGCTGGGTAGTGCACTGTCTATAAGAGCAGTTATCACTGGGGCCTCCTGGTGGGGGGGGGTTGTGCTGTGGAGGCCGACTTGTGGCCTCGGAACTTCCCCTGACTTGCTTTTCATTCCCTCACTCGTCAGTGTTTGTGGAGCCCCTGCCCCCCAGGTGCCAGGCGCTGTGCGTGGTGCTGGGGACACAGAAGCGAACAAGACAGAGGGAAATCCCTGCCCTCGGGGGGCTTCCATCCTAGCGAGGGAGACAGTGCGGAAGGTCAGCAATGAAACGTGTGCCCTGTTAGGTGGTAGATGATTCTGATGATCACTAAGGAGGACGTAAACCAGGGGGAGGGCCAGGCCTTTTAGGGGGTGGGGAGTGAGCTGTTTAGACAGGTGACCTCGCTGAGCTCACAGAGGTTGTGGAGTGGCCGCTGTGAGGACTGCCTTCTACCCTGGGCAAGAAAGGGAGCTGAGAGGCGTCTAAGAAGGGACAGGATCTGACTTTGGTTTTCGAAGAATCACTCCGGCTGCTGCTTGGGGACTGAGTTGAGGAGAGCAGGGAGGAAACAAAGGGACCAGTTAAGAGGCTGCTGCATACAGTGGCCTGGACCAGGTGGTGGCAATGCGGGTGGTGACCAATGGTCAGATTCTGGATACAGTTTGAAAGTTAACAGTGACAGAATTGGCTGTCAGATTGGATGCGGGTGTGACAGAGGGGAGGCGTCAGGCCTTATGTGCCCATGATCTGTTGCTGGTCACCCACCAGGTCCAGGTTCAGTGGGGTCGCATTTATTTTATTATTTACTCCCATGGTTCCCAAGGCTCTTGCTTAGGATTCAGCTGGTGGCTGGGCCTGGCGTCTCATTCATGTGTCTGACATCTGGGCTGGGGAGACTCAAACAGCTGGGGGGGGGTCTCTGTCTGTTTGGGTGTGGTCTCTCCATGTAGTGGGTGGAACGGTACCCTGCAAATTTATGTCCACCCCAAACCTGTGGGTGGGAATGTGACCTTATTTGGAAAAAAGGGTCTTTGAAGATTTAATTAAGGTCTGAAGATGAGATCCTCCTTGATTATCTGAATGGGCCCTAAATCCAATGACAAGTGTCCTTATAAGAGCAGAAAACGCAGACAGCAGAAGAGAAGACAGAC
Organism: Kogia breviceps; assembly: GCF_026419965.1. NCBI lineage: Eukaryota > Metazoa > Chordata > Mammalia > Artiodactyla > Physeteridae > Kogia > Kogia breviceps. The sequence continues at coordinate 69,889,055 of NC_081323.1, forward strand.
TTGAGACACACAGAGGAGAAGGCCACGTGAAGACGGAATCAGAGACTGGAGGTGTGTAGCCACAAGCCAAGCAGAAGCCACCAGAAGCTGGAAGAGGTGGGGGAAGATTCTCCCCAAGCGCCTTCAGAAGAAACCTAGTCTGCCAACACTTTGATTTTGGACCTCTGGCCTCCAGAGAATAAATTTCTATTGTTTTAGGCCACCAGGTTTGTGGTAATCTGTTATGGCCTTTCTAGGTGTCGAATACTGTCCAGAATGGTGGCTTTGGGCAGCTGGCTTTATAGGGGTGGTTCAGGGCTCCCAAGGTGTGTGTCCTGAGAGAGAGCTGGGAGAAGCTGTCATCTTTGGCGACCTTGGAAGTCAAATAGCATCACTTGTGCTGTGCTCTGTCTGTTGAGGCTGTCGCAAAGCCCCCCACCATGCTACCCACCTCCAGCTACAAGCCGACTCCATCTCTTGATTGGGGGGGGGGTGGCTCCAGAAGCTTCTAGAAGAGCATATTAGGCAGAAAATATGTGATCACTTTGGAAAATATGTCCTGCCACGGATGCTTTCAAAATATTTTTGTCTCAGCAACTGAGCTGATGGAGGTGCCATTTCCTGAGATGGCGGAGATGGTGGAGATGGTGGGGGGGGCCCTGGAACTTGATCCTATGCCTGGGGAAGTCTCTGGGGCCACACACAGAGTGCCTGGAACTTACCTTCCTTTCTCCTGGGCTCAGCTGTCATGTCACCGATGCCTCCGCCTAATGCTAGCTCATAATTTATTCTGTTTAGGGAATTATGTTCAAAGTTTCAGAGTCTATAAAATAGATGAATGTCGTATTTGATCGTATATGCACGTTAGGTGTTCTGTAAAATTACATTCCTTGAAACAAATGACCCCCCCCCTGCCTACTAGGCCTTGCTCTCCTGGGGGCCCACCTGGGAGGGCTTGAAGGGGGTGCTGTTGGGAGGAGGACTTACTTTTCTGATGGAACTTTCTAGCCCATCCTGGTCTATTCATCCATCCGTTTTGTTTCCTGGGATGCCCTGTGTTCAGAAACAGCAGGTGGGCGGGAAAATAGGGGCCCTAGGGGGTCCTCAACTGGGCAGCGGCTTCTTAGAGCACATGAAGTAAACTTCCAGGCTTGCTGCCCTGGCTTTGCTCCTCATTCACCTCCTGGAGCACCGGGTCACCTGGGGTGTGAGAGCATGGACTCTGCAATTACCTGACACCAGCTCAAGTCCCAGCCCTGCCGCATAGCAATTGTGTGGTTCTGGGTAAGTAACAGTGCCTCCATTTTCCCATCTGTAAAATGGGAGCATAGGACTCGTCACGGTAGGTGAGTGCTCCTTCCCCATGGCAATCATTCTCTTCCCTCAGGCCTTGTTCCTGTTTGAGCTTCTGTCAAAGACAACCAGGAGGCCCGAGGAGCTCTTGAGGTAAGCCTGGGGCTGACGAGCCCTCTGGAGTCTCCCTCCTGAAGAGCCTATTTCCCAGGAGGGAGAGTTGGACAGTCCTTCCTGCAGCTGGTGTCAGATCAGATCTGCCTTTGCTTGCTCCTTCTTTCCTCTTCCCTACTCCCCTTTTCTCCTGGGTCCCTGTTTTGTTCTGTAGCGCAGGGCAGCTGGTCAAAGGTGTGATGTGCTCCCACATTGAGGCCATGAGCGTGGACTCCTTTCTGGCTCATTTCCAGTATTTTGAGAACAACTTCTCTCTGCTTTCACCGTATCAGGTACCCTCGAAGCACTTCCTTGTTTCTAAGTCTCTCTCCCTACCCGGTCGCTGGGTGGATTAACTGTGGCGTCTTAAGATACTTGTGCCAGGATCATACTGATGCAAGTGATGATATGGGGCCAAATACTGAGCCAGCTTTTCTCCAATTTCTTTTTTAAAAGCTCCACATACCTATGTCCCTACAGCCAGAATTTCAGTAGATTGGCTATTCTATACCCTGATTTGAACCCCAAAATTCAGTTGGAAGGGATACCGTTTTGCATGTTCACGATTATGCTTTCCTGGGCCTGCAGGTCATACCCTCATCTAACTTTCATACCCTTTCCAGAGGTAGCCTAGAATGGAAATAGTCCTCTAGAGAATTTAATTTTTCATTTAAAACTTCATTTTCCAAATAGTTAAGGAGGCTCTTTAACCCTTTGTGGAGACCAGAGGCAGTGACTGGCTTTCACTGTATCTAAGTAAGTAAAAGCGGGCCTTGGGGGCAGCTTTGGACTTGGAGTGCAAACGGTGGGCTATACAGAGTCTGAGAGGGTGAGCAGGTGGCCTGGTGCATTTCAAATGTGAATGAAAAGTTTCCAAACAATGACTTTTCTTCCGGAGAGCCAGGAAGGGAAAAGCCGGGTGTATAATCCTTTGAGATCATTAGAGGAACATGCAGGTTTTTAATGAAGCCTGTCATTCCCTTAGATTGTTCATTCTATCAGTGGTTCTCAAACTCGAGCTTGCATCAGCATTGCCTGGAAGGCTTGTCCACTGGGTATAACATTTCAGTTTTGGTGGATGAATAAGCTGTGGAGATGTACTGTACAACACAACACCTGCAGTTAACAATATGGTATCTGCATTTCACAACTCGCTAAGAGGGTTGCTCTCAAGTTATGTGCTCTGTCCACAAAAACCAAAACAAAGGGACAGGAGGACACTTTGGGAGCTGTTGGCCATGCCTATTACCTTGATTGTGGTGGTGGTATCACGGATGTTTGCATATGCCCAACTCATCAAAGTGTATGCATTAAATATGTGCAGTTCTTTGTATTATTGATTATACGTCAGTAAAACTGTTAAAAAACCAGAGATTGCAGAGCCCCACTTGCAGAGTTTCCCTGGGGTTTCTGGGGTGAAGCCTGATACTTTTCATTTCTAATGCTTCCCTGGTGAGAACCACTGAACTATATTAAAAGCCCTGCCCAGGTAGGGTGGGAAGCAGGTTATTTCTGAAACCTGAACCTTAGCATGGCTGTCTCCTTCCACTCATCAAACTGATGCAATGGATGGAGTTCAGGCCAGCTTTGAGGAAGACCTACATGTTCAAACAGGAAGAGTTGTCCCAATAAAGCTCCTTACCTGATTTTGCCCAGTTCTCAGAACCTTGAAATTCCGGTTAATTAGAAAATTCTCCTTTGTTGTTTATCTTTTTGCTGAAAGCACATTATTATAAAACAAAACAATAGGGAGAAAGTAAAGTTTCTCCTAGAGCATGGTTTTCAACAGGGGACCATTTGGCCATATCTGGAGACACCTTTGGTTGTCACACCTGGGGGCGATGCTACTGGCACCTAGCAAGTAGAGGCCAGGGATGCTACTTAACATCCCGTAATGCAGAGGACTGCTCCTGCAATGTAGAATTATCCTGTCCAAAATGTCAGTAGTGCTGAGGCAGAGAATCCCTGCTCCAGAAGTAACTACAGAGAAAGTTTGCTATTGACTTGCAGAATTTTTGGTATATATAGAACATATCTACATGTAATGTAAGAAACACAAATGAGCTCATACCATACACAATGTTCTGTTTAAATATATATAACGTGCGCGTGCACACACACACGCCCACACATAAATCTACCGTATGGAAACAAAGCAGTTGCATAGTATTCCATTGTATGGCTATACCATAATTTACTTAACCAGTCCCCTACTGATGTATACTAAGGTTACATCTCACTTGCTTGCAGTTATAAATAAAACTGTGGTGAGCATTCTCAGACTTAAATTTTTGTGTGCATCTTGTTATTGCCTCAGTTTTCTCATCCATAGATTGGGTGCAGTAGTGTTACCTACACTGTAGGGTGTTCTGTTTAATAAGTGAACGTATGTAAAGCCCTTAGAACAGTGCCTGATGCACCGAAAGCACAATCTGTGTTTGCCCTTGTTATTATTGGACTAAATTCCTGGAACTGCTTTAATCTTTTAGATTAATTGTTTGGCGTGGAAATACTGGGAAGTTTCCAGGTCCTCTATGCCACCCTTCCTCTTGGCTACACTCCCGTAAGTGAACATCAGTCTCCCTTTTTGGCTCAGCACTAAGATCGGCAGGTGTCACCAAAGCCAAAGTGATTCTCTCTCCCTGGGTGTTGGTGAGAGAACAGGGGCAAGTGGACAGTGCCTTCAACAGTTAAGTCCTTGAGAATCAGGATTTAAATTCTGAGCCTCATGTTGATATTTTAGACAGACTCTCTTGCTTTTTCTTGTTATCTAAAAACCAAAGCCAAAGCAACCTGAGCCTGAATGAGTGAGTGCCAGTGAAGCAGGTCACATCTGGGCTGGCCTCACAGCTGTGTCCAGGCTCCAGGGGAATCAGGGCTGATGGGGGCAGTGGGGACTTCTCCTGATATGTGTGGGTGTTCAGGCATGGGGGGCAGCCCTGCTTTTAAAATATGGTCTGGACACTGTTTCTCTCTTTTTCCCTTTATTTCCCTCTCCCTTCTCTTGCTGCCATTGTCTTCATTGAATTAAAAATATTTATTGAGTGCTTACTACATACTAAGCTCTCAGAGATAAGTAAATTTTCCCCTTATAAGATCTTACAGTCTCATGGAGGAAAAACAGACAAGCATGAAGCCAATTGTAATATCAAGTTGATATTTGGTTGAAAGTGACAGAACCTTGACTCAAACTGGCTTAGGCAATAAAAGGTAATTTTGGATTCAGGAAAGTCCAGGGATGGACTTCAGGCATGGCTGGATCCAGGGGCTCAAATGAGAAGGGGAGAAAGGTCAGGGAGGGCTTGTGTGACGCCTTGGGGTGTTTTACTTGTATTCTGGGAGAGATCATCACCACTGTCCATATAAAGGGTGGAGTGCAGGGGGCCTGGCTGGAAGGAGAGAGACAGTGGAAGCTTATTTCTGTAAACTTGACCTTGGCATGGCTGTCTTCTTCCACACATCCATGTCTCAGCTCAAATAGTACTGCCTTCAAAGGGGCTTCTCCTGGCTCTTCCCATATCATTCTCCATACAGAGCCATTTAATTTTCTTCCTTACATTCAGCACTAGCTGAAATGATCTGTTTTATTAACTGGTTTATGTGTTTCTTCCTCCTACAGCATTCCAAGGGTAGGGACCTTCCCCTCATGTCTTGTTCTTGGTTGTAGCTGGTACCCAGCACAGTGGTTGGCATGCAACAGATGCTCTGTATATATCTGCCGAATGAATGAATGAAGAAATCAATAAGATGGTGAAACTGGGACTGGGGAGGCGAGAACAAATTTGAGTAATATTAAGATGCTAGCAAGGACAGATTTGGGGATAAAGAGACAAAGGATTCTGGGATGGCAGAGAGGAGGCAGCACATGTTTGGGGGAGGAGGTTGAATTTGCTTTGGGAACAGTCAGATGGCCATGATGCCACATGGGTCCAGAGCAGTCTTTCTCAACTTTTATTTCATTATTGCCTCCCAAAGGAGAAAAACTCAGTTTCTCCCTAAAGAGAGAAATTACAAGGAGTAAGATTTTGTTGAGTAGGGTTGAGCTTTGGCGGATCACAAATCATTGTAATAACTAAGATTCCCTGCCCCCATCCCTCCCTCTCCCTGAACCAGTTTCTCCCCATGGGGGTGATATTGCTCCTGTTGAGAATATACGATCAAGAGCTTGGACTGGGGTTGACAGAACTGGGAGTCATTTCGCTTACTTTCTCTACTCTCTCCTACTCGTCTTTTCCCCTCTACTTTCTGTTTTATTCTCTCTTCTCTTTGTCTCTTTTATTCTTCTACTTTTTCATTTCCTTTCTCCTCATCTCCCTTCAACCAGTCCACCAGCCAACCTCTGTTTATGGAGATCCTATTCTCTGATCAGTGCTGCTGGGTCCTGGAAGAAGAGCATGATGGGAAGCTTGTTTCCCACCTGTAGGAGAAGAGCATTACGCGAAGTTTGTTTCCCACCTACAAATTAGGAAAATGATGGGTGGGAGGCTTGCTACCTGCCCAAAGGAGACAGAACATCTCTGGGGAGAACCAGCATTTAAGGAACACCCCTGTGATAAGCTCTTGGGCCTACAGACCGTGATTTCAGGGGCAAATACAGAGCAGCCACTGTTTTCCTTCCCTCATTCTCTCCATCTCTCTCCAGGGCTCGCTACCTGGCTTCTGTCCCAGCCTCCCAGTGTGTGCCCTTTCTCATCAGCCTGGGGAAGAGTCAGTTGGACTCCTTGGTTTTAGATTCCCACAAAAAGAATTCAGTCCTCAAGAAAGTACAGCAGTGCCTGGTAAGGAAACTCTTCCTGGGTGACACTTTCACTGGTGTCCCTTTCCCCTCCAGGTATCTGTGGCCATCCTGGGGAGCCCTCAGGAGATCTGGCTGGGCTCTCAAGTCTGATGTGATGGCCAGAAGTCTGACCTGTGGGTCTTAAAACTGGCTCTGAAACCACTGGGTGGAACACTCTTGGCTACTGGTTCTGGAGACTGCCATTCCGGGGCCTGAATGTTGGGAGGCCGCTCGGGAGGACTGGAAGGAACACAGTACACAGAGTGTGGGTTCTAGACACATCTCTGCCAGTGCTTGGTTATGTGGCTTTGGACAGGTCACTTCCCCTTCCCGAGCCTCAGTCTCCTCATCTGTAAAATGGGTGCTATAGCACTTTATTCATGGAGTATTGAGGACATGAAATAGGTAATATATTGTTTAATGCAAAGGCCCAAAGGGCAGAGGTGACAGTTTCTTTATCTTGAAAAAGTGGATGATATTAGTACTTACCTCTTTTTTTTTTTTTTTTTTAGTACTTACCTCTTAAGGTTACTTTGAAGATGAATGGATTAAGGCATGGAAACACTTAGAACAGTGCCTGGCACATAGTAAGCACTCGATAAATGTTAGCTATTTTTGTCATTTTGAGAAAGAGCTCTGGAGGCTTTCGAGGGCCGTCCAAACTTTGAAGTGCTGTTTTGATTATTGTGGTACTGTCATTATAATGGTTCCTGAACTCTGAGGTATCCTCCGAGCAATCACAGTGAGGCTGACCACAGCCTCACTGAGTGAATGCTCACGATGTACAAGTCTTCCACCCACACCCGCCCCCCGTGGGGTCCCCCAGACTTCTGAGGCCGGCACCCCTGGGGTAAAATTAGGCCCCATGCCTTCTCTACAAGTCCATGGCAGGGTAGACGATTCAGATCCTGGAACCTTTACGAGGTTTGGGGTCAGGCAGTGTTTTACGGGATCACGATCTTGAACCCCACTGGACCTTTCCACCCGCTCTGCTTGTTGGTTTCAGAATGGCTCTGTTGCTGATGAGTACACCGTGGACATCCTGGGAAACTTGCTCTGTCACTTGCCAGCGGCCGTCATCCACCGTGGGGTGTCCCCCAGGGCCTGGGCCACTGCCCTGCACAGCCTCAGAGACTGCCTGGACCTCAGCCCCCAGCAGAAGGTGGCGGTGAGGCTCAGGCTCTTGGAACAGCACGGGTGAGGAGGGCCCGGCTCGGCTCCAGGGCTGGGGTAGGGGTGCTGGCGAAGGGGCACCCAGCCCTGGCTCTCCTGCCTCAGAGCAATCTCTCACTTAGGACGAGGTTAGACCCTTAGATTTATTCTGGAAACATGACCTTTTTTCTTTTGGCCTCAGATTCCCTGTAAAGTGAGAATGCTAGCGGTTCTGCAGGCCTCCTGTGCTTGTCACCAATACATCCTGGCTTGTGGAAAGGGAAAGAGTTTCAAAAAGATGGCACTTTACAAATGCATGGAGGTGTTAGTATTATCTTTTTTTTTGTGAAACAACACCACCAGTAATAATAATGCAAATAATCGAGGCTCTGGGTGAGTGAGAACTCCCTGGGGGAAAACAGAGCTGTTCTTTCCCATGCAGAGTTTTCTGAAGTTAGGTCAGATATTTGAGTAGGGCCTAGATATCAGTCAACGGTTAGACAGCAAATGTTTTTGGAGTAATTACTGTGTCCCAGACGCTTACTGTTATATAGAGTTTAAGAGCTGGGACTTGGGAGCTTGACTCCTTGGGTTAAAGTTTTCTACTGTCTACTGTCTGTGTGATCTGGGAAAAGATACTCAGTCTTTTGCATTTTATTTTTGCATCTGTAGGATGGGGACAGTGAGAGTCCCTATAGGGCTGTTGTGATGATTAGCTGAGTTAATGCATTAAGCGTTAAAGCACTTACAACAGTGCCTGGCATGTAGTACTGAGTATGTGACAGCAGCGTTATGACTAGGAATGAAGATACAGTGGTTATTATTAAGTGTGGCTCCTGCCCTCATGGAACTTACAGTCTATTGGGATAATATCGTTAATCAAAGAGTTAAGGGGAGGCTTTTTGGCCGGGGGTGGTTTGCCTGGGTCCTAGGAGAAGGGTTATCATTGCTAATTGGGCAGACCTCCTTTAGAGATATCCTAGTGTGAGGCCCTTCCCTGTAGACATTTGAGGTCTCCATAAGAACAACAGTGGATCCTGGGTCAGTGCTGTTATTATTCTGCCAGGCTCGAGAGGAAATTTCATCTTGCTCTAGGAGGAGACCATTATGGTAATTTAAAAGGAGCAAATATATCTTTACTGTTCTGTTGAGAAAAGGGAGGAAGGAAACACTCTGATGCAAATGACAGAAATTCAGTAGCTCAATTTCACAATAAAACATGGGAGTTTACTGAGTTCGGAAACGGATGGGACTTCAGGCATGGCTGGATCCAGGGACTCAAATGATGTCATCAGGAATATATTCCTCCCACCTCTCAGCTCTGTATTCTTGGTTGTGGCCTTTATTTTCTCCATTTGGTGAGAGGAATGGCCTCCAATATCCTTTTTACTGCTAGAGATGCCAGAAGAAAGAGAGAGCTTCTCTAGTAGTTCCATCACAATTGCCAGGGATGACTCTGATTGGTCTGCTTGCATCACATGTCTATTTTCTTGGTTAAGGACGTGGGACCAAGTGATTGACAGCCTCTCCAGGTATAAAGATAATCTTTTCCTAAAAGAAAAAGATGCTGGGGGACAAGGACAAGCTCGTGATGTTTCCATTTACTGCTTATTATCTCTCCTTAGACTCCCCCAGAACTGGACAGCTGAGACTACAAAGGATTTGGGACCCTTTCTAGTACTTTTCTCAGGAGAGGAATTAAGTTCTGTTGCCACAAAGGTACTTCTGTGTTCTATCTTTAGAAGGTTGAGGGAGTTTGAAGGGGAGAGAAAGTGTGGTTAGTTATATTCCCTTGGGTTTGCCACCAGTTTGTTTTTCTGCAAACTTCCTGCCTGCCTCAAAGAGCTCAGGTGTTTCCAGCTCCACTCCAGGATGCCCAAGGTTCAGGGAAAGGGAGTGAGGCAGCCACTAAATGAGCTCAGGGTCTTTCACTTGGCTTCCAGGCAGATGTGCACAGGCTGGGATCTGTCATTTAGCTGCCACTCTGCTATCTGTGTGCTTCCCACATGCATGCCTGTTCGAGGGCTTATACCCACCAGCGCCATATGCACACGCATTATTGATCAGGATGGTGCTTGCTGGGGTGGCTGTGTCAATTTCCTAAGACAGGACAGGGAAGTTTGATGCATCAAGTGACTCTTCCTTTCATTAATGATTCCTCTGCAGCATGCAATGCTGTTTGATAGCATTTTACCCACAGTAGAACTGCTTTCACAACTGGAATCAATCCTCTCAAACCCTGCTGCTGCTTTATCAACTAAGTTATGATTATGTAATATTCTAAATTATTTGTTCTCATTTCAACAATCTTCACCAGGAGTAGTTCCATCCCAGGAAACCACTTTCTTTGCTCATCCATAAGAAGCAACTCCTTACCCATTAAAGTTTATGAGATTGCAGAAATTCAGTCACATCTTTAGGCTTCACTTCTGTTTCTAGTTCTCTTGCTATTTCCACCACATCTGCAGTTACTTCCTCCACTGATGTCTTGAACCCCTCAAAGTCATCCATGGGGGTTGAAATCAACTTCTTCCAAACTTCTGTTAATATTGATGTTTTGACCTCTTCCCATGAATCACAGATGTTCTTAACGGCATCTAGAATGGTTAATCCTTCCCAAGAGGTTTTCAATTCACTTTGCCCAGATCCATCAGAGGAATCATTATGTATGGCAGCTATAGTCTTAAGAAATGTATTTCTTAAATAATAAGACTTGAAAGTGAAAATTATTCCTTGATCCATGGGCTACAGAATGGATGTTGCGTTAGAAGGCGTGAAAACAACATCAGTCTCATTGGACATCTCCATCAGAGCTCTTGGGTGACCAGGTGCATTGCCAATGAGCAGTAATATTTTGAAAAGAATCTTTTTTTTCTGAGCAGTAGGTCTCAATAGTGGGCTTAAAATATTCAGTAAACCATGTTGTAAACAGATGTGCTATCATCCAGGCTTTACTGTTCCAGTTATAGAGCACAGGCAGAGTAGATTTAGCATAATTTTTAAAGACCCTAGGATTTTTGGAATGGTAAATGAGCATTGGCTTCAACTTAAAGTCACCAACTGAATTAGCCCCTAATGAGAGAATCAACCAGTCCTTTGAAGCTTTGAAGCCAGGCATTGACTTCTTCTTCTTCTCTCTAGCTATGAAAGTCCTAGATGGTATCTTTTTCCAATATAAGGCTGTTTAGTGTAGGCATCTTTGTTAATTATCTGAGTTATATCTTCTGGATAACTTGCTGCAGCTTCTACGTCAGCACTTGCTGCTTCATCTTGAACTTTCATGTTATAGAGATGGCTTCTTTTCTTAAGCCTCACGAAACAACTTCTGCTAGCTTCAGACTTTTTTCCTGCAGCTTTCTCATCTCTCTCAGCCTTCATAGAATTGCAAAGAGTTGGGTTTTGCTCTGGATTAGGCTTTGGCTTAAGGTTGTGATTGGTTTGATCTTCCATCCAGACCACTAAAACTTTCTCCATATCATCAATAAGGCTGTTTTGCTTTCTTATCATTTGTGTGTTCACTGGAGTAGCACTTTTAATTTCCTTCAGAAACTTTTCATTTGCATGCAGAGTTTGGCTAACTGTTTGGTGCAAGAGGCCTAGCTTTCAGCTTGTCTCAGCTTTTGACAAGCTTTCCTCACTAAGCCTAATCATTTTCATTTTAAGTGGGAGCCTTGTGACTCTTCCTTTCACTTGAACACTTAAAGGCTATTGTAGGGTTATTAATTGACCTAATTTTAATATAGCTGTGTCTCGGAATAGTGAGCCATGAGGAGAGGGAGAGAGATGGGAACAGCCTATTGGTAGAGCAGTCAGAACACACACTACATTTATTGATCAAGTTCACTGTCTTATATGGACAAGGTTTGTGGTGCTCCAATCACAATAGTAATGTCAAGGATCAAGGCTCACAGGTCACAGATCACCATAACAAATATAGCCATAATGAAAAAGTTTGAAATATTGTGAGAATTACCAAAATGTGACACAGAGACATGAAATGAGCAAATGTTGTTGGCAAAATGGTACCGATAGATTTGCTTACCATACAGAGTCGCCGCAAACCTTCACTATTTAAAAAATGCAGTATCTGCAAGTGCAGTAAAGTGAAGTGCAATGCAATGACGTATGCCTGTATAAAGAAAAAAAAGCAATGGAGGCAGTGAAGCAGTGTTCCAGTTTACACTCTGATTTAAGTCTGTGTTTCATGAGCTTTAATTATTATTCATTCCTCCTCTCATCTTCGCTGCCCTGTACAGTTTCCTGACATCCTTCAACAGACAGCTTCCAAGATGGCTGGGACTTTGCCCCCCAAAGAATTCCTCCAGGCTGTCTTTGAATCTGTTCGGAACAGCAGTGAGGAGAGCCCCAGCTCTGACCGCAGCCCTGGTGAGTGTTTCTGGGAGTATCTGAGCCCGTGTCATGGCAGCAGTGTTTTGGCTAAGTCCCTGGCTTCAAGAGGACTCCTTGTCCAGGGGACTGGATGCAATGTTTGCAAAGTAGTAGAGTAGCAAAAATCCACAGGGCATAGAATTACATCTTTTTAAAAAAAAAAATAAATTTATTTATTCTTTTTCTTTTTCTTTTTTGGCTGTGTTGGGCCTTCATTGCTGCGCATGGGCTTTCTCTAGTTGAGGCAAGCAGGGGCTACTCTTCTTGTGGTGCGCGGGCTTCTCGTTGTCGTGGTTTCTCTTGCTGCAGAGCACGGGCTCTAGAGCGCAGGCTCAGTAGTTGTGGCGCACGGGGCTTAGTTGCTCCCGGACATGCGGGATCTTCCGGGGCCAGGGATCAAACCCATGTGCCCTGCATTGGCAGGCGGATTCTTAACCACTGAGCCACCAGGGAAGCCAGAATTACATCTTTGTAAAGTGATTTGGAATCACATCTTGCACTCCTTACCCAGGCCAATAGGTTTAATGGGTGAACATGTGCAACAAACATTTCAAAACAATTGATTTAAGGACCAAAATGGCTGTGTGGCTATAAATCGCCGTGCTGGGGCCAGGCTGACTGGATTTGGATCCCAGGGCTGCCACTTATGGGCTGTGTGACTTTGCGTAAGCTCTTTAACCTCTCTGTGCCTTGGGTTTTATCCTCCGTAAAATGGGGATAATGAAAATCCCTACCTCATTAGATTATCGTGAAGGTTGGTGGGTTTTAAACCTATAAACATGTACACAACAGTGCCTGGCACGTAGGAAATGCTCAGTAAGTATTAGATATGATTACAAGTATTATTGTGCACCTACTGAGTGCAGACTTGTGCCAGGCAGGAGGGGACAAAGTTAACCAGACCCCAGAATAATTGTAATAATAAAAGTAATCTGTGCTTACTTTCTTTCCTGCAACAAATAATTTTTGAGCACTGACTGTGTGAACAAAACAAAAACCCCTGCCCTCATGGAGCTTACTTTCAGATGGGGTTGGGGGTAGCCAGACAATAAATTACAGACATAAGTAAAGTACGTAGTATGTTGTGTGATGAGTATCAAGAAGGAAAATGAAGCAAAGGACAGGAGTCAGGGAGTGTGGGATGTGGAGCTGTAATTTGAAAGGAGAACACAGTTAAGGAAGGGCTCCCTAAGGTGATGTTTGAGGAAAGACCCAAGGCAGTGTGGGAGTGGGCCCAGTGGGTACCTGGAGTTAGAGTCTTCTGGCAGAAGGAGTGTGACAGGAGTGGGGGAGGAAGGAGGAAGGAGGGGCAGTGTGGCTGGAGTGGGGTCTTACCTCCTTGTAAAGGGGACCCGAAGGTGGGGTTTCATGGCGGCATCGAGCACGGAAATGTCATGATCGGACTGATGTTCACCTTGGGCCGTCGCCTCTCCGTGCATTGTCTCGTCCTCACCTCTGTCTATGGGGTGGGCAGTATGCTTTCTCCCATTGAACAAAGGAGAGTGAGGTTCAGCAGGATTAAGAGATTTGGCCAAAGTCTCAGAGTTAGTCAATGGCAGCTCTTGGAATTGAACCCAAAGCAGGTGATCTCCACCACCAGCCCATACGGTCCTCGCTGCCTAGCAGTGCGGTTGTCATATTGCTGTGCTCCTACCCTCTGCCTGTGGCTACGTGAAAGTAAGACTTTCCGTCCCTGGGGGAGGATGCGCTTAGCTCCAGTGCTTAATTGGAATTTTCTTTAGTTGGTTCTGGGTATTAATTACTGCTGTGCTTATAGTCATTAATGGATTAGCAGAATTACTACTTGGTTTCATTTTAGTTAATTTGTGTGTGTGTTGATTCATTCAATGAATATTTCCTGAATACCTACTATGTGTGAGGCCCTATTCTAAGCCCCAGGAATACAGAGTGATAAGACCAAGTCCCTGCTGTACTTTTAAACCATTCTGTTCTCGAATTCTGTCCTTTCACTGAATCCTGCTTTCATTGGAAAGTGGGGCAAAGGAGGTCTAGGAGAGATGGGTCTTTTGTCTCCTCCAAGTGGGTTGCGATAAAGATGTTTGAGGACCAGACGTGTACCTTTGACCTGGTCCAGTTTTGCCTCTTGATTAGAGTCCAGTGAATTTCCATTTAAGATGCAGTGAAAGGGGCGTGGCCACAAGGCTTGGGAAATCCCCAGCCCCGGGTGGCCCCGGTGAGTCTGTCAGCATCAGGGGTCGTCAGCTCCTAAGATAAGAAACCCGGGATTGCTCTTAAGGCAAAGGTTTTCTCTCAGGTTGGGCGCATCTGGGCCAGCAAAGACAATATCTCGTTTGCGTGTTGCTGAGAAAGTGGTTTGACTAGGTGTGGTTCAGCTTACTCAGGACGGATATGGATGGGTTTCTCCTGTTGCCAAGGAAATGTAACAGACCCATTTCTCCTCTGTCCTGGGATGGGAAGGCCATAGCCTCCACCAAGATTTTTATGGAGAGCAAATCATCTTCCCTTTCCACACTTAGATAGGAGCGCCCCTTCCTTATAATTCTCGAAGCCTTAACTCTGGGTTGCAAACTCAAATGCATGGGGTGGCTATGGCAGGTAGCCCATAGAATAAAAATGGCTAACACGTACTGAGTACTTACTGTATACCTGGCACTGTTCGAAGTGCTTTATAAATAATAACACATTTAGTCCTCGCAAAAATTCTATGAGGTATTTTTATATTCATTTTATAGACTAGGAATCTGAGGCACAGAGGGGTTAAATAGCTTTGAATTTGACTCTAAAGCCAGAGCTGTTCACCACCACCTCCTATTGCCCTCAAGGCAATTAGCAGTCCAGTCATAATGATGCAAAGCCCCTACTGTGTGTGTGCTTGTGGCTTTGCAAAAAGCTGGCATTTCCATGATATCGTTAGGAAGAAATGGCACAGGTGGGATTCAAACTGGTCCCTGAGTCCCTGAGCTCAGTTTCTACCCTGCACTATTTCTCATGGATAAATCCAACTGGAGAACAACACTACTGATGTCCATAAAGAAACAGACTCACATTTCCTGAAGTTCTCTTTCCTCTGTTCCTTCCCCATGTCGCCCGTTCCTCAGATTGCCGTGGAGTCTCGGCTCCTTCCTCCAATGACATCATCAAGCTGGCCGAAGCCAACGCCTGCTGGGCCCCGGAGGGCCTGCTCTGCCTGGGGGAGGATGCGTTCCTCAGGAGCGTGGAGCTGCTGGGGGCCGTCAGGAGCTTCAGCCCAGCTCAGCTGAGGACCCTGAAGGAGAAGGCAGTACAGGTGAAGCCCATCTCAGGGAGGAAGCACTCACAGAGGGAAACCCAGCACAGGGTCCCAGCCCTGCTGTGCACAGACCCCTCTCTTTCACTTTCACTTGGGTCATCTTGTTGAAATCTCACCGCGTCAGTTCAGAGCCATAGTTGTGACCGCAGCGGAGAGATTTCTAGCTCCTCCCTCTTAGGGCTCTGGCCGGGAATGAGATGTGTCTTGGCATCTAAGATACGCTCAGTAAATCAAATTCCGCGGATGCTCTGGTGCCTCTGAGGTGGTTTCCAGGAATTGTGCCTTTTCTTTCTCCGCTCGGAGAACCCCACTGCTGCTTGCAGGAGGTTTTCGCAGAATCTGTTGCAAATTCACCTGAAAACAGAGCAGAAAGGAATAAAATGAGGACTAGAAGTAATTTGCCATCTTTATAAAGATCACTTTGAGTGGCTTGTTTCAGCTATTAGGATGGTTGTGGACTATATAGTTACCCTCGTGGGGTTAAGACATTAAATTCCTTAAAATGATAACTTTTTTATATGAGTAATCCAAGTTTATTGTAGAAAAGTCAGAAAATAATAAAGAAGAATATCAGTCATAATCTCTTACCCAGAGGTAAGCATTTGTTAATATTTTGGTATGTTCATATGAAGCTTCCCAAACTTCTGTGTATGTGTATAAAATATATTTATATATTTCATACATACATATATATGCTACAAAATATAGCATCACAGTCACATACTATTCAATAGCTTGCTGTCCACACCAACAGTGTATAGGGCATATTTTTATATATCAGAAATATAAATCTATATCAGTATTTTAAATAGCTATACAATTCTTCACTTTATGGCTGGTTTTTATTTATTTAACCATTTGGTAGACTTTTAGATTGTTTATTTTCTTAAGGCCTCAAGGTGCATATTTATACATATTTCTTTGGCCACTTGTCTTATTATGTCCTTAGGCTAAATTCCCAGAGATGGAATTTCTGAGTCAAAGAGTATAAATATTTTAAAACCTTTTGATGCATGTAGCCAGATTCCCCTCTAAAAAGCATGTACCGATTTACATTCTCAACACCAACAAATGAGGGTATCCTGTACCCTTTCTTAAGGCCTCAAGGTGCATATTTATACATATTTCTTTGGCCACTTGTCTTATTATGTCCTTAGGCTAAATTCCCAGAGATGGAATTTCTGAGTCAAAGAGTATAAATATTTTAAAACCTTTTGATGCATGTAGCCAGATTCCCCTCTAAAAAGCATGTACCGATTTACTTTCTCAACACCAACAAATGAGGGTATCCTGTACCCCATATCTTTCCAATTCTTTTTACTCCTTGTCCATAAGCTCAGCCAATTTAGTATTCTTTGATTGTTGTTAACATGCATTTCTTTCATTATGCCTGAGACTGAACTTTTCCCATATGTTGATTTCTTCTTTTGTGAATGTCCTGTTCATGTCTTTTGTCTATTAAAAACAATAATAGATGTAGTCATCATTTTCTTGGTTTACAAATTAAAGAAATTGACCCTGTGTCTGTTTCAAACACTGTCAGTAATGGTCAGTCTAACCTGGCTTTTCTTTTCACCTGAAGGTTTGGGACGCGCCTTCGTACTGGAGAGAGTACCATCTCGCCTCCCTGGGGCGCATTGTTCTGGCTCTTACTGAGGGCGAGCTGCAGCAGCTGGATCTCAGCTCCATCGACACTGTGGCTTCCCTCAGCCAGCAGACAGAGTGGACCCCGGGGCAGGTAAGTACCTGTTGCTGGATCTTTCAAATATTCTACTTCTGTCTTGATTTTGTGTATATTTTCCTTTACAGCCTAGAACATACTTACTAGTATTTATAATAGTAGCTTTAAAAACCTTTCCTGCTAATTCTGTCATAATTGTCATTTCTTTTCTTATTTTTTTTTTCTTTTTTTTTTTTTTTTGCGGTACGTGGGTCTCTCTCTGCTGTGGCCTCTCCCGTTGCGGAGCACAGGCTCCGGACGCGCAGGCTCAGCGGCCATGGCTCACGGGCCCAGCCGCTCCGTGGCATGTGGGATCTTCCCGGACCGGGGCACGAACCCGTGTCCCTTGCATCGGCAGGCGGACTCTCAACCGCTGCGCCACCAGGGAAGCCCCATAATTGTCATTTCTGAGACTCTTTCTGTTAGCTAATTTTTCCCGTAGTTATGGGTCATATTTTCTTATTTGCAAGTCTAGTAATTTTGACGGGCTGGTGGGCACTGTAAATTTTACATCTTTGAGCACCCACCCAATTTAGTGGTACTCCATTAAAGAGTATTGGGCTTTGTTCTGGCATACACTTAAATTACTTTTAGATCAGTATGATCATTTTGAGGCTTCCCTTTGAGCATTATAAGGGTGAGTCTAGACTGAGCTTTATTCTGTGGTTAATTTATCCCCATCACTGAGACATGATTCTTCTGAGGACTCTATCCAATGCTCTGTGTATTTCAAGAGCTCTTCTCTCTGGCTGGTGGGAATGTGAACTCTTTCCGGCTCCATGTGAGCTCAGAGAATTGTTCAGCCTACGGGCTTTCTGATGCCTTTTTTGATACTTATATGGAGTTTCATTCCTTGCATGTGATCAGCACTCAGCCAGACTTGAGAAGACCTCTTTGCAGATTTCGGGAGCTCTCTCTCTCTCTCCGTGCAGTTTCTTCCTCTCCAGTACTTTGCCCAGTAAATTATAGGATCCCTGGCCTATCTGAACTTGGATCTCTGTATCCTCAACTCAGCCTGACCACTGGGCTTTTTTGGGTTCCCTTTCCTTCTCCATAGCCTGGAAGCTGCCTCTGGGCAGAGAGCAAGGGCAATTGTGGGGCTCACCTGATTTGTTTTCCTTCTTCCAGGATTATAGGCCTGTGCTCCCTGTTGTCCAGTGTCTAAATACAGTTGTTTCATATACTTTGTTCACTTCATGGTGAGAGGGTGATTCCTGTGTCAGTTTGTTCTTCACAGGCTAAAGAAGAAGTTCTGTCCAGAATTTAATTGTTTCAATTGGGAGGGAAGTTAATCCACTGTATTGCTAGAAAGGGGAGTCTTAGCTGCTCTGTGTTCACTTCATTCTCAGGCAGCTCTCCCTCAGCTGGTGTTTTCAGCACTAGGCTTATGTATCATGTAATTAGCAACCCCAGAAAAAAGTGCCCCTTTCTCATTAATTTTTGAAACAGTCCCAGCATTGACTCCAATCATGCAATTGCCTGGCCCTAAACTGTCTGGTCAGGATTAGCATATGTGGATTGGACTGGCATGCACCAGGGGGTGGAATCCATCTCACCAGGACCATCTGAACTGAGGATGGGGAACGCGTGTGTCGTTTGCAAGGTGAGGGGGTTGGACCCCCGAGTCTGCAGTTCCTTCTACTCTGACATTCTACAATCCTGGGGTTGGTTTTGACTGGGTTGAGAAGTGCCACATCACACTTCCAATATTAAAATCATTCTATTTGCAGTCTGGGAGAGAACAGAAAAAGATATCCAACTTAGAAACTAGAGTATCTCTTTCCCTTTTTACCAATTTTCAATTCGCAGGGATGGCAGTGAGATTTATCAATATGTTTGAAGAGGATATGAAAACCAACATTTGCAAATATCATTGGCAGTCAGTTCCTCAACTTTAGCTCCCAATCAAACGCTTAAATGCATGTTTCTAGATTAATAGTCAGACCTGGAGGAACTACATTAACAGATAGTTCAGCTTAAAAACCAATATAAAGGAAAAAAAAACTATTATAGAAGCCAGAGGGATGACCAGAGAGATTGAAATCTTACAGCTGTTTACTTTTCAGTGGTTAAAATTGCCTAAAAGTGTTGGTATTAATTGTCTTGGAATCATTACAGATACAGTGCTCCAGTCACTCAAGGAAATATATTTTGGCTTATCACCTTGTAGGCTGAGCTTGCATTTCCCCGGTTCCAGTGGCAAGGACAATTTAATATCACATCTTCAAAGTAATTTTATTTGAATTGTGTTTTTGCACTTTCATTTTAAAGTGGGCGTGCCTGATGGTTGGGGGGCACAGATTGCTATGAGTCAATGAGTGAAACCTGATTATGAAGACTTAATAAGAAAAGTTCAAAAGCTAACTTGAATCTCCATCTTTCCTTCATCCCCAAACATCTTCACTGGCTCTGAAGTCAGACTGCCCAGGTTGTAATCCTAGAACCATTATCTACTAGCTGTGTAACCTTGGCATAGTTACGTAACCTCTCTGTGCCTCAGTTTCCTCATCTGTGAAATAGAGATAATATTAATATTTACTTCCTTGGGTTGTTGTGAGGATTAGATGAGATAGTATGTGTAAATGGTCAAAACAGTGTTGGCATACAGTAAGCACTCGATAAATATTAGCTATTATTATTTTGGATGCACATTGCCATTCAAAGACATTTAAATCTGAACATTGTGTTACTGAAATTCACTTACAGTACCTGTGAGCTTTGTAATCATTGAGGGGAAACTTCATGAAGACACTGACCTGTCCAATTTGCAGAGACGTGGGAAATCTCTCTGAAGCCGGTCCATCACATGACGGCCATAATCTGATGCCATTTCGAAGGAGTATATATCGCCTACAACTTCTATAGCTCACTCACTCAGATGTTCATTCATTCATTCAAAAAGTACTTATTATCCCAAAAGTACCCTAATATGGGCCAGGCGTTGTATCAGGTACTAGGGATGCAGGAGTGAACTAGCTGGATATGGTCTTTGTCTTTGGAGATTCTACTGGGGGATGCAGACAAAAAGTTGAGTGATCAAGGTGAAACATTTAATAAATTTTGATAAGTGATAAGCAGAAAATGGACAAGGTGCTCATGGAAATAGTGGGCAGAGAAGCTACTTGGGATGGGGGAATCCAGGAAGTCTTCTCTGAGCAGGTAGCATTTATTTTATTTTATTTTATTTATTTATTTATTTTTTTGTGGTACGCGGGCCTCTCACTGTCGTGGCCTCTCCCGCTGCGGGGCACAGGCTCCGGACGCGCAGGCTCAGCGGCCATGGCTCACGGGCCCAGCTGCTCCGCGGCATGTGGGATCTTCCCGGACCGGGGCACGAACCCGTATCCCCTGCATCGGCAGGCGGATTCTCAACCACTGCGCCACCAGGGAAGCCCTGAGCAGGTAGCATTTAAACAGACCTGCGGGATAGAAAGACAACAGCCACGTGAAAAGCGGAATCCCATTGCAGCGTTTCCAATCTTTGCCAATATTTTTCTTAACACTGGAGTGATCTATAGTGTGTGATGGGATGGACTGACATTAAAGGGAGGTGGGAAGATTCACTGTATCCCTTTGATCCTCACTTCCATTCAGGAGATGTTCATCCTTGGAGGTCTCCTCCCTATCTTTGCCTTGTGAGCTCTGGCCCTTTTGTAATCTTCTGCATCTCCCTCCATGAGACCTGAGGAGCCAGACAATTATACAGCTCATCTTCAAGAGATTAACTTGGGTCCTTCCTCAGGTCCAGCATATCTGGATCAAATTAATCAGGGTTAATCCAGTTACAAGTAACAGAAAACCCAACTCAAAGTGGCTTGAACAAGAATAGAATTGACTCCCATAACTGAGAAGGTCAAGGGTGGAATTAAGGTATGGCTGGATCCAGGGGCTTCAACACTACTGTCAGGAATCCATCTCTCACCAATTTTTGACCCTGCTTTCCTTTGTGTAGGCTTTGTTCAGAGGCAGTTTCTTTCTTTTCTTTTTTTTAAAAAAGATAAATTTATTTATTTATTTTATTTTTGGCTGCATTGGGTCTTCGTTGCTGCGTGTGGGCTTTCTCTAGTTGCAGTGAGCGGGGGCTGCTCTTCGTTGCGGTGCATGGGCTTCTCATTGTGGTGGCTTCTCTTCTTGTGGAGCACGGGCTCTAGGCGCACGGGCTTCAGTAGTTGCGGCACGTGGGCTCAGTAGTTGTGGCGCACAGGCTTAGTTGCTTCGTGGCATGTGGGATCTTCCCGGACCAGGGATTGAACCCGTGTCCCCTGCGTTGGCAGGCAGATCCTTAACCACTGCGCCACCAGGGAAGTCCCCAGAGGCAGATTTCTTTCCATGTGTTGAGTTCTAGCAGATTCAGGTGTTTGTCCTTCCAAGGTCCAGTCCACAGTAAAGAAAGCTCTTCTCTTCCTAATTGCTCCAACCAAAGTCCTGGCTGGTTTTGACTGGATCACATGCCTAATCTAGAACGAGTCACTGCAGCCAGGCTAAGAGACAAACTGACTGGCCAGGACTAGGCCATAGCATCACCTCTGGAACTCAGAATGCAGTTAGCTCTAGTTGAACCACATGAAGTGAGAGAGTAGGAGGTCTGGCTCTCCAGGGAAAGTCATGAATAATGAATGGTCACTATACTAAAATTACAGGGACCCTACACTACACATCAGCCCCTAAATCAAAGCTCATTGAAGAGATTCCTGTGTGGCTTTTTAATGCCAAAGGATTTAACGTACTACTCCCTGGAATTGAAGAGTGAGAGGCAAACCTATTTCAGGGTAGATTTCATGAAGGTAACATTTGACTTGAACTCCCAAATAAAAGGGTGGTCGGATTTTAACAGTTGGGAATGCAGGAAGGGCATTTCAATGGAGGCACTGACTTGAGTAAAGGTGCAAAGGCAGAAAATGACAAGGTTTTGTCAGAAAGTTGTGAAAACAGTTGCTGGAAAAGTCTGGATCCTGATGCAGAAGAACTTAAATGACCCAACTATGTGAAGGTCATGAGTGATGAAGGGAAGAAGCTAGCAGACACAGACACAGACACAAGGTATAGGTGTCTTTAATACTGGTGAAGGATACAAGAGCTTCGTGGCCTAAAGATGCTTCCATAGATCAGGGGACATACTCCGCAGGAGCAGCACCTTCAGGAGGTTAACCTGGGTGGGTCTCGGGGATGATTTGGAGTGGGGAGTATGTTCAGAGGAGTCGGGTGGGCGATCAGTCAGGAGGCTGGCTCCATTATCCCCTCAGACCTTGGGGTCTTGATCATCCCTGGATAGTTCATTTCCTATCCTCCCACATTTTTATAGGCTAAATCCATTCTGCAAGGGTTCCTGGAGGATTCAGGCTATAGTGTCCAGGATCTGAAGAGCTTCCACTTAGTAGGACTTGGTGCAACCCTGTGTGCCATGAACATCACCGAAATCTCACTTATAAAGATCTCAGAATTCAGGTAACCAAAACGCTAGTGTGCAAACTAGCAAATGATTGATTGGTTTGTTCATTCATTCATTCAGCAAGATGTTCTCTGCTTCCTCATGCTTTGCAACCTTTCTGGGCTAAAATAGGGAGTGAGATTAGCTGGATCATTTTTTGGTGCTGAAACCTTCAGCATATCTTTTTTTTTGGCCGGAGAGTCTCCCAGGCTCACACTACATCCTCCCTCATAACCAGGGTGGTGGTGGCCAGAATTGGGACCCTGCTCTGCAGCACCCACGTCTTGGCAGAGTTTAAGAGGAAGGCAGAAGTTGTGTTTGGGGGGCCCACCGAGTGGTCCAGCTCTGTCCTGCAGGAGCTTGGGACCATTGCAGGTAAGAGACACCTTGAGCATGCCTTTCTCTCCCTTTCCAACCTTAAATCTGGGGACAAAAACAAACAAAATAATGAAAGAATCAGGACAGAAATAAAGGTGCAGACGTAGAGCATGGACTTGAGGACATGGGGAGGGGGAAGGGTAAGCTGGGATGAAGTGAGAGAGCGGCATGGACATATACACACTACCAAATGTAAAATAGCTAGCTAGTGGGAAGCAGCCGCATAGCACAGGGAGATCAGCTCGGGGTTTTGTGACCACCTAGAGGGGTGGGGTAGGGAGGGTGAGAGGGAGACGCAAGAGGGAGGAGTTATGGGGATATATGTATATGTATAGCTGATTCACTTTGTTATACAGCAGAAACTAACACAACATTGTAAAGCAATTATACCCTAATAAAGATGTTTAAAAAAATAAAGGTTAAATAATACAGTGTTGAAAAAACAAAAAGAATTCCTTGACCACATGTAGTGACTATCTATAAAGTTATGGTAGAACCTAGATTTCATGACTTGAAGTTGCAGAGAGTGAGGTCTGCAAGTCTGCTTTTTAAACAAGCTCTCTTGGTACTTTTTGTTAGCTAAAGTGGTTTAGAATGTTATTTAATTGGCTCCAAAATAGATTTATACACAATTTGAAATTTGTGTAAAGTGAAGCTCCTTCTGGGCATACATCTCCTTGTAGGAGACCAATCAGGGCTAATGTGACCCACATTTTTTTTTTCCTGAGTTGATTAAGGAACCTGATTCCCCGGTGTGATTTTCAGGGACTTTTGTAAGGAAAGATGTTTGCCTAGAACACGCAGATCTGTACGTTATGCAGCACCATTAATAAAACAAATGGAGTTCTGATGGCTTGAACTAAACCCTCATGATTCCCTTTTCTCCCCAGCTGGATTAAGTAAGGAAGAGCTCCGAATGCTTGACAAGGATTTGATGCCCTATTTCCAGCCGTCAGCAATCAAATGCCTTCCTGATGAGATATTCAAAGTAGGTACTCAGTTCCTCAAGGAGAATGGGAGCTTGACCCTATTTCAAATCACACAGGGAGGCAGATGGTGAGCCTGGGATTCTAGGGACCTGCAACCAGCCTTCTGCTAATAGGGCCAGAGGAGAGCTGTGTGCCAACAGCGGATGGATCACAAGATAATTTTAGGTGTTTTTGTTTTTTAAGTATTTTTTTTCTTCAATTTAAATTTATCTTTTAATTGTATCTATTTTTACGGTTTCCTTCTCTTCGTAGCCACTGGTACTGATTTTCTATTTATGATGGTATGACAGGTGCATATTCCCTTATCCAAAACCCTTGGGGGCATATATATATTTCAGAATTTGGAATTTTCCAGATTTTAGGAAGATCACTCTGTGAATCTACAGTATTGTAACTTAATACCTTCAGCATCGTCTGGGGAAGCACCTTGTAAGCAAATGCATTAATATTTCTGTGAAGAGATCTGTGACAAATCACATTAATTGGAATAAATAGAGACTATAAATGGTCTCACATCAATTTAGGTCAGATTTTGCTGGCAAATAAGTTTGTCTTTTTTTTTTTTTTTTGTGGTATGTGGGCCTCTCACTGTTGTGGCCTCTCCTGTTGCGGAGCACAGGCTCCGGACGCACAGGCTCAGCGGCCATGGCTCACGGGCCCAGCCGCTCCGCGGCACGTGGGATCTTCCCAGACCGGGGCACGAACCCATGTCCCCTGCATCAGCAGGCGGATTCTCAACCACTGCGCCACCAGGGAAGCCCAAGTTTGTCTTAAACTTTGGAAAAAACTTTGTTTTCTGACTTGTTTGGACTTCAGAATTGCAGATGAGGGATAACATTTCGTGTATAACATTTCCTTTTAAAATAAATTTAAGTAAAATATTTTAACTGAATTTAAGAAATGTGTTAAGGAAGCCACAGTAGGAGAGGTGACAAACAGCTGTGGAAAAAATTGAGAGGGTTGAATTGGATCAACTGAAGTTAGGGAAGCAGGGTATCCAGTGAGAGGTCCTTCCTTCCTGTCCATGTACAAGATTAGGAGAGGGTTTGGTGGGGACAGTCTGCTCTGATGAGGAGTGACGCTGGTGTTCTTGCCTTCTGTGTAACTTGGAAACACATTCTGTCCATAAAAACTGGATAAGGCACACACAGGAGGCTAGACAAACTCCCATGATGCAACATCATTGGTTCATTTTGAGAAAGAGAGCGGACCTTGAACCTCTTCAGCACCCAGGACAGTTGGGGGAAATAAGTGAGTCATAGTCCTTAACGCCATTGAGCTTCTCCTCTGGGGGCTCTGCGTGGGGTAGGCAGCTTGGTTCTTGATGCTGGCATGTTGCTGAGCACTTTCTCCTGGTCTTGTTTGGAATGAAGTCTGTAGCTCACCTACTCCAGAAATTCCTAGTGGCCACTTACATTGTGGTAGGCTCCAGCCTAGGCACTAGGATGTAGGCTCCAGGCTGGCGCACCTGGGATGCACTGGTGAAGGGGTGTAACCCAGTGTCTTCAGGGGCTTGAAAAGTAACATAAGGGAGTGCAGTGGCCTGGGTAGGGACTGGAGAGCCCTGTCTAAATCTGGGGAAGCTGCTTCTCATCTCTGGCACATTGATGCAGTGTGACAACGTGGGCCAAGTATTGCTGGATCTTCCTTTTTTTTCAGAATCCAGAAATCTCATTTTCATGTGAAATCTCCTGATAATTAAATGTTGGCAACCACTTTGAATCTATATTTTAAAACACAGTGCAATAGGCCTAGAGATTCAATCTGGCCTGTGGGTTGCAAGCAGCAACATTGGAAAAATAGATAATTTTTATAATGCAGACTCTATATTAATGGTAGATGTAAGGTGTATGCCAGAAGAGCATGTCCTCTATGTGTGTGTGTGTGTGTGTGTGTGTGTGTGTGTGTGTGTGTGTTTGTGGTGAGGGGGGGAGGTGATGCTGAATTTTGCAGTATGGGTTAGCTAGGTGGAGAGAGAGGAACAGTGTTCCAGGCAGAAGGAAGTGTTGCCTTCTGGGGGCTGCAGATATGGACCTCCATTCTCCAGGAGTGAAGTGTGCCAGTGCAGAGGACGCTGGAGAGGTGGGCAGGACCCAGAGCTTGAAGCCCTCATTACCATGTGCAGGAGCTTGAGCTGTGGCCTGGAGAGGTGGCAGGGAAGGGTTCTAAGCAGGGGCATGACATGATTCCAGAGAAGCATCAACCTGGATGGGAAAGAAGAAGATGAAGGAGAGAAGAAGATGGGGTGAAGGAGCAGAACCCCCTTTCTCAGAATCTTTGGGGCCCTTAGAAAATAAGCAGGATGACTTTAGAGGCCCCTCCCATCCCATCTCATTCTACACCTACTGGAACTAGTCACCAAGTCCTCTCTAGGATGGAAGCGACTTCAGAAAACATCTTGTTCAGGGCCCTCAAAGGACTTATGCTCTCGGCAGAATTTCCCATTTCCAGCGTCCATGGCAGACATCACTAATGGATTACTGCACTTTCCCTTCGCTGAGCCCTCACAGGACTCACCAGCAAGGGTTTAGAATCACATAGGAGATGAGTTATCTGTGCCATCCCACATCTAGTCCAAAAGCCCAGAGAGGCTATGAAACTTGCCCAAGGTCACATAGCTGTTATGTGACAGAGCTGGGACACAGATTCAGGTCTTTGCCTTTTAGGTGTGTGTTTTCTCCTCCACATCAGTGTTTCTCAAGTGGGGGACTTGAAGCATTGGGGGTGGGGTGGGGTGGAACCTTGCACTGCATTAAACAACACTGTCACCTTTTCACCTCTCCTTTACTACTGATTACTTGAAGGAGGAAGTCTCGATTTGGAGCTAAAATGTATTTAACACCTCTATAACACTTAAAATCCCCTCTTTTCTGTTTTTAAAGAGGCCTCAGGTTCAGACATTGTTGGCTAACACATATAGCTACAGTTCAACAGTGTCGTTTTATTTATTATGGCATATTTTAAATGAGTACTTATTGCGAGTCATTCCAATTTTCCATTTTTGGAAATTTCCATTAAATTGTTTTCATTTTAAAATAAGTTTATTTTAGTAGTGAAAGAGTGATCTGATTTTAAGTAAAAATCCTAAAGAGGAGCACAAATGGTACATGGGTACGACGAAGGTGTGCGGGTCCTGGGCGGATGGCCGAGGTTTGGGAAAGCCGCGAAGGGGCGCCTCTGAGGGCGCTGTCCCGTCTCCACTGCAGGAGCTGTCCGCGGAGCAGATCGCCTTCCTGGGCCCGGAAAACGCCGCGGCCGTGACCCCAGCCCAGCGCCGGCAGCTCAGCATGTTGCAGCTGCAGAGCCTCCAGCGGGCGCTAGATGGCGCCAAGACACGCTCCTGGCTGGACGCGCCTCCGAGCGCCAGCCCCACCCGGACCCCCTCCTCTGTTTCTCCTCCAGGTGAGCCGGACAGACCCAGCCAGGTCCCCCACTCCTAATCCCTTTCCTAGTCTCTTGGTCCGCCCTGCCAGACCTGGGGCAGCGGGAAGGTTCCTAAAATTCAGGGTGGGCTCTCTGACAGTCCTTGGAGATCCTGCATTCCCAGAAAAATCCAAAGTCCCTACCGAGCACGTGTAAATGATTCTCAACTCCAGAGCACTTTAAAGTCATGGGGTGGGGGGAGCCTTTTTAAAAAAACTTATTTATTTTTGGCTGCTTTGGGTCTTCGTTGTTGTGCATGGGCTTTGTCTAGTTGCGGCGAGCGGGGCTACTCTTTGTTGCCGTGCGCTGGCTTCTTATTGCTGTGGCTTCTCTTGTTGCGGAGCGCGGGCTCTAGGCATGCGGGCTTCAGTAGTTGTGGCACGTGGGCTCAGTAGTTGTGGCTTGCGGGCTGTACAGCGCGGGATTCAGTAGCTGTGGTGCTCGGGCTTAGTTGCTTCGCTGCCTGTGGGATCTTCCCGGACCAGGGCTCGAACCCGTGTCCCCTGCATTGGCAGGCGGATTCTTAACCACTCTGCCACCAGGGAAGCCCCAGGGAAGCCCCACCGGGGAGCTTTTAAAAACTGCCTGTCCCGTGGACCCAACCCAGAGCCCACTGAATCAGAATTTCTTAGGACTTAAGTCCTGTCAGTGGTTCCTTTGCTCCTCCCTCCTCACCGTCCAGTATTAATTAATAAATTCAGTTGACGTATACTGGGCACCTATTAATACGATGTGCCAAGCCTGCGGTAGGGGCAGGGAATACAGAGGTGAGTAAGGCAGGTAAGGCTAAGAAGATTTCAAATCTGGTAAAACCAGGGGAGGAAAGCAGCAGAGGGTGGTGGTGGCGACTAAGGGCTGAGCTGAGACAGAGGGGCCGGGGGTGTGGCTTTCCTTCCCGTCCTTCCTCCCTGCCTGTCTTACTCTCCCCCTCCCCTCCCCTCCCTCTCCCACTTCTTTGTGACTCCTGTCTTCAGTGAGCACCGCCTTTGGACTAAGCTGGTGCTGGGCTCTGGGGAGGCAACTGTGAACCAGCCAGGCGGTGTCCTCTGTCCTCTGGGAACTCCCAGTCCAGCATGGGGGTGAGGGAAACTGCTGCACCCCGGCGACCATGAGGCAGTACGAGGGGTGCTGTGAGGGGGAACACAGGCCCCCAGGGAATGCTCGGGAGAGGCAGCTACCTAGGCGTGGGAAAGCGGAGAGTGTCCATGGAAACCTCCAGAAGACAGTGATTCCTAAGCTGCAGATCAAGAGAAGAGAAGATGGACCCAGCCAGGTGGAGAGTGTCCCAGGTAGAGGGAAGAGTGAGTGCAAAAACCCAGAGAGCGAAGCTTGGTGCTTCGCTGTCTCCAGGTCTGCCCCAGCCTCCCTTGGGGATAGCAAATTGGGGGATTCCCAGTTTCTGCAGTCACGAGTGGCCAGACATGGCACCTGCAAGCTGGAGCCACGCCCTTTGACTTATTATTAAAGCCTTTTCATTGAAATATAATATGCATACATTTAAAAGTTATTTTAAAATGTTACAGTGTTTTGTGTATGTCATATAATGCACACAGTAGGCAATACACCTGGTTTAAAATACGAAAGGTCTGAAAAGGTGTGCAGTGAGCTATCTCTCCCATCCCCTGTTCCTTAGTTGCCCAGTTCCCCTCCCCAGAGGCAACCAATGTCACCAGCTTGTGCATCTGTCCAGAGATACTCTATGCATATCCGTAGTTTATCCCTGCACTTTTACAAAACTTGTTATACACTTTGTTCTGTGCCTTGCATTTTTCACCTGACAGTATACCTCGGAGGTAGCTCCATATCCATACCTAGGAGCCGTGCAATTGTTGTTTTTCTGGCTACGGCGTAACTGTATTTAACTAGATCTCTGTAGACAACAATTCAGTTGTTTCTATTTTTATATTGTTACGAACAGTGCTGCGGCGGATGACCTTATATACTTTGCATCTGTTCAAGTATATCTGCAGGGTAAACTCTTCCAAGTGGGATTGCTGGGTCAGAGGGTTTGTGCATTTGTAACTTTGACGGATACTCAGCCAGGCAGGAGAAGCCTAGATTCCTTCTCCTTCCGTTCACCCCACAGGCCTGAGCTGGTGCTGGCAGCTGGGTGAACCCTTCCAGTGGGCCAGGCACTTAATCTCTTGTTTCGTAAATTTGCTTCATTATCGGAATCATCTGGGAGTGATACTTAAAACTCCAAATTCCTGGGCCTGGTACCAGACTTGCTGAGTCAGAATTTGCCGGGGAGGATCCCAGAATTTGCATTTTTAGCATTCTCACCAGGTGACTCTTATGATTAAGGCAGCTCTGGTAGTCGCTGATTCACACAACCTCATTTAATTCGCCTTTCCGTCCCTTGCAATTTGGGGTCATTATTCCTGTTTACGAGTTGAGCAAACCAAGGTTGGGCGAGATCTAGTGAGCGGTTCAGGGAGAGGCGCAGGGGGCTGGCGTGGTGCGTCCACCCTCCGCGGGCTGCTGAGACCTCCTGTGCACTCTTGTCTTGTTTCCTTTTAGGAGCCTGGGTCTCGCAGGGTCTTGGGCTGGGCTGCCCTCTGCTGGTCCTGACGCCCAGGCTCGTGTGGTGAGCGGCATTTGCGCATTGCCCTGGGGCCCAGGCAGCTGCCTAGGGCATGTGGAGACCGAGGGCGCTGCAGACGGTGGGAGTCCCGCACGCCGACTCAGAGCCTCAGTGGGGGCAGGGAGACCCCGGGGCCTTGGAACTGAAGAGACGCTAAAAGGAAGAATAATGGTTGAAAATGATCTCGCACGTTCTTAACCTGGCTTGTGTCCTCTGCAGGGAGGCATTCTCAGCCTCATTTCAGTCTCCCTAGTTTTCCAGCTTGGAGACAGAGAAGCTGGGGAGGGAGGGGTGTTTCCTGTCAAAGCGTGAAGACCTTAGTACAAGTTACTGCCCTCCCTCCAGAGGGCGATGCCGGAGAGCAGTGGGTGCAGGCAGAGGTGCCGTTTTTGCCAGGGCCTGATATGGCTTCAATTCTGGCTTAATTTCCCCTCCTTGGAGCTACGGGGCACATTGGATTTCTCCTTCTTAGATACTTCGCAGAGCTGAAATAAATGAATCCCGCAACAGACGCCAATATTCCTGCCTGATTGCTCGGACTAATTGATGTTTTGGTGGGCATTGCTTTGCTTGGAAATTAAAACAGTTAACATGGCTCAACGTTAAATCAATTTAAAAATACATTTTCCAGATGCCTTCCATTTCCTTGGGAGGCAGCTGAATGAATGGCTGTGGAATTATCAGTTAAACTTTCGAAATATTCCTTTCTTGATGGAGGTGGTGGCTCTTCTTGTTTTAAGTTGCTCTGGGCTTTGGGGATGGGTTGAAATACAAGAAAATAAACTGTGTAAGCCAGTCACTCCTGTGATTATGGCACAGCGAAACAAACGCATCCACTGGCCCAATCCTTTTGGAGGCTGGGGTGGAGTTACCTCTGAAAACCTGCAGGATGCTCTTGGCCTTTGGCTCAGGAAGGCCGAGCTCAGGAAGGGGCGCTTTGCCGCCTCCCAGGTGTTACGCCTTCTCAAATTCAGCCAACAACGTTGTTTCGCAACACATCACTTAGGTGGCAATTTAGGCACCCTGAGTACTTCTGTGCTGCCTTCAGCACATTCTGTGCCCTTTTCCTGGTCACATCCACAGTAGACGTCTCATCTGGAGACAAGAAGAGCCTGCTTGAGTTTCCAAAAACCTCTGGTGTTCCGTCAGAGGTGGGTGGGTCTTAAACAGCATCATAGGTAGATGTTATAGAGGCTGGTGTGTTTTCAGATGTCACATGTGATTATTACAGAAAACTGAAAGACCAGGGTGTGGAGAGTGTGGCCCTGCGGGTGTTACTGGGGGTCTGATCTGGTTTTCTTTCATCCTGGCAGGAAAGTGGCAACTAATGCTGCTTCTCTAGCACGGATCGTTTGTCTTGTTACAAACTTGAGCCCCAGTTTAGCTGGGCCGGACCAGCTGCTTGGAGAGGGACGCTGGGTGAGAATGTGTCTGCCCAGATTCCCATCAGAGGGGCCTTGGACCTCGCTCACTAGTCCCACTTTCTTCCAGCCTTGGAGTATCCTGGGCAGGAACAGTAACAACAGTCTCGTTTGAGTTGGACATCACGCTGCCAATCTCACGTAGTCTGTGCGTCTCACTTTCCCTTCTGATCATTTGTTTTTGGTTTAATTCCTGGATTGTTTCTCTCATCGTGGATGACGTTAAGTAACAGCTCCTGTTTTGGAGGCTAAGTCTGCAGCTGAGGGCTTTAGCTGTGTCATTAGCTTATGTCATAGTCATCACGATCCTGCCAGGTGGATGCTGTTGGTTCCCTTTTTCCAGATGAGGGGACAGAGCCCGAGAGAGGTAAGGAACCCTTGTCTGAGGCCTCTCAGGTAGTGAGGATTTAAATCCTGACTTTTTCTTGCCCCGTGCTGCCTCCTGGATGGGTATTCTTGAACTTCTCTAATGAGTTAGATCAGAGAGAGCTTCTGTAGATCCCGTCCTCTCCTCCTCTGGCAGGAGGCCAGCTTGCCTCACAGCACATATAATTGGTGATTGCCTCAGGCAGGAAGACAAATCCAGCTTATGCCCTGCAGGACCCCTGGGGTCTACGGTGGAAATGCTCAGTCCTCTGCACTCGGGAAAGCAGCGGGTCACAGCACAGGCGCCACTCCCGTTCAATGTCAGCCGCACCGTTGGATGCCCAGCCCCACCTTTTGCAACTTCTCCCAGCTGTTTGCAGAGATCACGGACACTGGCGTGCAGGTCACAGTGTGCTGGCCATGGCTCTGATCAGTCAGGACCTGTGCTGTACTGGTTATTAAAATGTTTGAATATCTCTCAGCTATATCCTTTTACAGAACCCCAGCTTCAGGCTGGACGGGAGTGGGAGTCTTTCTGCAACTTCAGTCTACCATCCAGTGGGGCTTAGAATTAAGCTGTTCTCTCTAGTCCTGGAACCCAGGGCTCCAGCCACAGCTGCTGGGTTGGGCTCCACTGCCAAGGAGAGGTGGCTGTGTATGTGGGTGCGTGTGCAAATGTGTGTGTGTGTGTGTTTACCTGGCTTTACTGAAGAATTGCTGTCATGGAAGAGACAGTCAACAACGTAATATTAAATATTCCGTATTTATTTGTCCTTAAAATTTCTTTGCCCACCCTTGTCTCCTGAGGTCCTTTAAAACATCTATATTGCCTCCCTATAAAACATGTATATAATAAACAGTTAAGCCCGGCAAAATTCCAGACCACACAGTGTCTAAGCGGGACGTCTACAAAGTGCATGTCTTGAAGCCTTCTAGAAGTGAGTGTCCTCTCTGCAAACCCATCCAGGACGTCCAGCGATTCTTGGGATTCTCAGCCACCACAGGAGGGTCATTTTACACTTCTCGGCCTCCACTGCCCCAGGTACTGATTGTTTCAGAAAGGGACATAACTTGTCTGATCCTTGGAGACATCTGCAACCTACCTTGTTTGCCTTCACTTTCATCCTGGCTTTTTATGAGCCAGATCAGATACATGCTGATGAAATCTGGAGGGAGGGGCTGTCCTTTCCCAGGAGAACTCTGGCCCTGAGGAATTCCTTCCAGTCTCTGAGACCCTCCGGAACACTCCTGTTGGCTGCAGGGTGGGTGGGTGGGAGGACTAGAGGATTGTTCTCAAATCTGCTCACTCCCTCTGTTAGGATGGAACATCCAAGCCTTTGCTGTGTGGCTGTGTCATGCAATTCAGTAGGTAGAGTCTAATTCCCTACCTGCTAACTTTGGGCTTTGGGCGTTGAGCAGACATGACACAGTCCACCAGCAGCAGTCTTACCCGTGATTTGGCTTGACCTCTTGGCAATTGCTTCCTCATGTGAGGAGACCTGTGGGTGAGGAGACATGAGGAGCAGACCTGAGCCCAACCCACAGCTTGGAGCCAAGCTGAGATCAGCAGAACCCAGGTGAGCTCAGCCAAGCCCAGGAGAGCCACAGCCAACCTGAATACTCATATGTAAGAAATAAATAGTTGTTAAGGGAAGCCATTGAGATTTGGGGGTTATTTGTTACTGCAGCCAAAGCTGACTTATATCCCATGTCTTCAACATGCCTTCCTTGCATAGTGCTGGTCCCATGCTGGGGATAGGAAGGTGATGCACTCTGTCCCTTTCTTCACATTCCCATCCTTTACCACGTACCCATGCCCATTTGTGAAGCTCTTTGTCAAGCGCTGTGCTACTTGATACATCGTCTTGGCCCCTAACTTCCACTTATTTCCCATTTTCAAGATCAGGGGGTCATAGAAATCAGGTCCCAGACGCTCAGGGGTCAGAGCTTATGCCCCAAACATGGTGGTTCTACCTGCTCTGCCATGCAGCTTTCATATCTAATGACTTATTGAACTATTTCCCCTTGAGCACTCACTGATCCAACCTCATTCCCTCCCACCTACAGCTTAGCTACACTCCCTGGTACTGTCAAGACTCTGTAAGCTGGAGTCTCCCAGAAGAACTTTCAGGTCAAGTAATAGCACATGGCGTAGGTACATATCGGCCCATCCTCAGGGGAGAATGCCCCAGTTGAAGAAGACATCTGGCTCTCTCCCAGGTGTGTGTCATCTCCTCCATTCACGCCGGAAGCTGGAAGACACTTTGAAGTGACTGAGGTCAACAAGTCTGGCCTTGAGCCTCCCGCCCTTGCGGATCTCCCCATCATCTTCATCTGCTCCTTGTCATGTGAGGCCCATTGAGACCCCACTCTCCACCATGACATCTTGGGTCAGGGAACCTGAGACTGACGGGCGGGCTGGCGGGTTCCCACTGGCGTCCAGTCAGCTCCAGGACCTCTCACACCGGGAAGGGTTTGGGGTTGGAGGAATGGGCGTGATAACTCACCAGCATTTAGCCCCTGTGGGCAGAAACCTTGACTGTCTTGTTCACTGCCATATTCCTCCTGTTCAGCAGTCCCCAGTAGGCTGGGTCATGGTTGGTGTTCTTGACATATTTGTTGAATATGTAAATGTTTCATTTTCCTCCTCACACCAGACTGAACTCAGTAGGACCTTTGATCAGGCAAATATTGGGAAACTTCAGCTCCGGGGGAGCTGGGGAGATATGATAAGAATATACTCATTTAACAAACACGTATTGAGAGCCCGCTTTTTGCCAGCCCCCGTGCTGGGCAGACAGACGCAGAGTACACACAAGCCGGTTCTCGTGCAGCTCACGTTCTGCCGGGAGCTGGGAGAGGTGCTTGATAAACACACACGCACGAATCAGGTAGTGATAAATACTATGGAGAGAAGTAAATCTGGAGGAAGAATTGGGGACTCCGGATGGTGGTGGGAGTCGGAGCAGAGAACAAGCTTTAGGTAAAAACCAGGTGGTCAGGGGAAACCTCATGGAGAAGATGGTGACAGAGCGAAGACTTGAAGGAGGTACGGGGCAGCGTGCATACACCTACACCTATGCCTATACTTACGTCTACATCAACATCTATATCTATATCCAGACAGGATAGCAAGGATGAGCAAGTGCAAAGTCCCAGAGGCAGGACTGAAGCTCCAGGAGTCTGAGGACCAGCAAGGGGACACAGGGGTGGGGGCGGGGAGAGGCAGGAGATGAGGTTGGAGAGGTCACGGGCCAGATCAGGCAGGGCCTCGCAGGCATCACAGGGCTTCGTCTCGCGGCTTTGAATGAAACGGAAGTGGCAGGAGGTGGAACCCCGCGGATCTTTCCCCTCTTCCCATGACACCAGGGCCACTTTGAAGTGGCTCTTGCTCCCAGACCTCCTCTGGGTTCCGTCTTGCAACAATATGTTCCCACGTATCGTTGGGCTTGCCTTGGTTTCCGTCCTGCTGCTTCCTTGAAAAGGGGCCTTTGTACCAGTTCAGTTTGGTGAACATTATCTTAGAAGATTTCACTTAGGATTTTGTTTCCAGGCCCCTCCCTGTTTCCCAGACATGGTGGGGGAGAACTTCCCCTCACCTCCATGATTCCTGATGGCATCTCCTCCTCCCCACACGGCTGGGTGAGCCGTCAGCCTAGCAGGAGGCCCTCCAAGTCACCTGTAGGTGGTGTATCTGGAACCTCTTGACTTATATCCCTGCTGAGAGCTGGGCAAGGGTCTGGATTCAGGCCTAGCTGGATCCAGGAGCTCCAACAGCATCCCCAGGAGTTGGCTTCTCTCTTGCAATCTTTTGACTCTGACTTTAGATTTGGCTTCTTTCCTAGGCAGGCTCTACTTTCATGGTGGCCACCATCAGCTTTAGACTCATAGCCTAACACTTGAGCATTATTGAGAGAGAGAGGGAACTTGGTCCTTCCCGGTCATGTCAGCAAAAGTCCCTGGATTCACTTTGACTGGGCCTGCTTGGGGCAGGTGACATCTCTGAACTGGCCACTGTGGCTAGGATGGTGGAGCACACCAGGTGGCTGAGGCTAGGTTAGGAGATTACCCCAAATCCTACCCCAAATCACACTGACTCAACAGGAAAGGGCTGATTCCAGAAGAGTTCAATTACCAAACTGTGTAGACAGAATTCTAAGCTGGCCCGTGTAACCTCTTCCCCCCAAGGGCAGGCAGAACCTGGGCATGGGAGGGGATGTCACTCCCATGACTGGGTTACTAATCAGTTGACTTTGAGTTAATCAAAAGGGCAATTGTCTGGGTGCGCCTGACTTGATCAAGTGCACCCTTAAAAGGAGCCAGGACCTTCCTGATGACAGAACTGTTCAGAATGTGACAGCCTACGGGGGTACCACATGGCAAGGACCCAGGGTGGACTTTAGGAGGAGATCAGCCAGCAAGAAAACAGAGACCTCGGCCATACAATCAGAAGGAACTGAAGTCTGCAGACAACCAGCCGTCCTGGAGGAGGACCCCAGCCCCGGATGAGACCCCAGCTCCAGTGACACCATGATTTCAGCCCAGTGAGATTCTGAGCAGAGAACCCAGTTGAGCCATGCTGAGCTTTCTGACCTACAGAACTGTGAGATAATAAGTGTGTGTTATCTAAGCTGCTCCGTTTCTGTCCATTTGTTATGCAGCAATAGAAAACTAAGACACAGAATAAGGGGAAACAAACGCAGGGGAGGCGGTGACTGAGGTGTACACGGAGCTGAGAGCTGGGTGGCCATTTTTGGTTGAAATCGATTCGCTCTGGAATTTAAGCTTAGCCTGGAAACCTGTCCATGAGCATGAACACCCCCTGCCGCCTCCCTCCACCCCACCAAAGTTTCCTTGGGTGGGCATCCTACTCCTTTTCTGTCTCTCCCTCTAGGATCTTTTGCTTCTTGGCAGGAGGGAGGCCCGGTATGTTTATTTATCTTTTGCATTTGTCATTTATAGTGACTTAGCATCAGTTCCTCCTTCCCCACAATACTGTGAATTTCCTTTGGGAACATTCCTCTGGGACTTCTGCTCACGTGGATTAGGTGGGATCAATCCGACCTTCAGCTCCAGTGCTGGGCTCTGATTCACTGAAACCAGTCAGCATTTCTCATTCCCCAGTCCACGGTGATTGATCAGGGATGGGTCATTGAGAGCCAGGCCTGGGATTTTTATTCAACTGTTCAGAGAGAGAGAGAGAGAGAGAGAGAGAGAGCGTACATGCACAAGAGAGAGTGAGAACAAGAGAGATTCTCTTTCCTTCTGAACTTGAACTGTTCAGCCATCTTGAAATAGTGAGAAGTTGTATGAAGGAATGGAATTAAGAAATGTAATGAGAAGAATGGAGTTAAGGGATGATGTGAGAAAACCCAGGTTCTGGTAATAGTTTTTGGAGCCTGGATCAAACCATACCTGCAGATCTGCCTGTGGATCATTCAGTTACATGAACAAAATTGGGTTTGATTTTCTGATGCTTACAACTGGTTGGAATGGCTTCTCTTGCCTTCCTTTTTCTTAATTTTTGGATGTCTGCAGATTGTTTTTTACTGTGGGTGCAGCTGATCACAAAGTGTCATTTTCTCTATAACAAATAGTTTATGGATATCTTGGCTTCCCAGGGCCCTTAACAACACTGTTTTTGCCTGAATTTGGCTCAGATGCACCTGACTGTCTGATGGGTTACAGGGACCCTGGTTTTAAAAACTATCTTTACATAGATGATGAAATAGCTATTTAATGGTCAAGGTTTTTGCCTTGAGCCCTAGGCTTCTTCTGGAGATGACACTCATTGGAGGTGGGAGATTTGCTCCTCTCACCCTCTG
Source organism: Kogia breviceps (assembly GCF_026419965.1). NCBI lineage: Eukaryota > Metazoa > Chordata > Mammalia > Artiodactyla > Physeteridae > Kogia > Kogia breviceps. Next base: position 69,926,203 of record NC_081323.1, read on the forward strand.
GGGGCCTTCCTAGTTGGGAATTTGGCCTCAGGTGGCTTAGTCATAGCTGGCTGACTCCAAGTACTCAAGTTTGGATCTGCTTGTCCAATGGTGTCCCCCGAGGGCAGCCAATACCATCTCCTGCTTTTTTCCCTCCTGATGTAGCATCATGCAGGGCACAAATTCTGGGGTGCAGGGCAGGGGCCTTTAGTTCTCCTGTACAGACAGCCTGGGTCTGCTGGCACAGCAGCCTGCTCTTAGCAAGTCCGATTTTCTATCTGGCAGCCAGCAGCATCTTGTATGACTTCTGGTAAAGGCTTCCCTGGTCTTTGCACAGAAGGGGTGGGGAGCTTTTTCTCTTTGTTGTGTATGGTTCATGACTGTTCCCATAGTCAAACACCTATACCAGTCTTGTCAAGTACTTGGCTAAAGCAATGAAAGAACGGAGCTTGATATGCAAGAATGCTGCCTGGATCTCTGTGAATATGATATTATAGTTCTTCACTTCCCACCCTCCCCAAGGACTGACACTCTTACAGCATCCCGAGGCAGGCTCAAAAACCTGTATTACACTTCCCAATAAAGCCTCTAGTCCTGGGCAGTCGTAGCTTTATTTTGAAAGCTATTTTGTGTTTCTCCATGCTGGTTGGAATGGCAGCTTTGGAGAGCTTACCGATGTCTGCTCTTTCCTAGAAGAATTGCTATGACTTCTGCACTTTTTAGAAGCTCAGATCAAGCTGCCAGGTGTTTTGTTTATGTTTGGATATTTTTCTGGGTGTACCTCCAGATCCACTCTCCACTCGTATCATTGCCTCTGGCTTGCAGCGGGGATTGGGCAATGGGGCCAGGCAGGAGACTGGAGGGTCCTGACTCCCTTTCAGCCAGCCTGAGGGTTGCGTCCTCCGTGAAGGTCACAGTTCCTTTGGGGAGCTCTTTCTGACAGCTACAATGCTCTCTGGGTTCCAGAAGCCTCTCTATCCCTTTCTCTTTTAGCCTGGGGGTAAGGGCTTGCCGCTGCTGACCATTCCAGGGTAATTTGCATTCCTTATTTTCTCTTAACCCTGCCTGTACCTCTGCAATACTCTTTTCATTAAACTCTCTTCGAATACCTTATTTGAGTGTACCATCCTTTTCCTGATCCATTTAGAACATCCAGTGCCAAAGAATGCACTCTCCAAAGGCTGCAAAGGGAGTTCCAAAGAAGTTTCTCCAATGTCCCTCTGATGTGGGGTGCTTGTCCACCTCCAACATGGATGAATCAGGTCAATTAATGCTGCCCTAATTTTTTTTTTTTTTTTTTTTTTTTTGTGGTACGCGGGCCTCTCACTGTTGTGGCCTCTCCCGTTGCGGAGCACAGGCTCTGGACGCTCAGGCTCAGCGGCCATGGCTCACGGGCCCAGCCGCTCCGCGGCACGTGGGATCTTCCCGGACCGGGGCACGAACCCATGTCCCCTGCATCGGCAGGCGGACCCTCAACCGCTGCGCCACCAGGGAAGCCCAATGCTGCCCTATTTTATCTGATCAAGTTTGTTATTGATGTCATGAAGATGCATTCCTTTTACTCTGGCTCAGGAATAGCTAGCTGGGCACTGCACCTGTAGTTAATGACCCTGGATACAATTCTCAAATTAATCTGGGGTCAGCTGAATCTATCCAGCCTGTGAGGAGCCCCCCAGTTTTTTAAAAATAATTTTTTTTAAACATCTTTATTGGAGTATAATTGCTTTACAGTGGTGTGTTAGTTTCTGATTTATAACAACATGAATCAGCTATAGGAGTCCCCCAATTTCATGACCAAGGAAAAACCAAAGCCCCACTTGGGTTTCTGTGAATTTCTGGTGAATCACTGCCTCTGGGATCCTCCTAACTGTATACTATTTATGCACCTCATTGCCCCAGCTGTGTCATCTCAAATAACCCATTCACAAGAAAGCGCCAGTGGGTAAATGTGGGCAGCTTCTAGGGTGGCCCCCAATGATCCCTGCCTCCTGGTATTCATACCCTTGTGTAACACCTTTCCCTGAGTGTGGGCTAGGTCCAGTGACTTGTTTTTAATCAGTAGCATGTAGCAAGATGTTGTCCCTGAGATAAAGTTACAGAAGACTGGGACTTCCTTCTTTCTGACACGCTCTCTCTTGATCACTCTGATACGTCCAGCCGCCATGTTGTAAGTGGCCCCATGGCAAGGATCTGAGGGCAGCCTCTGCCAACAGCTCATGAGAAGCTGCATTCAGCCAACAACGTGTTCCCTAGTGTAGCCTTAAGATGAAACCTGGCTGACACCTTTACTGCAACATATGAGAGACCCTGAAGCGGAGGGCCCCGTTAAGCCAGGCTCAAATTCCTGACCCGCAGAAACTGTGAGATAATAAAGATGTGTTGTCTTAAGCTATTAAGTCTTGGGGTGACTTGTTGTGCAGTGATATGTAGCTAATACAGTAATCTAAACTTTACTGATGATTGCAGTAGAGAGACCAAAGTCGGATTTGTATTGCACATCTTGCAATGAATGACTAACTAACCCATCCAGCAGGCATTTCTCTGTATCCTCAGACCCATCAGTGCTATGGATTCCTCTGTCTTGCTCTCTTGATAGCACTCTTCAACTTGGCAGTGTCCAGCTCCATTGACTATTGTCTTCCTTAGGGTTTTCAATTCTTTCTCTGTCCACTTTGTAGAGACTTTTAGTTCTTTTTTTTTTCTTTCTGTTTTTCGGTACGCGGGCCTCTCACTGTTGTGGCCTCTCCCGTTGCGGAGTGCAGGCTCCGGACGCGCAGACTCAGCGGCCATGGCTCACGGGCCCAGCCGCTCCGCGGCATGTGGGATCTTCCCGGACCGGGGCACGAACCCGTGTCCCCTGCATCGGCAGGCGGACTCTCAACCACTGCGCCACCAGGGAAGCCCAGAGACTTTTAGTTCTTACTAACGTCTACTCCCAAACTCGTTGACAAACTCCTCCAGGTGTCCAGCAGAACAATGTCCTCTCTGTCAACACAGCCCATCTTTCTTGGGGAGCAGTGTGGGTTATAGATCTAGAAAATATCTGTTACATAAGTCTCTCAGCTCTTTCTTGCATATATCGCTATTCAACAGCTTAAAGTCATTGAAAAATGCATGCAAACAAAATTTTCATCTAACAAAGAAAATGCCATTATGACAGTGTTCAAATCATGTTCTCATGTTGCATGTGAAGGAGAAGTACATGCCACTGGAGAAAAGCCTTTTAAATTCTATGCTTTGGGGGCTTCCCTGGTGGTACAGTGGTTAAGTATCTGCCTGCCAATGCAGGGGACACAGGTTTGAGCCCTGGTCTGGGAAGATCCCACATGCCGCGGAGCAACTAAGCTCATGCGCCACAACTAAGCCTGTGCTCTAGAACCCGTGAGCCACAACTACTGAATCCATGTGCCACAATGACTGAAGCCCGCACGGCCAGAGCCCATGCTCCGCAACAAGAGAAGCCACCGCAATGAGAAGGCTGCACACTTCAACGGAGAGTAGCCCCGGCTTGCCACAACTAGAGAAAGCCCATGCGCAGCAACAAAGACCCAAGACAGCCAAAAATAAAACAAATTAATTAATTAATTAAAAAAATAAATCCTATGCTTTTTGACATTTCAGCTAGTACGTTAGACAAGAAAGCTGCAACAGACATATAGTTGGCAGCATTGTTGGAAAAATATGGGCTAGAAAAGAATTCCAGAACACTATTCATTGAACCCGAGATGGTTTTAGAGGCTGAGGCTGTGAAATCATTACAGAGAAACTGTAGACACACTGCAGAGTTCCCATTGTGCAGATTTTGATTTGGTTGGTTCATGCAGGCAAGCTCTGGGCCAGTTAAGACCTTGCTAAATACCTAACACATACTCAGTCAAGAAAGATAAATGTAGAAGGTGGCAGCATGGGAAAACATGGAGTTCGTGTCTCTCCACAGCTAGGGCTCCTGCTGGATGCTGGTGGGGGATCTCAACACCCAAGGAGATGGGAGGAACCCCCAAGCGAACCAGTAGGATGTGGGGGGACTGAAGAGGGGGGAGAAGTAGAGGCTGGACAGGATCGGCGCCCCTGAGGGGTGGCTGAGAGCGGGGAGGGATTCCCATACCTGAAGGGACCCTCGGAGTCTCGGACTGAGGGGGAGCGATCCAAGCGTTTCCCCTGCCCAATTGGCTGGGGAAGTCTGCCCGGCTCTCAGGCGGGTCCTACGCCCTCAGAGGCCCCCTCTGGGCAGTGTTAGTCCTGGAGGCGTAGGAGGGAGGCCCGGGGAAAACAGGACAGGCAGGCGGGAGGGGGCCTCCATGACTGGAGGAGCGGGAGAGGAGCAGGGGGCGTTTGCCCTGCCCACTGAAGCCCGGGAAATCTGCTGGGCTCCCAGGCTGGGTCCCCTGCCCTCCAAAGCCCCATCCAGGCCACATGGGTCCTGGGGGCATAGGAGGGAGGCTGGGGAAGAACAGGAGAGGACCAGAGGAGCCCTCTGAGACCAGAGGCACTGCCTGGGCCCCTTCTGTTCTGTTGAGCCTAAGCCCCACCCCCCACCCCCCAAGGGCCTATTCCAGCCCTGTGGGTCCTAGGCATAGGCCACGCCCACCACCCAAACGCCACCCCTGCTTAGGCCATGCCCTCCACAACCAAGGCCCTTTCCACTAGTTTTTTGTTCTCCTCCTCTCTTTTACTATTGTGGTTTGTTTTACCCTCCTGTTGTTGTTTCATCTATATTTTTATTTTTATATTTTTTCTAACATATCTGTTAGTTTCCTAGTCTAATTACTCTTTGTTATTGTTCTCCTTTTGTTTTTTGCCACCCCGTGCACCTTGTGGGATCTTGGTTCATGAGCTGGGGGTCAGGCCGAAGCTCCTGTGGTGGGAGCTCTGAGTCTGAACCACTGGACTAACAGAGAACCTCAGACCCCAGGCAATATTCATCAAAGTGAGGTCTCCCAGAAGTCCTAATCTCAGCACCAAGACCCAGCTCTACCCAATAGCCTACAAACTCCAGTGTTGGAAGCCTCAGGCCAAACAACCAGTAAGACAGGAACACAATCCCAACCATCAAAAAAACAAAAAAACAACAAAAACACGAGATGGCAAAAAAATATGTCACAGATGAAGGAGCAAGGTAGAAACCTACAAGACCAAATAAATGAAGAGGAAATAGGCAAGCTACCTGAGAAAGAATTCAGAGTAATGCTAGCAAAGATGATCCAGAATCTCAGAAATAGAATGGAGGCATGGACTGAGAAAATACAAGAAATGTTTCACAAATATCTAGAAGAACTAAAGGACAAACAAACAGAGATGAACAACACAATAACTGAAATGAAAAATACACTAGAAGGAAGCAAATACAGATTAACTGAGGCAGAAGGACAAATAAGTGAGCTGGAAGACAAAATGGTGGAAAAAACTGCCAAGGACCAGAATAAAGAAAAAAGAATGAAAAGAATTGAAGGCAATCTCTGAGACCTCTGGGACAACACTAAATGCACCAATATTTGAATTATAGGGGTCCCAGAAGAAGAAGAGAAAAAGAAAGGGTCTGAGAAAATATTTGAAGAGATTATAGTGGAAAAATTCCCCAACATGGGAAAAGAAATAGTCACCCAAGTCCTGGAAGCTCAGAGAGTTCCATACAGAATAAACCCTAGGAGAAACACACCAAGACATGTATTAATCAAACTAACTAAAATTAAATTCAAAGAAAAATATTAAAAGCAGCAAGGGAAAAACAAAAAATAACATACAAAGGAAATCCCATAAGTTTATCAGCTGATTTTTCAACAGAGACTCTGCAGGCCAGAAGGGAGTAGCAGGATATACTTAAAGTGATGAAAGAGAAAACCCTACAACAAAGATTACTCTACCCAGCAAGGATCTCATTCAGATTCGACGGAGTAATCAAAAGCTTTTCAGACAAGCAAAAGCTAAGATAATTCAGCACCATCAAACCAGCTTTACAACAAACGCTAAAGAAACTAGGTGGGAGACACAAGAGAACAAAAAGACACACAAAAACAAACTCAAAACAATCAAGAAAATGGTAATAGGAACATACATATCAATAATAACCTTGAATGTAAACAGATTAAATGCCCCAACCAAAAGACACAGACTGGCTGAATGGATACAAAAACAAGACCCATATATATGCTGTCTACAAGAGACCCACTTCAGACCTAGGGACACATACAGACTGAAAGTGAAGGGATGGAAAAAGATATTCCATGCAAATGGAAATCAAAAGAAAGCTGGAGTAGCAATACTTGTATCAGATAAAATAGACTTTAAAATAAGGACTGTTACAGAGATAAGGAAGGACACTACATAATGATCAAGGGATCAATCCAAGAAGATATAACAATTATAAATGTTTATGCACCCAACATAGGAGCTCCTCAATACATAAGGCAAATGCTAACAACCATGAAAGGGGAAAAAATTGACAGTAACACAATAATAGTAGGGGACTTTAACACCCCACTTACGCCAATGGACAGATCATCCAAACAGAAAATAAATAAGGAAACACAAGCTTTAAATGACACAATAGACCAGATAGCTTTAATTGATATTTATAGAACAATTCACCCAAATGTGGCAGAATACACTTTCTTCTCAAGTGCACATGGAACATTGTCCAGGATAGATCACACCTTGGGTCACAAATCAAGCCTCAGAAAATTTAAGAAAATTGAAATCATATCAAGCTATGAGGCAGCAACACTATGAGATTGGAAATCAACTACAGGAAAAAAACTGAAAAAAACCCACAAATACATGGAGGCTAAACAGTGTGCTACTAAATAACCAGGAGATCACTGAAAAAATCAAAGAAGAAATAAAAAAAAATATAGAAACAAAGGACAACAAAAACACGACGACTCAAAACCTATGGGATGCAGCAAAAACAGTTCTAAGAGGGAAGTTTATAGCAATACAATCTCCCCTCAAGAAACAAGAAAAATCTCAAATAAACAATCTAACCCTACACCTAAAGCAACTACAGAAAGAAGAACAAAGAAAACCCCAAGTCTGTAGAAGGAAAGAAATCATAAAGATCAGAGCAGAAATAAATGAAATAGAGACAAAGAAAACAATAGCAAAGATCAATAAAACTAAAAGGTGGTTCTTTGAGAAGATAAACAAAATTGATAAACCCTTAGCCTCAACAAGAAAAAAAGGGAGAGGATGCAAATCAATAAAATTGGATATGAAAAAGGAGAAACACAACCGACACTGCAGAAATATAAAGGATTATAAGAGACTACCGCAAACAACTATATGCCAATAAAATGGACAACCATGAAGAAATGGACAAATTCTTGGAAAGGTACAATTTTCCGAGACTAAACCAGGAAGAATTAGAAAATATAAACAGACCAAGCACAAGTAATGAAACTGAAACTGTATTTAAAAATCTTCCAGCAAACAAAAGTCCAGGACCAGATGGCTTCACAGGCGAATTCTATCAAACACTTAGAGAGGAGCTAACACCCACCCTTCTCAAACTCTTCCAAAAAATTGCAGAGGGAGGAACACTCCCAAATTCATTCTAGGAAGCCACCATCATCCTCATACCAAAACCAGAAAAAAGATATCACAAAAAAAGAACTTGTGTATGAATTACGTCTCCATGACAGTTGTTGAAAGAAGAAGACATGTAAGAAAAACTTGAATTTGGAGAGTCCTTAATTAGCCTGGCCTTGTCCAGTCTTAAGTAAGAATAAATTCAGTTTGGTGACTGGACATTGAAGAATGAACAATTCTCAACATCCAGCAACGCATCATAGCTTTTCCAAAGACAGAGAGCCTAATGGCGTCAAAAGGTGGTTGTTTCAGGGAGGGATGAAAAAAAAAAGTAAGTCAGATCAAGACATTCCTCTGCTCAAAACCTTCCAATGTCTTTCCATGTAAGGCAAAACTAAAGTTCTTAATATTGTCTGCAAGGCACAGGGCGGTCTCCCATCCCCGACTTGTCTGAGCTCCCTGTCCTTCCTTTGTCCACTCCAGCTTCCTCGTGGTCTCTCCAATTCCCAGACCAGCTCCTGCCTGAAGGCTTTGTACTGGCTGTTCTCCTACCAGCAAGGGGCTTACACCACTGCCTCTATGCTTGTTCACTTGCTTAAATGTCACCTCTTGGCTACCTCCGTGACCAGCCCATATAAAAGCACACTGCTGACATTTTCAGTGTCTCTTCCATGCTTCATTCTTCTCTGTAGCACATCTGACCTATTACACGTTTACTCGTGTTTGGGTTTGCTGTCTGTCTCCCCATGCCTACTCCAGAATCTAAGCTCTATGGGACAGGGATTTTTTTTTTTTTTTTTTGCCACGCTGCGTGGCATGCGGAATCTTAGTTCCCTACCAGAAATCAAGCCTGTGCCCCGTGCAGTGGAAGCACGGAGTCCTAACCACTAGGCCACCAGAGAATTGCCCAAGGCAGGGATTTTTGTCTGTTTTGCTAACTGCAGTATCCTCAGGACCTTGAACAGAGTGTGGCATGTAGTAGGTACTTAATAAATTTTGTTGAATGAAGGGATGAAATGCTACCATGTGTTCAAGAACTCATTGTATGTTCATAGGAAAATAGCAGCTGGGAAGGAGACCCCAGCATCCTACAAAGAGTACAGGGAGATGCCACACAAGTTGCTGAATTGGTTCAAGTGTTCTTTTAAAATTGCAGACTCTTGAGGGTAACTTACACATATAAAGGCAAACATCCCCTTATTTGTACAATTTCTCCTTATTTTTCTTTTTTTTTAACATCTTTATTGGAGTATAATTGCTTTACAATGGTGTGTTAGCTTCTGCTGTACAGCAAAGTGAATCACTTATACAGTTACATATAGCCACTCTTTTTAAGATTCTTTTCCAATATAGGTCATTACAGAGTATTGGATAGAGCTTCCTGTGCTATACAGTAGGTTCTTATTAGTTGTCTATTTTGTATATAGTAATGTGTATATGTCAGTCCCAATCTCCCAATTTATCCCTCCCCTGCTTTCCCCCCTGGTAACCATAAGTTTGTTTTCTACACCTGCAATTCCATTTCTGTTTTGTAGGTAAGTTCACTTGTACCCTTTTTTTAGATTCCACAGATAAGTGATACCATATGATATTTGTCCTCCTCTGTCTGACTTACTTCACTCAGTATGACAATCTCTAGGTCCAACCATATTGCTGCAAATGGCATTATTTTGTTCTTTTTTTATGGTTAATATTCCATTGTATATATGTACCACATCTTCTTTATCCAGTCCTCTGTTGGTGGACAGTTAGGTTGCTTCCAAGTCCCCTTATTTTTCACTCTACCTCTCAGGCAATTTCCTGGAGAATCATTAGCTATCATTTAAGAAGTGAATCTTTGCTATTCTTCTCCCAGGAATAGTTGCCCATGTGAGAAGCAGCTAAACCCCAAATCAGCACCTGCAATTAAGAGTGGCTGCCCTAAGGACCTGGAAAGATATTTCTCGAAAGGAGACACAAATGACCAACAGGCACATGAAAAGGTGCTCAACATCACCGATCATTAGGGAAATGCAAATCAAAACCACAGTGAAATATCATCTCACATCTGTCGGAATGGCTATTGTCAAAAAGACAAGAGATAACAAATTCTGGTGAGACTGGAGAAAAGGGAACCCTAGTTCACTGTTGGTGGGAATGGAAATTGGTTCAGCTACTACGGAAAACAGTATGGATATTTCTCAAAAGGTTAAAAATAGAACGACCATATGATCCAACAATCCCACTTCTGGGTATATATATATCCAAAGGAAATGAAATCAGTATCTTGAAGAGATCTGCACTCCCACTTTCACTGCAGCATTATTTACAAGAGGCAAGATATGGAAACAATCTAACAATCTAAACAATCTAAGTGTCCACTGATGGATGAATGGATAAAGAAAATATGGTATATATAGGGCTTCCCTGGTGGTGCAGTGGTTAAGAATCTGCCTGCCAATGCAGGGGACACGGGTTCGAGTCCTGGTCCGGGAAGATCTCACATGCCGCGGAGCAACTACGCCCGTGTGCCACAACTACTGAGCCTGCATGCCGTGACTACTGAAGTCCGTGTGTCTAGAGCCTGTGCTCCACGACAAGAGAAACCACCACAATGAGAAGCCCGCACACCTCAAGGAAGACCCAATGTAGCCAAAAATAAATAAAATAAATAAATTTTAAAAAAGAAAATATGGTATATACATACAACGGAATATTATTCAATTTAAACAATAAAGGAAATCCTGCTGTTTGCAACAACATGGATGAACCTGGAGGGTATTATGCTAAGTGAAGTAAACCAAACACAGAAAGACAAATACTGTATGATCTCACATATGTGGAATCTGAAAAAGTTGAACTTACAGAACCAGAGAGTAGAAATGTGTTTTCCAGGGGCTAAGGGTTGGGGAAAATGGGGAGATGTTAGTCAAAGGGTTCAAAGTTTCAGTTATGTACGATGAGTAAGTCCTGGGGATCTAATGGACAGCATGGTGGCTGCAGTTAATAATACTATATGGTATATTTGAAATTTGCTGAGAGTAGGTCTTGAGTGTTTTCACTACAAAAGAGATGACTATATGAGGAGCTGGTTATGTTAAGTAGCTTGATTGTGGTAACCATTTCACAGTGTATACATCTATGAAAACATCACATTGTGCACCTTAAATACATACAATTTTTATTTTCCATTTATACCCTAATAAAGCTGGAAAGAAGTTTTACAAAAAAAGGAAAAAAAAAAAAAAAAGACTGGCTGACTAGTCAACAGATTGGGGCTTCTATTTGAAACCCTGCTGATTTTCTGTATTGACAGCATCTTGATGCATATGCATGTGTCTCCTGATCAGAGAGGCCTGTCATAAAACTCTAGAGCATAACAATCTATCTCTTTGAGATTCTCCAGCAGCCCCTGAGGTGAATTCCCCATGTGCCCTGTGTCCTATATTTTAAATCGAACCTATCACAAACATAGCCCCTAACTTTGCTGGCAATCTGTCCAGCTATTTTCATATGTTCCTATAAGACAGAGACTTAAATTCCAGATACTGAGGTTCTTTGGCGTTCATCTGGGCACCAGACTACTCTGTGTGTTCATCTGTAATGTGACATTTTCTTCATCTCTGAAATAATTGTATGGTGTGCTTTACTGTGTCTGTACATGTCAAGGGCTGAGTATTCCAGAAAATATCTGTACTTGAATTTCTAGGTAAAATAAGAATCAGAAAGAATGGGTCTTGTAATACATGGAACTGGAAGTTCAAAGTTTAAAATAAGGGTGAAGGCTGAGAGACAATAGCAGGGAAGGGCTGGATCTGGGGAGGGCTGTGGACAGAGGCCTGGTTCTCCCTGCAGTGGAACGTGCATCACCTGGGGGTGGCAGACTACAGGTGTGTGGAGTCCAGGGCCACAGCTGGCACCTATGGTTCTTTAGGTGAATTACAAAGAGGTGCCACTTCTGTACAGGTGAATGAAAAGAAGTTCCTCCTCTGGGGATAGTGGACCAATTACCAAAAGGCATCCCTTCCTTTGGCTGAAACTCTTTGGACCAAGCCAGATGGCTTAACAAGTGATCCGAGGGAGATTTCTGACCTCATTCATCACCTTGGTCAGGTGCCTTTGTGAAGACAGTGCAACTGTGCTTGAGGGCCTTGCGGGTACCTTCGATTCCTCCTGTTTACAAAACTCAGCCACTCAGCTGAGAAAAGAATTTTAAAATTTAAATGAAGTTAAGGTAAATTTGTGTATAAGTTATAAGGAATGCCATCCTGGTGAACGAGGTTAGATGGGATTGGTAATATCTACCTGCATCAGGGTCTAGAAGATTTACTTGAGTTTTCCTTCCTTAGAGAAAGAATTAAATTGTTTATCTGATTGAACCAGGGCTTGTGTGACATTTCAGCAGAATTTGAATGTACATGTGCATATTCTAAGGCTGATTTGGAAATTAACACTTGAATACTGTATATGTAAGAGGGGCCTACTTGGTTTGAAATAGTCTCTTTCATTCTTTTCAGCTTATTGGTAACTAGGAGTTGATTTATCCCTAAATAGTTCAAAGCCTTTTCTGTTTTAGCTCTGGGAATAATGTTTTTCTTCTTTTCAAAGATGTAATATTTCTGCTAACAATACAGAAAGATAGCAAAGATAAGAACCTTCAGGGCTCTTTGAAGACAAAATGGTCTTCTGAATTGGACATTCATTAGAGTGAAGGGATACACCTCTAAATGTGTGTTGTATGATTTGGGGCTTGTTTGTTTAATGGATTTCTTTGCTTAAACTTCAGGTGCATGCGTGATAATTTTAAAGAGCAGGGAGATGGACAAATGCTATTTAATATGTAAATCTTTTCAAAGGCATTTAAAATTTCTCTCGAGTTTATTTTTCATAATCTTGGTTTAAGGCAAAGAGTGATTGTTCCTCTCCCTCCACATCTCAAAAGATGGGGCCTTTTAACTTACAAGTTCTCTGACCTCAGAGGAGGAGGCAAAGGTTTCCAGAAGGGTTAGAGATGAAGGTGGGGTGGGGAGACAGGCCCTAATTACCAAGGGAGTTGGAAACCATGTGGAAGAGCCACTGGTTTAGGATTGCTGGTTTAACAGTGGATTCCTTTATCTAACTCTTGGTTGTGTTATGGGAATTAAGATGATGGATGTGCCCAGTGTTAGCTATTGTTTTTATTCTCAGTCCCTCATGTGAGTTTACCAGGCATATCTGGGGACATCTGTACCAAGGGTTATGGGAGAACGAATTTGTGGTGGACATTTCAGCCCAGTGAACTTCTCAGGATTTAGGCTGAGGAAGGTGGGGACGGCGCTGGGGCTGGCTGGCTTGGTGGAGGGCTCTTGCATTGGGGTCCTGAGAGCCCCAGGATAGGAGATAAACTTTGCCACAAGACCTGTGGCAGCCTTCTGTGATAATCGGCTTGAAACTCAGACTCTGTCAATGAGGTATTTTTGTTGCCTTGTGTCTGCCTGATTTTTCTTCTTTTTTTTTTTTTTGCGGTACGCGGGCCTCTCACTGCTGTGGCCTCTCCCGTTGCGGAGCACAGGCTCCGGACGCGCAGGCTCAGTGGCCATGGCTCACGGGCCCAGCCGCTCCGCGGCATGTGGGATCCTCCCGGACCGGGGCACGAACCCGTGTCCCCTGCATCCGCAGGCGGACTCTCAACCACTGCGCCACCAGGGAAGCCCAATGCCTGATTTTTTATGTGACTTTCCATTATGCTTTTGCAGCTTTGAGGATCTGTGACACATTTTGTTCCTCCTCAGAGCATACAGAGGTACAATGGCAGATTGTTTCAAAACCAGATTGAGATAATTAATTTTTTAAGCTGCATTTGATTTTTAAAATGATAACCTCTTCTTTTAAAATAATGTAAGATGTACAAGAGTTACAGGTGTTCCGAATACTCGTCACGCAGCTTCCCCAACGATATTTATGTAATCCGATTACATTGTCAAAAACAAGAAATTGATGTTGGCATAATGCTATTCCAATTGATTTTAAGCTTTATTTATTTCTTAATTGCTTAATTGACTTAATTGGGGTATTGTCCAGAAGCAGCTACCACAAACTCTGTAACTCCTGGCCCAAAGAGTTGCAATTAAGCTCTATGAGAACAGCCAACAACTTGCATGTCAGAAATTTCCGTGATGCCATCCCCTTGTTGTGAGGGAGCCGATATGATTTTCCTCATCAAGAGGAAGAGAGGACTCTTCCTTGAGAACTGTGTGTGGGCCATGAGCATATCTAGAATACCTTGTTGGAGGATATTTTATTCTTCATTTTCTTGAGTAAATGCCCTAGCAACCATGATAGGACAAGTCTAGCTGACCCACTTGCCATAAAAAATAATGAAAGATGAGGGACTGTTAAATAGAGCATAGAACCTAAAGGACCTGCTGATGGTAGAGGAGAACCCAGCTCTTTGCTCAGCATCCCAGAAGAAATTGCCTTGGACGTGGATGTTGATGATGGGGGCGCTTATGGACCGAGAAGGGGTAACCTCATTATTGCACAGATGGAATATAGAGAGGAGGCTTGGGTGGAGGTGACTGAACGGGCAAAGAGAGGACAAAATCTAGCTCACCTGAAGAATAGCAATATTACAAAGGGCAAAGTCGACGATATGGGGCAAAAAGGGGATAATCATAAGAAGACCATTTTCGAGCATTGCCCATTGATGCTCTCCATGCATTATCCTCTTCAATCAGCACGACCACCTGAAGAGGTAAGTAGTGGTGTCCTCGTTTCATAGAGGAGGAAACTGAGGCTTGGATATGATGTTGGAGAGGGTCTGGAAGACTGGTTTCCAAAGGGGATGCGTCATATGCTCTGCTGTCATTCACGACACTCCGCCTCTCTCACTCCTCTGCTTCCGAACAAACGCTGTCTTTCCAAGTATTGTCTATTGTCCCTTCAAAACCTACCTTTAATTCACCCACTTCTTTCTGTCTCCTCTGTCATCACTCCAGGCTACCATCATGTCTCAACTGTCCATGGCAGCAGCCTCTCAGCTGATCCCTCCACTTTCTATTTCGTCTCCTGCCTGGGCTATTCTTTCAACAAAAGCCAGAGAAACCTCAAACAAATACGTATCTGCTAAAGTGATTCCCTTCATTTTAACCATCAAAGGCTCCCTTAACGTTACCGTAAAATCCCAAACTCTAATCGTGGCCTATGAAGCCCAGCATGGTCTGGTCCCAGCCAACCATGTGTTTTCAAAAGTGTTTCCTTCTGCTTCAACACTTTTCCTTCCACTTTGGACTAGTGAAATGACTTATCTTTCAAGTCTGTTGTGGACTAAATGTCTGTGTCCCCCTCAAATTCATATGAGACCTTACCCTCCACTGTGAGGATATAAGGAGGTGGGGCCTTTGGGAGGTAACTAGAATTAGATGAGGTCAGGAGGGTGGAGTCATCATGAATGGCATTAGTGCCCCTATAAGTGTCACAAGAGAGCTTGCTCTTTCTCCCTGCTCTCTGCCGTGTGAGGACACAGCAAGAAGTCAGCCATCCATAACCCAGAAGAGGACCCTCATGAGAATTCAACCATGCTGGTACCCTGATCTTGGATTTCCAGCCTCCAGAACTATGAGAAATAAATTTCTGTTGTTTATAAGCCAATGTCTGGTCTTTTATCAACCCAAACAGACTAAGACATGGTCTCACTCTCACCTTAAAATATCAGTTCTCTAACTTGCCAAATTAAAGCAGGCCTCCTATTCTCATGTAAGACTGATACATTTTTCTCAGAACACTTTTCACAATATGTAATTATTTGTTTTTTGTGATGATTTGTTTAACATCTGTATCTCCCCATTAGATCATAAGCTCCATAGGATCAGGGCCTTGTTCTTATTGCCCAGCATTGAATTTATTTCCAGGGCCCCAGGCAGTGCCTGGCATGTAAAGAGGCACTCGATAAATATTTGTTGAATAAATGAGTGAATGAATGAACAAAGATATGTAGGATTGCTGACAATTCTAGCTTTTGGATTTCAGTGTCATTTTTCATTTACTTTCTTAAACAGCAATATTTTAAAGTTATACTTTCAGCTAGAAGGTATAAGAGTTTGAAGCAAAATCTCAAAATCAGTGACTTGTAACTTGGAAGGATGGATGTCCACACAACCCAAAGTTTGTTTCTGACCTGGGATATGACTTTGCTTCTGAGTTTGCCAGTGAACTTGACCACAAAGACACTGAGTGCTCTGCCAGCCACAATCAGCAATCGAGTAGTGGGCGCTGGTGTCAATCTTAGAAACATGAGATATTCTTAGATGCTTATTTTTATAATTGGTTATATTATGGAGTTGCTAAAATGGGCCCAAACCATATGTCTCCATCGAGAAAAGTCTGAGGACTGATTGCATGAAACAAAACGCTAGCAGAGCCATTGAAAAACCACTTGTGTGACTTTGGAGGCAAAGCAAGCACTCGTGTTTTTTTGTAACGGAAAAGAAATGTCTTGGCTTGGAGCAGTACAATGAGGAGTACAATCAAACAAACAGATAAAAAAAATTGTCTCTTCATTCAAGGTCAGTTTGGAATTGCTGTGAAAGGAACATGTAATAATAGAAAACCTAGTGGAGCCTGAAGCTGTAGAGATGGTTGAAATTATTTTGGGTCAAAGAGGCAGCCAAGATGAAAAAAGTGCCCTTATTGAGTGACACCATCAAATGGGTTCAAAAGACACACTTGGGCAATTGGTGGAGAGACCCAGGGGCAACCAGTCCTTTACATGGTGATTAAAGGGGAAATGTCAGTGGCTCTGCCGTTTCACCATCTTTAAAATAATGAAGTCCATGACGACATGCTAATTTGCTCAGGCTGAATGGGATAGCAGTGGGTGAACACTTTTCATCAAGATATAATTTTTCTCCTTTTCTAGCAAGTATCGATACTTGCCATGTGGCTCAGAAATGTACTGTGTCTGTGTTCCTGGAGTCCTCTGACCCTGAGAGAAAGGACAGCACTGAACCTGTGATGGCCCTGCACCTGGACAGAGCCACATTTTCTGAAATGGAAAGATCAGTGTAATGGTGTCTTGCTAATAATAATCTTGTGGGGAATTTTTTTATTGGTTTTTCCTGATGGCAAGTATGTATCCGGTACATCTCATGTATCCGGTCTTCTATTGATTGACACAGAGGCTGCTTCCAGTCATTTGCTATTACAGGTAGCGCTGAATGCAATCCTTGCTCACGTGTCTTTGTACGCATGTCCAGGAATATCTGGAGAACGAATTCCCAGAGGTTGAATTTAAATTTTGCATTTAAACTTTCGATACCTATTGTCTAACCACCCTCTCCTCCCACCAGGCTGTGCCAGCTTACAGTCCCACCAGGCGGGGAGGAGAGAATTGTTTTCTCACACCCTTGTCAACAGAGTGTAGGATCATGTTTAAAAATGTTCCCAATTTTATAGGTGAAAAATATTATGTCATCGTAGTTTTAATTTGCTTTTCTTCTTCTTATGAGTGAGGCCGAACATATTTTAATGGCTTAAAAATTATGGCAAACAAATGAAAACATTATTTCACATTAAAACAAGCACACTATGTAAACAATTTGCATTGGAATTTTACAGATAAAATATAACACTTTAAAGAAATGCCCTGCTTGTGGAGGGCTACTCTGTGTTAAATCCCTAACCATCTTTGGGAACAAATTTTCTTTCCTGACCAGTTAAGGAAACTGTGTTAGAAAAGTTTGAGAAATCCTGCACGTTGGTGTAAAAAGAGCGTTTCTTAAAGTTCAGGAGACCAGCTGTCCACCTGTGTAAGGAATCTCCCGGGTACAGACTCTGTTTGGGTTAAGACATTAAGTATGTTTCAATTTAAAATGTATAATGAGTTAAATATTTTTTTTGGTATGAGTCGTCATGAGTTGGTGATTAGAATGTTCTAATTCCTACCACTGGTAAACTCTGTCAGCCTCAGCAAGATAAAGGGTTATACCAAAAATGATTATGTGTCCTACTTTCTTGAGTGAGTTTTAGGAGGACCCAGGGCAGTAAAGGCTAAGCTCTCATTCTAATGTAAAAGCTGCAAGGGAAAAGAACCACTGGAAATTTGTCATCTGATGACAGGAAATAGGTGGGGGGATGTGGAGAAGGAACATTGTAAGATTCTGCGCTCTGGTCACTGACCAAGACTGCTGGAGTTGATCTTCTATATCCATCTCTTTCCTGACTCTCCCAGGAACAGGAGACTTGGTGAGGTGTATTGGTTAGACCACAGGCTGAGCTGCTGTAACAAAGAAGCCCTAAAATACAATGCCTCAAAAACATGATTAAAGCTTATTTGTTTTCCATGTTCAGGTCGAGGTTGGTCCAGGGTTGAGTAGGCAGCTTGGTTCCATGAACTCATCCAGGGTCTCAAGTTCCTTCTGTCTTATTGCTCTGCAACCCCGGGGGTTCACCTTTATCCTTGTGATTAAAGTTGACTCACCAGCACCGCATCCTAGTTCCAGCTCATAGGAAAGGTGAGAGGAAATTGAGGACCAGTAATTTCCTTTTAAGGAAAGTGATGAAGATGCTGTTACATCATTTGCACTCACATTTCCTGGGTGAGAATTTAGTCATGTGGTCATACTCAGTTGCTGAGAAGTGAGATTCCAAAAGGGTGGCCAGGTACCCTGTTAAAACCCCATGGGGGAATATAAAAGGAAGGAGGAGGGATAGATGTTTGTGGACAGTTAGCTTTCTCTGCTACATGGGTTCAGAGCCTGGCAGAATCATGGTCCAGGGAAGGCAATAATTCTGTATCTGTCATCAGTCACGTCCATTCCAAGCATCCTGTACTGGTGCCAGGAATGGGTAAAATAATAGTAAGAAAGAAGAGGAGGCACCACTTTCTTCTTTGATCCTTCAAATAGGCTTTTATTTCTTTCCTTAAGGATCTGGTATTAAGGATGCCCAGTTGTCGAACTTGGAAGCCATCAGTCATTCATCAGATAATTAGTGGAGCACCTGCTATGTGCCAGGCATTGCCTAGGTGCTGGGTACAGAGAGGTCCTCATGGAGCTTCCTGGAGACTGGAGGATGTAGACATTATACAAAGAATCCCACAGGTAGATGTACAATGACAAATTATGATGCATTCCTTGAAGGGAAAAGTAGAATATTCTGTGCAAGAGTATAAGATATGGATCTAATTTATATTAGAGATTGAGGGAGGTCTTGGTGGAAGGAGTAGTTAAGCTGAGATCTAAAAATAGTTGTGTTAGAGTTGGCTGGTGGATGAGGGAGGGGAAAGAGTGATCAGGTAGAGAGATTAGAATAGTGAATGAGGGGGAGAGAAATGAAATACGTGGCTGGAGAGAGCAGAGAAAGTTCTCCTACAGCTTTGTTGGCCATGTGTAGCCGTATGCTGCATATCAAACTACTCCAAAATGTAGTGGCTTGAAATGGCAGTAATTTATGGTTCATGATTCAGCAGCTTGGAAATTTAGGCTGGACTCAGCTGGGTAGTTTTTGTGATCTAGGCTGTGGTCCCTTTTGCATCTGCGGTCAGCTGTGTATCAGTAGGTGCCTCTGCTTCTAGGGGTAGGTTGGCTGTTGCCTGGGACACCTGGGCTTTCCTCCATGTGGTCTCTCATCTTGCACTAGGCTAGCTCGGGCAGGCTTGTTCACAAGGTGGCAGGGTTCTAAGAGAAGTTGGAAGCATGCAAGACCTCTTGAGACCCATGTTCAGAACTGGTACTCCACCATTTCTGCCACATTCTGTGGGCCAAAGCAAGTCACACAGCCACCCCCAAACAAGGGCTGAGGAAATCGGCTCTTGATGGGAGGAGCTGCAAAGCCACCAAAGCCACACTGTACAGGGTGGGATACAGGGTGGGGAGCACAATTAAGGGCATATTTGCAGCCAAGTACGGAATTTGTGTGATTGGAAGGCACAGGAGAGTTCAAAGCAGGAGCTAGCAATAACAGGGCACATGGCCAAGGTGATTTGTGCTGCGCTGTGGAAACTTGAGAGTTTGTCTTGCCTCACCATATTGGTGATGGGTTCCTTGGAGGCAAAGGGTCTGTGGTATCCTTTCCCAGGGCTGGACACAGCACCCATCTGCCAGCTCAACCCCCGTGGCTGGAAACAGGAATAAAAAGCTTTGTGTTCTCAGCAGCTCCAGGCTTTCCGGCAAAGTGCTGCCGGGTTTTGTACAGACAGCTTAGCTTGTTTGGAGTTGCAAAGCTAATACCCTCACCACAAGCTGAGCTGCCAAGAATCCCAGACTTGTCTAAATTATAATTTGTTTGTTGGGCCTTGAAGGGGTCTGGAAAGCGTGTTCCAACTTCTCTCTCTCACAACACACAAGCACATTTGCCCAAACAGGCATTTATCTTCTGAGCGTTTGTAATGGAATTATTTTATTTTGCCGAGTGAGGCATGCTGGTTGTGAAGCTATTGTCTCTCAATTAACCCTTCCTTCTAGACTCCACTCAGCGATTCTGGGGCTGGGAATCTGGGAACCACATTTCTCCTTTGCCAGCTGGATGCTCTGTGAATAGGGAAACTGGAAGGAAGGAGGAAGGAGGAAGGAGGAAGGAGGAAGGAGAAAGGATGCCTTCCTTCTTATTTGTTTCCTTTTCCCGCCAGTATCACTCCAGTAATGATTCTATACCTTGGCAGTGGCAGTTGATTACACTAGCAGGTGTTCCAGTTTCCAGTTTCGTCACCCACGCTCCCAGAACCAGCCTCGGGAGGCCCTTCACAGACACCAGCACTGTCTGGGCATCAACTCCTTCTCAGAGGTCTGAGTCTCAGCTCCCAGGGTCTCTGCTCCCAAGCTTCTAGGTTCTTCTTCTTTTTAAAAAAATTTAATTAATTCATTCATTCGGCTGCGCCAGGTCTTAGTTGCGGCCTGCAGGATCTTTTAGTTGCGGCATGAGAACTCTTAGTTGTGGCATGTGGGATCTAGTTCCTTGACTAAGGATGGAACCCAGTCCCCCTGCATTGGGAGGGCAGAGTCTTAGCCACTGGACCACCAGGGAAGCCCCTCAAGCTTCTAGATACTAATAACCCCATACACTTCCCTCTGTTCCTTTGGGATGGTAGCTGCTTCATGCAGTTACTATTTCTGTATTAACTCAAGTGTTCCCTTTTTGCATTTTTAGTTCTCTGCTTAAAAAATTCTGATAAAATAAACTTGTTCAGTTTTTGTTGTCCTGCCTGAATCTTGACTGTTACATATGGTATGTAAGATTATCTTAAATGGTACCAAGTTGAACTTTTAAAAAATATTTGAATGGGTTTTTAGTGTACTGTATATTAGGAAAAGAAATATATAACACACCAAACTCATTAGCTCTTAGATATTATTGCTTAAGATTAAAAATATAAGTTGCAAATGACTTAAGAAACAAGGCTAAGAACATAATAGAGTAAAGGATACATAGTCAAAATAGTGAAGGTGGTTTAATGGAAGTTTGAAAGCACTGAGTTAAGGCATGTGCACCATGCCCATTGCCCTAATAAAATAACTCTTTAAGCAGAAAGATTACCTTGGTGCCAAAGAAGAATCAAGATAGAGGGAAGATTAGAAAAGCCATCAAGTCAGATTTCCTGCATCTCTTAACAGTCCCATGTGTGTTGGGTTCCAAAGGTAGCAGCCAAACCTGACCTTTCCCTTGAAGTACAGCCAATAGGTGACTTTTTGTTGGGTCTAGAGGATGAGGTTTACATATTCAGATCAACCAATGATTGAGAAGTTTGGCTGCCAGTTGGAAAGGCCGTCCCTTGGTTATGTGGAAGCAGACCTGCACTAAACAAACCAATGGAATCATTTAAGCTGGGCCTCAGATTCCTGTGTTCTAGCATCATGAAGTTGCTGGACTCAGAGTCCCTTTTTTGCTGGCATTCTGGAGGTCAAATGCCAGATGTGGGAACACTGTGTAGCAAGGCCAGCAGGAGGGCCACTCCAATGTCCTACCTGCTAACAAGGGAACGACATCCTGTTCTGAGAAACTGATGCCATCTCCTCTTGCTTCAGTGACAAGGAGTCGAGGTAGTTATTTTTGTTCCAAGCAGCCCAGATGGAGAGAAACTCAACCCACACAGTCTGGAGACGGGGAATAAACCTTTAAATAAGAGACTTCTCAATGAATTACAGAGGTGTCTAGGCCTAATGAGGTCACCGCAGTGGAAACTGTGTATCTGAAATGTGACTTTTGGATTATGTGAAAGTGAGTAGAAAAGAAGCACAGTGGAGGCTTGACGTCAGACAGGTGTCTCTGGAAACACTTCAGCAAAGGCAGACGTGGGCACGTGTCCCTTCATGACTGACACTCAGTGTCAGGGACTTTAATTTTATTTCACTTCTGAGAGGAAAGTTGTCATAGGTGAACTACAGACAGAAAGGGAAAGGGATATGAAGAACTATTTCACTTATACCGGAATGTGACAGCAAAATCTTTTCAATTTAGACATTCAGTATTTTCCAGTGACTTCTTAATCTTTAGAGAGATTCTGATGTGCTAAAATTTTCTGGTTGAATGTTTTCCTTTAGGAAACAATCCTTTAGCAGTAGAGGTCCAGAGTTAGAGGTAAAAGCAATTCAGAACCACAATTTTTCTAAGATAGCTAACGGTTCCACTTGGAATGATCAATATGATATAGAAAAAAATGGTTCCTTGGTTTCTGCACTGCTTTTAATCTTTTTGGAATTATTTCTACACATTTTAAGACACAGTGTCTTAAAAAGGATCAGGCTTGCTATTTATTGATAGGTTTTCCTGAATGTCTCACTACCAAAGCTTTTTAAAAAAGCATTGTTCTCTTAATCACTAAAGTTTGCCAAGTGCAAGGACAAAGAGCATCAGGGCAACTTTCTCATTCCTGATTTCTGAAATATTTTTGACTTGTTCCTTTTCTCTGCCTTATGTCTAATCAGTTCTCAAATCCCGCTTACTGGGGCCATCCATTCACTCAACAAATGTTTATTGAACACTCAATATGTGCAGCCTTTTCCCTCAATCTGGAGATGTTTATCCTTTAAGTTTTCATTCAGTGTTTTTTATTGTGGGTTCTCAGGATCCTGTGACATGAAGTGTCTGCCATTGGCACGGGAAGTCTCTAACATCTTTGGCATCAAGGATAACACTTAGATTAATACATTGCCTCTCTTGTAGCCAAGCATAATTATGATAACTATCAGGTTTACATATATCCATCCATTTAAATGGGGAAATAAAAGTAACACTAATTTCCATTTACTAAACACATAACGTGCCAGGTACTATTGTGGTCACTCTGTAAAGAGGACAGGGACTCCCCCCACCCCCAATTTAGTTCAGATATCAAGATTGATGAAAAAGTTTATTGCTCACACAGAATGAGGCTTTCTAGGGAGAGCAGGGCAGACTCCCAAGCAGGTTCAAAAATGGCTTGAGAGCGAGGAAAGGAGACTGACAGTGCTTATGGTGGTTCAGGGCTGGGACTGGAGCGAGGGATCTTGCGTGAGGGCTGAGCCTGTGCCGGCTCCCAAGGAGAGAGCATCTAGGCTTTCTTATCAGCCTGCTCAGATATGGGGCCGAAGGTGAAGAAGGAGGGGTGGGTTGGGAAGACGTCAGCAATCAGACATCAAAAATGGAGGCAGGGGCTTCCCTGGTGGCGCAGTGGTTGGGAGTCCGCCTGACGATGCAGGGGACACGGGTTCATGCCCCAGTCTGGGAAGATCCCACATGCCGCAGAGCGGCTGCGCCCGTGAGCCATGGCCGCTGAGCCTGCACGTCCGGAGCCTGCGCTCTGCAACGGGAGAGGCCAAGACAGTGAGAGGCCCGCGTACTGCAAAAAAAAAAAAAAAAAAAAAAAAAAATGGAGGCAGATTCTTTATTATAGTTCATCCTTGATGTTTGACTAATGACTGAAATGTGTTATATTTCATTTAATTGTATTTGAACTAGTTTAATTCAGCGATTGTGGCTGTCTATGAGCCTGTATCTTGAGATCAGTAAGGGAGATGAAACTTACATTGAATGACTCATTAAAGAGCCCAGCATTGTGTATGTTGAGAAGTGAAATGAGAGTTTTGGTCAAATTCTGAAGGAAATAAGTTTCTTGCTGAGGCCTTGTACTCTGGCTTTAGTAGGTACACAGACATATGGGACTTATATTTTGGGGATCTGTGAGGCAAGAGATTCACGGAGTTTTTTTACCCCAAAGGGGGCAAATATGGATAAGGAATCATTGTTTCTGCCATGGGTAAGACCAGATGGGCCAGACCATTGGCAGTGGTCCACGAGTCTGTAGAAGTGTGCAGATGGGGCTTTCAGTGCTGAAGTTCAACCAGTTGTACTGACCTTGGGTCCCATTCTTTTTCAGGGATATCCTGGTTAGGGATGGAGACCAGCAGCTTTCTAGCATGTTCCATCACACATGTGATTATGACCTTGCCTGCAAAGATTGTGCACAGTGACAGGGCTTTGTGATACCCCACGTGTAGACAGGTAAAGCTGTATTGCGTTCCTTTGATGGTGCTGACAAACTGTGACTGAGAGGCTGTTAGAACAGGCGCTGAATAGAAGCGACTTAGCCAAATCTATGACTGCAAAGTATTTACCAGCTGCTCATTGGACGAAGTCAGTAATTGAAATAATACTGGGTGTAGGGGCCTCAATGGGTGGGATCATGGCATTAAGATTGCAGTATCCATGGTGAAGTGTCACTCATTCCTTCCTGGGTTAAGAAAAAGCCAAATTGGGCCATTAAATGGAGCAGTAGTGGGGATAATCACCCCCTTCTCTACATAGGTCTTGTATAATGGGTTTCAGTCTCAAATGTCCTGTTTTGATATATACTGGGTCTTATTAAATATTTAAACCAGGTGCAGAGAGGTCCATGGGGTTCCATTTTTGTTAAGCTGATTGTATGCTTAAGACTTAGTTTAACTTTATTACACATTGAGTCAGAGCGTCCATGTCCACTATGGGATATTTTAGGGCGATGGTACTTTGTTTATTAGGAAATTAGGCAAGGCAGTATTTCTGATGGGTTAAGGAGAGGCACACCATTTTGTCTTCTATTTTATGTTCAGTAACTACCCTAAGATTATAGGGGTACCTTGTTTCAATGAAGTGGGATTCCCAGGTATAACTATAATTTGAGTCTCAGTATCGATTAAGGCCATGAAAGTCTGCCGACCAGCGTATCTCAGTAGGTGTTATAGTTAATTCAGAACCTATGCTGTAGGGCTGCAAAAGCCAACCTGCCCACGTTTATCTTTTCATTGTACAAATTCTTGTAGTGAATTTTGGAATTCCAATTGAGCCAAATTGTGGATCTCTGTTTTAGTTTCTTTGTTCCCTCCTCTCCAGGTGTTGTTGTTATTATTATTTGGTGGTGGTTACTAGCTACTTTGGGAGGGGGTCCTCTCTATCCTCCTCATATTTAGAAATTTCTTCCTCCAGAGAATCTCAAATTAGTATCATCAGGTTTAGGGGTCTCCCCCATGGAAATGGTTGCTTTATTGGGTTTTAGGGTCCATGGCTTAAGTCATGTTTGAATTAACCCTTTGGCTGTGGCATGGGGAGCCATGAGTGTTTTTTCCTATAACTATGAGGATAAAAATTTTTGTTATGATGAAGGCATAGACAGCAGCAAAGGCATTTTGAGGGTCCTAGTGGGCTGTTTACTTTTAGGAGTATGACCGTAACTCCATATGAGTGATCACCCTATGAGCATACACATTGCATAGGGTATCAATCTTTCCCCTGAGCCCTCCATTTAATGGGAACTAAAGCCTGGTGGAGA